>NC_056734.1:631301867-631668991 GCF_019279795.1 Protopterus annectens
TGGCCGTAATCAAAATAATATCTTGTAAATCCTTAATGACTTTGGTGTCACACAGCTGGTCACTGAACCCAGCAGATCAAAGTCCACTCATCACTCACTTCTTGATCTTACTATCCCTGATAATCCTAGCATTATTTCCCAAATTCTCATTATCCTCCCTTGCTTCATTGACCATTGTCCAGTCAGCATCGATATCTCTGACCACTTAAACCTCTCTAACATCCTTCCAAAACAAATCCAAATCAACATTCTCAAACTAAAGACAAATCTAGGCTAGTTAGACTTGTCTCCTGTTCTCTCTTTTACTGACCTGAACCACTGCAGCATTTTCCTCAAACAAATTCTCACTAACCTCCAGGACTCACTCTTCCCTAAAAATCAATGGCTCTATAAACCCCCCAAAAAACAATTGGCTCATATATGAACTCAAATGCCACCTTAGTTTTAGGGATAATGCCTTGCATACTTAGAAAAACAACCCATCCTCGACCTCCAAGAAACACTATTTTAAGCTAAGAAATCTAGCTAAATTGGCAATCAGGTGACATAAAAGTCACATTTGATAAAGCATCAGTCATCCCTTTTTAACTCATCTAAAAAATTCTGGGCAAAATCAATCGCCTGACAGACCATACTAATCTAGCTAACACCCATTCCTCCTCATTTCACCTCACAGCCACTGCTTGCATCCTCCATTTCAGTACACCTGCCATCACTCATTTCATTACTAACCCCTCCTCTTGCCCTAATGTCTCTCCTCCTTCCTATATTCTCACTTTTCATTTCAAAGCAATCAAAGCTAAATATGGCCATTCTTTTCCCATGGTTCTTATTACTGTGTAAGAACTTCATATTCCACCCCACCCCCCTCTTCACATTTATAATCCCTACCTAATTTAAGATGTCATGTCTAATATCTTGTAAGCAGCCACTTATAAACCCCTCCCCCAAAAAACTAACCCGTTCCATGCCACTGACTTCCGTTCCATCTCTGTTCTTCCCATACTTGGTAAAAATCCTTGAAAATTAGTTTTCAATCAAGTCACCCATTACATCTCCCAGTATTATCTACGATCCTTAAAACAGCATTGCTTTTGTTTGGTAGGGACACTTCTACTACACTCTCGACACTTATTGATACCATCCAGTTACTGTCATCTATTGATAACAGTCAAAAAGAACTTAGCAAGGCGTGGAACAGTCCCTCAGTGTTTTGATAGTAGTGTGCTTGCTACTCCTTTTTACACTGCTCCTGATCATTTCTCCAAACTCAACTGAAACCTCTCCCTCCAACCAACAAGATAGTAGCCTCAGAAATGGGAAATAACAGAAACATTACAAAAATGCTAACGTCCCTGCAGTTCCCTTTTACACTGCTCTGTACATGTTTCCCAAAACTCATCTGGCTGCCTGAAACCCCTCCCTCTGACCAAAAACATAGCAGTCTCAACAATGGGAAATAACAAAAAAATTTCAAAAATTCTAAAGATCCTCCAGTGTATGTCCTACCAAATTTCTGATTCCTTCTCCAGTTCTTTGCATGATAGTGGCATGTACACTATTCGGACGCTATATTCCAGGTCCCCCCCCTCCCAATGCCCTGACAATTGGTTTATTTTTTCCTGCTAGTGGCTTTAATGTAAAACTAAGTATTTCCCAGCTGTAGTTAACTATCTTAATCACTCAGTTTGAAACTGTGAATGGACTGTCCTTGCTAATTTGAGATACTGACCTGGGGCACGGAAGAATAGCTAATTGTTTTTGTTTCTGCTCACTGGTCTGACTCATGGTTCAAACTCCTCTGTTCACCCTCACTCCGCTTGAGCTCATTCTGCCCCTCTACCCTAACCCCAAATTCCACCCACTCCCACTATACCCAAACTTATAGTCTTATAACTCCACCCCCTCATTTACTCCATCCATCTTAACCCCTCCCCATCCCTTCCAAAGTATCCACACACCCACATTTCTCTCCATAACACACCTCCAACCTATGCTCTACCTCCCTACCTATCTATCCTGTTTCCTTCCTAATTAACAGATATGTCACTGACTATATAATATCATATCTTCTCCCTAGCTCCACTTCTCCTTTCCATCTCCCATTCCCAAGTTCCTACTATAATCTCTCATTATTCTACCTAACCTTGATATATTTTTTACAATACATCCGCATCCTCTTTACTGATACTCCCACTGCTGCAATCTCTTCTAAACATGCCTTCATCTAGCACTCATCTAGCGCACTCATTCTCACCTTCTCACTTTTCACCATACTTTTCCTTTTTCTACTACATGTCACTGCAATAAACCCTATCTTCTTACCCCCAAATTTTCAACTACCGGTTCTTCCTTATCTAACCAGTCTAATAGCTAAACAGATATAGCTCTAAGCCGCTATCAAATAAATACCCTCTTCCAATACAACGTGAAAAATATTCCTTTCAAAGATAACAAACGCATTATGCCTATAAATAATACTTCCCCCTATTTTCGAACATACCTTACCAAATCTTCGACTAACTAAAAGCCACTATCATACACATTTAAGTTACTAATGTACATTTATGTGCCCCAATAGCTTTTATGGATACAGTTAACAGAGCCTGTGACACTGACAAAACTGTCTCCACCCTCTTCCTAGATCTATCAAAAGCATTTGATACAGTTTCTCACCCTTTACTTCTAACCCAACTCTCTAACTTTCCCCCTACACTCAACTGGTTCTCAATTAGGCTGTCAAATGGCAACACTCCAGCTCTCCATATCTCAACTCTTCTACAGGGGTTCCGCAAGGCTCCATACTTGCACCCCCCCCTATTTAGCATTTTCATTAATAATTTCTGTTTATCTATGCATCAGGAATTTCTTATTCAACACGCAGATAACTCAGCTATTGTATGTTCTGCTGATTTCATTTCCGACCTACAACATAAAACTCAAATGGCCTTCTCCACTACTGAAACCTGGATGTACAACACCCATCTAGCCCTAAACCCAAATAAAACCAAGATCATACTATTCACCCCTAAGAAAACAACTCCATTAAACAAAACCAAGTTCATTATTTATTCTCAATGTAGTGCTATAATTGAAGTTGTTACCCACACAAAACTGTTGGGAGTCACTATAGATGAAGACCTGAAATTTGACTTGCACATACAACATAACATTCACAAAACTCACCAAAAGTTAGGACTTCTCTAGAGACATAATCACTTCCTCAGCTCCTCCATTAAACAAACCCTTGGTTCCACTTACCTACTACCCTCACTCAACTACTGCACCCTTCAACATACCAACTGCCAATCTTCAATAAAAGCAAAACTTGAGACTTGTTACAACAAAATTGCCAAATTTGCAACAAACTCCAAATACTCCACCGATCATTGTTCTACACTCCCTAAAATGGCTTAAACTACCACACTATCTTTCCTACTTGCAAATAACTATAACACACACAATGATCTTTAAAAGATTGTCCTGCCTTTAGTTCAATATTTACTTACTACCATCCAAAGAGGCCTTTCAGATCTGAGAATCATTAACTCTTGCAGGTACATAAACCAAACCTTCGACCTGGCTACCTTCTTTACTTCTGCTCTTTAGCCAAAAATTGGAATGCTGTACCATTATCTGTTAGAGCAATCCAAAATCCTGCCCTCTTCAAAATTTCATTGCGTGACTACCTATCTTCTATCTGGAATAGTACCTGTACCAAGCCTCCTTTTATATATTCATTACAACTGATGTTTTGCTATCTACTATCAAATAATATTCAGTGAAAATCCTCACTGCTGTAATACCTTGAAAATTCATGTAATGTTTACTGTTTTACTTGTTGTTACCTGACTGACAATTTTTTGTCAACTAATTTGCCAACATTTTTTGTATATACTTCTGAATTGTATTCCCAATGTATGTATTCACCTTTGTTCTTCTACTGTGGAGCTTTTCTCTATAGGCCTTCACTGAAAATGGACTCTAAATGGCTCAGTGGACTTTCCCAGTAAACAAAATGCAAATAAATAAATAAATAAATCCTCCTACCTATTGACAAAGGTGTCCTTATAGGAGCCATCTTTATTAACTTCATCAGAGCTTTTGATCTGGTTGACAGCAACATTCTTTTAGATCACCTAACTGAAATTGGAATTAGCCCAGATACAACTCCCTGGTTTAAAAATCATCTTTCCAACTGGTACTTCTCTGTGCAGTTTCAAAATACCTTCTCTGCTTCTACCCATCTCCTTAAAGATGTCC
Source organism: Protopterus annectens (assembly GCF_019279795.1). Taxonomy (NCBI): domain Eukaryota; kingdom Metazoa; phylum Chordata; order Ceratodontiformes; family Protopteridae; genus Protopterus; species Protopterus annectens. The sequence goes on from NC_056734.1 coordinate 631,306,131, forward strand.
TTTAGGGCTCCATCCTGGCTCCTTTCTTTTTACCATTTTCATCACTTAACTATCATGTGACTGTCTTACTTTATGCTAATGACAGGGTCTTATTTCACTTTATTTCACTCAAGCCTGATCTCCTTGGCCAGGTTCCTATTACCTAATCGAACTTCCAGAAGGTCGAAAACCAGAAGTTCGAACCTGGAAGTTTGAAAGATGAAAATGTCGAAGCCACGGAAGTCCGAATTCTTTCCCAGGGAAAGAATTCAGTTGGATGTTTCTGCGGCTTTGACATTTTCTCCACTGTGGTGTGAAAGTTACGGAATGGGTTAAGGTAAGTGTGTGACTGTGACGGACGTTGGGGATAGGGTGCGGGTAAGGTAAGTGTGTGATAGTGATGGACGTTAGGGTTAGGGCACGGGTAAGGTAAGTGTGCGATAGTGACTGACTTTAGGGTTAGGGCATGGGTAAGGTAAGTGTGTGATAGTTGTGGACCTTAGGGTTAGGGTTTGGGTTAAGGTTAGTGCATAGGTAGTTGTGTATGTAAGGTTTGGTGTAAGTTTATAAGGTTTTTGGTGTGCTTGTGTTGTGTGTGTGTTTTTTGGAACAGCTATTTTTTTCCCTGGGAAAAAAATTCACTGTTCTGATGTTTCAATGTTATTACATTTCGATCTTCCAAGTTCGAACATCTGGTGTTCGAACTTTTGGAATTTTGATAATGTAATATGAACCCTCCTTGGCCATATAAATTATCTTTAGTATGATCCTAGTTATTCTCTGTAAAGGTAATATATAATTATCTACCATGGGATGGACCAAGCCAATCTAGGATAGGTAAATTCAAGTACCAAAACAGAAACTGGCTAGGCTTAAAATGGTCTGCAAGGGCATTGAACCTACGCAGTAATAACTACAAGCTAACTTCCTTTCACTTAGCAAATGCCTTCATAGCAAAAATCTAATTCTGAACACTTCCAAAACTAAAACAATGTTATTTTTGTACCTCACCTAAAAGGCAGAATTACCTCTCAATCTCTTCTTATCCATAACTGTCTTGACAACCCCATCAATCAAGTCATATCCTTTAAATAGTATAGTATATGGCTTGATTTCTGCACTGAACTTTCAGCTTCATGTAGAACAAATATGGAAGAAAATACTTTCCCTCCTAGTTTGGTCCTATAAATGTTCCCCTTTCTGCCCAGACCAACCAGGAATGGCACAGGCAAAGGCATTCTACTAGGACAACTTGAATATGGACTTCTACTGGTAGCAGCAGCATCCAAGGAAAAACCTCTCTACCATCCATACTATAAGGAACTCCATCTGCCATTTCATTATCTTCTCCCCCAGAAATGAGCATAGCATCATTGTATCATACTTAATAAATCCAACTGGCTACCTCTCCAACAATGTGACAATCTGTTTTGTTGATCTCAACACTTAAAGCTTATCAGAGAATACTTCTGCCTTTCACTTGTCTCCAACCTATTCGGACATGTCCCCAGTTACAATCTAGGACATTTTAACCACTCTTTTCCTCTTCTTTAATGTCCTAGAACCAGGTTTCATTGCACTGACTATGCCTTCTCCAATCTAGGCCTCAAATTCTGTGAATCTCTCCCTACTAATCTTAAAGACATCACATCATACCCCTCCTTTCATGCTCGGCTTAAAGATCATCTTCAGTCTGAGTCAATTTGCAGATGCTTTCTCTCTGGACACATCACCTAATACCGCACTCTCCCCTTCAGCAGTCGTGCACCTTTGTCTTCTTCACATTATTTGCCTACACTAATATGTAACATCTCTTTCACATTGTGTATATTGTACATAGTTAATAAATGTCTTCCCTTACATTTCCTTTGCTATCTTTTAAACTTTGTGCTATATCCCTTCACTATTTCACTTCTTTTCTTCTTCATTTCTCTTCTTCATCCTTCCTTACTCTAATCGTTACTTCCTTTTGTCCATTATACTGTGTTCTTTGTTATTATTACTGTTATTGATTCATTGCTATCTAAGCACAACATTTTGTTTGTATTCATCATACCTCTTGTTAACTTGCTTGCTTACTGCCATTTGTATTTGCCTGGGTTGAGACTAAAATAGTTACATTTGGATTAGTGTTTTACCCTAGTTACCAAATTGAATAAATAAATAAATAACTAAATAAATAAATAAATAAATAAATAAATAAATAACTAAGTAAATAAATAAATAAAAGGATAGTATTCTTAACCTGTAAGTCTACCTTGTGGGAATTACACACTGTTTGATGGTATCTGATGCCATTTTGTTGACATTTGCATAAAATCTGTACTATTTGTTTTGAATGTATATGATAATTGTATGATGTAGATTTCTTGTTGAACTTTTGCATGGAAAAGTTAACAATATTTTCTGACTGGTAGAAGCTCGCTCATTTCAAACTACTTTAGTTATCATGCCAGTCAGTGCTGCTAGGTTGCATTAATTTAATATAAACTATATAGTGTAGTATCTAGACTACTGTGAAGAAAGTGTACCAGTATTAGCAGCTGTCGTTTTGCCTGCATTTTATACACTTTTAGCTGAACTACATTGTTATACTTAATGCTTTTGCTGCTCATTTTAATTTGTTGTATTGACATAGTCTGACTCTTTTTTGTGATCATTGTATTTGCCTACTCACTCTGTTAATGTAAGTAGTTTTAGATTTGTTGGTTTCCTACCAGGGATTCAGTAATGAATTAGAAAATTCATATAGTAGTGGTAAGCAACTGACAGAGTCAACCTACCCCAAGCAACAATGAACAATGCTCCCAAGTGACAATGAACAATGCCCCCCTTCCCCCAGCAACAATGAACAATGCCCCTGTACTCTTTTTAAGCATTTTCTGCAACAATGTAGTTAGAGGTATTAGTTGTACTACCTTTGGGGTGTGATACAGCCTTCATTCTGCCCTGATTATGGTAGAGCAGTGTCTTAGAGAGTCATGATATCATATACTTTCTGTCTGCCTATGCAAGACTAACACAGAGTTTCACTTCTGCAAAAGGCTTTTAGTAGTTGTCCTGAAGATTAAATCTTCCCTTTTTACACCATAGTGACTTAGAAAAGTGCAGTATACACACTTCATATGCTGACTTATTTTATTTTACACTGGATACACATTTATAGGTGTACTGACCACTTTACAGCCCCCCCCCCCCCAGTGCACATGTGTGCATAGACTGATTACAACCCCTGCTGAGTAACTGCACATTACATTCTCCTAAGGTCTCCATTCACCAGTTATCTCACTGTTGTCCTTTATTTATTTATTCCACATTCCACCTACTGCCTACATAATACCCGTTTCTTCTATTTTAATTTTCTACTATGTGATTTATCATAAATTCAGATAAATACCTCCTACATCTACTTATATATGCAGATCTAGTTCTACTCAAAATTTCATAAACTTTTCTACTACAAATATCACTACTATAATTATATACCCCAGTCAAACTGATATTGATAATATCTAATTTTTCGTTTATACTGAAAACAAAGTTTACCATCATTAGACTGATCCAAACTAAATATGTTAATTTAACAATTTATGCTATTCTCTCTGTCTTAGCAATAATACATTATCAGTATCCCAATGAAAACAAATTTTACAAAACTTATCTTTTACCAGAGAGCAACAAACTTCCAAACCTGTGCTTCTCTTTGTGTTGCTATTAATATAAACCTGTTAGTGTAATATTTCCAATAAAAACACTGTAAGAGAATAATTCATAGTAATATGACTTCCATTACAAAAAGGCATATGCTGTTTTTTGCTAATTACCTACTATGTCACAATTTCAAACTTAATCCATGACCCACTTACTGTAATATAAATAGAAAGCAAGAAACTAAAAAAATACACATAACTTAAGGGAATACACACTGGACATATCATCAGCAATAGTTGTAATAAAATAGCTGATTTATATAGTTGAGTAGAGCATTATACACATAATATTCTATGTAACGCTGAAAAAAACAATAACAATCAATGAAAACTGTCCTCCATCCGGCTATATTTTTCTTAGAATGTACAAACTAGCCAAAAGAGCTAGAGGCATAGCTATTCTGTTAGCAAGCTTTCTACAAATAACTGAATACAATTTCAGTGTCTGAGACAGCTTGATAAAGCAGTCAGCCTTCAAGCAAATGTTACATGACAAGTACAAACTTGCTCATATAATAACACTCCATTGTACCCCCAAGGAAAAGTAGTAGCAACATAATGGGGCAATAATGGAGAACACTGGACTGGAATAGTGTCATTGTATGGTGGTTGAAGCACTAGGATAGAAGTGTATGCATGTGCACTGCTGTTGTAACATTTTAAGTATGACTACAGAAACACTCTTTCATATGGCTCGCCAAGTATGAGGGTACTTGTTATCATCATAAAGAATTTACTTTGGTATAACAACCTATACCTTTCTGCATTCTGATTCCATGTGGAAGTTGCCCTGGTTTGTTTTAAGAGTCTTGTAATTGTAAGCCAAAGATCAGTTAGGAAGCGTGTGAGGTCAGTTTCATTTAAGGGAATAACAGAAAATGACATATTGTAAGAGAACTCCTCTTTCAGGGAGTGAGATAAGTAGACATCGGTCCTTCTTTCAAAATTTATCAAAATTTACCGAAAGTGCTTTGGTGTGGGCAGTTCATATCAAAATGGCACAGCACACCTCAAGTATTGTTTAATGTAGGACCTGCATTAAAAGCAAGCATTCAGGTGATTGTTACAGTAGGTTAGATGGTGTCAATGCTTCCTGTTGAAAATGGGTCTATATTATAAGATCGAAACTTCAGGTACTCGAATACCTAAAACTCGATCTCTAAATGTCGAAACCTAAAAACCATGAATGGCCACTTCCACACAGGGAAAGAATTTGGATGGCTGTATTAAACAAAACAAACTTTTAAAGCTAAATAAAGTGAGGGCTTCGCCCCCACTCCCCCCTAACTAAATATACCAACTCCGAGATTGCTCTACATTGGAGAAAAGTGCAAACTCCACATAACGGCCAAGCAAATTTTTTCACTGATGAAAAATTCACAGAAGTGGCTATTCGCAGTTTTCAGCTTTCGACATTTACAGATCGAGCTTTAGGTTTGGAGTACCTAAAGTTTCGATTTTGTAATATAGATCCTTTGAAAACACCATTTATGAGATCTCACCACTTGCAGTGCTGACAATTCCCATCTACAAGGAAATTCTGTTAATTAGTACAACTCAGTCGTCTTTACAGTACTAATGGAGAAGACCGGACTGAGCGTAGCTCATGTTCGTAGTCTTAGTCATGAGTTATCCTCAGTCCAGTGTTCTCCATTATCACTGATAATGGCATTAGAAAAAAATTGGGTAATTGTTAACTACAAGCTTAAAACATAACAGGATCATATTAGGTGATATAAATGCCTAAGGGAAAATGAAGAAATTTCTTTTTATCCCAGACAACGCCTGTCTATCAGCCTCATTGGCATTTCACAACTAGAATAAAATAGCAGCAAGCAAAGTACGGTATACTTGATATTAACTGATAACCTACACACTCTTGATAATCTTGGCTTTTTACAAGAGTCATTTAGTGATCATTATCTTACCTACATTTTTTTTTGGAAATATACTAAATTAAAAACATTACTGAGTTTACTCTAAGAAACATTTTCAAAAGGCTGGTAAGTGATATAAGTGGCACCCACTTGAATACCTCTCCCTAGATGAAGTTGCTCTATAACATTTTATCTAAACATTTTTAACTTATTAAGACCTCAGGATATAAAGAAAGGGAAATAGTACCCTTCACCTTGGTTAACATTATCAGCAAGACAACTGATATATAACAGAGAAAAGGCCTGAAAACAAAGGAAAACCAGCCCAGCACAGTCAAACCTTAAGCATTATGGAATACTTAGAAATCTAGGAAAACATATTTTTAAAAATGAAAATTCCACTTGTTTCATCAACATAAAAAACAACAATCAAAAATCCAAAACAATTTTGGAAAGCTACTAAACAGTCTCAAATGCCTTACTGGTATGATATGCAAATGATTCCATACTAATCTCTATGGCATCATCCTAAATGAACTTCAAGTAATTAGGCTTTATAACTTCAACATAAACAAATACTTAAAAAACCTCATCTATTACTAAATGCCAAGAAAACTAAACTAATACTTTTTATACCTGAAATGCTACAAAAACGTAATGACTTTAAAATAACATAATATTTAAACTGAACCAGTTACTCATACACAATTGCTAGCTGTTCTTATATGTCAATGTTTAAGTATGACAAGCATATTGATTATGTAGTCTGTAAAACACCAACAGCTGGGAACTTTATATATATAAACCAAAGTGATACCTAACTAAATTGTCTTTATAAAATGCTGCTCAGTCTTTATTACTTCCAGGTTTACTATACTCTTCCTCCATACTTGCAAATATTCAAAGTATAATTTTAATAAACTAGAAAGAAGCATATAGACAAAATTGCAGGACATTTGCCTAGCAAAACATACAACTGCATAGCATTAAGAAAATTAAAATAGCTTCAAATCCACAATTAAAAATATTAAATACTGTTGTATTCAAGCCTTCCAAATTTCCAGCCTTTACGGATTCAGATCAAAGTATAATCCATCTAGCTTACTCTGACCGCAAGCCAAAATATGAACAGAAAGTCTAACAACCAACCCATACAGCCTCTGTACTCAATTTATGTAGCAAAAATGTGTAACTCAATTCAAAAATAAATAAAAAGAAAATCAAAGCCGCTGTTGTTCATCAGTCACTTAAAACACATTTAAACTGAAAATGGAACTGTCCTTGTATCACGTGAGTAACATTATTCTGTACTTAACCTATTATCTTCAATAAGCTTAAACCACACTTGGCATTAACTATACAGTAATTTTCTATCTTGCCTTACTATATAACTATCTTTCTAGTTATCCTGTTTCTCCTTTCTTTTTGCTTTAGCATTTTTCATCACTATATATGTTTTTGACTTATAGTCTTTATATCAACTTTTCTCTCCTAATTTTCCACATAACTGTCTCTGTATTTTTATTTCCTTCTCCTCTCTTTGACACTCATCTTCAGCTTTCCTTGTTTCTGTTTTCATCTGCTATTCCATTTATGCATCTCTCATATATACATGAAAATTCTGCACATAGTGTAATGCTCATATTATTATAAATATGCATATACATATATATATATATATATATATATATATATATATATATATATATATATATATGTCATTATTGTACACTGTATTACATACTTTAGCTCTTAAATGTGATATGTTTGTTGTTCTTTGCTTACTATGCTGTATTATTATCTTGAACTTTTCTACCTGGGCCTTCACTGAAAATTGGCATTTGCTCATTTAGTCCATTTTGGCCAATAAAAGAAAATAATTAATGGAAAATAAATTAAACTCCAGGTCACTGGATGCTAGTAGAATGGATACTGAGAAATGAAACAAACTCCCTTTAGTCAGCTGGCTTCTCTTTGTTCAGACGAAGACGGATACACTTCAGGAGGTCCATCTTTCTGCTTTCCTTTAATTCTGAACAAAAGCAAATAAAATCCAAATAGGCTAACTCACTGATTTTACTGGCTTGGTATGGAGTATTACAGGAAAAACAGCGACCAACTGACTAGCTTCTAATAATTCAGAAAATGATCTCCTGGGATTGTAGCCTTCATGTGGTAGAGTGGTTTGTGAGGTCCAGTGATCCTTATGGCAGTGCTGTTTGAAGCTTTGTGCTCCTGGTAGGATCATCATTTACAAATAGGTCTAAGAAGGGCGTTAGACAAAAGAAAGCTCACAAAATGTCCCAGTGATAATCCTTCCAAGGATTAAGAACACCTTATCTGTAATAGAGATATCAAGATGCCTCTATGGAGCAATGTCTGGGGCTAATTTTCATCAGCAAAGGTCAGGTAGCCTAGTAACCCATGCCTTCGACATATTTAGGCAAACTACTTCACAGGCAGGGACTAAAGGTAACGGTGTCTCTATTTACATCAAAAGTAAATATACTTCAAGGCTGGTCAAACAGGACAATGCAGTTGAGCTAATCTGTGTTCAGATCACCATAGGTAAAATCCGATACGTCTTCCTTGAAAGCTATAGGTCCCCCTTGTATGACTCAGAAAACCCATACCATGTATTTAAACTTATTAGAAACAGTAACCGTCCAACCCAATACCATATTCATGGATGACTTTAATGACCCCACTATTAAGTGTGAATCCTATACGACACCAAACGTACATGCACAGAGATTCCTGGATTTTATAAACACAAACTCCCTGGACCAGATAGTCAATACACCGACCAGGGGTGCAACTATACTGGATCTGGTTCTCACTAATATGGGAGACTGCTGCACACACCCTTCTGTAATGCCTTTCCTGGTAAGGTCAAACTACAAAATGGTCTCCTTTGAAGTAAAAATAAAACCTGCACCCCCAGGTAACCTGGAATATTTAGGAACTATTCTAAGGCTAACCTCCTGCTATTACGTGAGAATTTGGAAAAATTTCAATCCCCCATAAACCCTGAGAACACTTCTGCCTATGCAGAACTGTTACAGAAACCCTGTACAAGCATGTTAATAGCTGCATAGAGATAGCTTTACCCACCAGGAAGAAGTACAGAATTAACTCAAAAAACAATCCACCCTGGTGGAATCACAAAATCATTTAGCTATATAACAGGAGGAAAAAAATCATGGTGAACATTAGGAGGTGCAGCACCCAGCAGGAGAAAAACACTCTCATCAAACTAAGCAAATATCTCAGAGGACAAATAAAGTTACCAAAGCCAAATTTGAGGCATGTTTGGCATCCCAGGCTAAGGACAACTACAAAGCATTCTTTAGCTATGTCTGCCGCCTCAAAGGCAGTACATAATTGTGCGCATAGCTCATTGTAAATGCAGCCACCTATACTGAGCCAGAAGACATAGCAAACCTCCTGGTTGATAAATTCAGCTCCAACTTTACTGCTCTCTCCCCATCAACCTTCCCTCAGGAAATATCATCAAATATAACTCCCCCTACTATCGCTAGGGAACAGCTCCTTAATGCGCCCTCTAAGACCAAGAACACTGCATCAATGGGCCCAGGCAATATCCCAGGAAGCCTTCTAAATAGCATGAAACATGACCTATCAGGGCCTCTGGAATTACTATTTAACTGTAGCCTCTAAACAGACATTGTGCCTCATTAATGGAGAAAGGCAACAATCATCCTTCTGCACAAAGGTGGGCCATCTACAGACCCTGGGAATTACAGACCCATGAGTCTCACTAGTCTTATACGTACAGCCATGGAAATAATTATCATGGAGATGATCAACAGAGATATATAGTAAACCTCCAGACACTGGACCCAACCCAGTTTGGTTTCATCAAGGGCAGATGATGCCTACTCAAATCGGTGGACTTCTTTGAGAAGGTCATCAAAGCAATGGATGAGGGCAAAGTCATTCACACTGCCTACTTTGACCTGGCCAAGTAATTTGACACAATACCCCACTCGGGTATTGTTGACAAACTCAAGCAGTTAGGTACAAACCTGTATGTCACCCACTGGATTGCCAACTGGCTCACAGACAGGACCCAGAAAGTTAGAATTGGGGAGTCCACCTCTACAAAGAGGCCAGTCACAAGTGGAGCTCCTCAGGGATCAGTCCTTGAACTGCTCCTTTTTGGCATTTACTTCTCAGAAGTCAAGGCCAATGTCAGTGGTCTCTGGCTGACTAAATTTGCAGATGATTGCAAATTAGGAGCTGGCATTGAATCTCACATTGACACAAATGTTCTCAAGGAGGGGCTGACACAGACAAACAACTGGTGTCAGAGCCATGGACAAAAACTAAATGCCAAGAAATGCATAATAGTATCCTTTGTGAAGTCATCCATCCCTGGTAACTATCATATTGACAACACACCCCTTAGAGCTGACCCAGTAGTCAGAGACTTAGGGACATACATAGATAGCAATCTAGCCTTTGATCATCACGTGTCTACAGTGGTGAGGAAATCATTCTATGTTGCGCAACTTATAAACAAAGGTATGGCATCTAAGTCCAAGGAAGTCATTGTTCCACTGTATTCGGCATTCATCTGACCTATCATTGAGTACAATTCCCCCTTTTGTATGTACCTAACTAGGCATATCCAACAATTGGAACATCCACAGAGGTTCCTCGCTAAAAGAATACAGGGCATAGGTAATATGCCCTATGCAGACCACCTCAAGGCCTTATCCCTGTATTCTGTCTCCTATAGGCTTTTGAGGGGAGATCTATGCCTGGCATACAGGGCATTGTCAGACCTCCATTCTGATGGACCTCCTGCATATCCCCAAAATAAACAGCACCAGAATTACCCATTCTAAAGACTTAAACCTTGCTTGTGATATAAATAGGACCTGCTGGAGAGATAGGTATGTATCCCAGAGACTACCCTGTCTATGGAACAGGCTCCCCATCCATGTGAAGCAGAGTTCCTCTCTAACTCAATTCAAGTGCAACTTGGACAATTGAATGGGAAACCGGAAAGTCATCCCTGGTTTGCCATCTGTATCTCTAATGGACAGAGGTACCCCATAAATGGTCCATCTCCCAGGCCCATGCTTACACTTATCAAGGACATCAGAACTTGTCAGAGATTTGGGATGCATGGCTAGGCTTACAAAAGCCCTTGTAGTCATTAGCCTAATAAACACCTATGAACCTATGAACCTGGAGGCACATTGTGTCAGAAGAGCAACAAATAAAGTATGCAATTCTGTTAAAATGCAAGTCGAATGTTACAAGTGGTGTAGGGTGGAATATGATGAATTAGGACTAGTGCCTGGTACACAGAATGTTACTTCAGGGCTAGGGAAGCAGCCAAATGTTTGTGAGAGGTCGAACATTACCATTTAGACATAGGTGGCTTTACCTCTATGTGCAAAATTATTACGGAACCAGATGTTTCAGAGTGAGGGGTGGTTACGGTCCTCGTCTGAAGTTGTCCCTCAGTACGTGGTGCTGGGTGTGTGTGGAGATGCTGCAAAGTGCCCAGCTGTGTATAGTACTGTTGCTGTTTGTGCACTAGATGGTTGGGTTGACTTAGTGTGGCTTTGAGATGAAAGAAAGCTTCATCTATTGTTTGTTTATGTGTACCTATGAGCTATTTTAAGTATTCATCCTTCAAGGTGATTGTAGAAGTGGTAATTGGTAGACTGTCATGTACTGACTCTGTATTTCTACTGGGGGACTTCAACACCTACACTGGGAATGATGAAGACACTTGGAAGTACTTAATTAGAAGGAGCAGCTTATCTGATCCAAATCCAAACAGTGACTTGTTATTGGAATTCTGTGTTAATCATGGAGTGTTCATAACAACACTGAGACTGCGTAGAAATAAGCTTGGTAACGTTCCTTAAGCCAGATGTCAGCAATCTCCTCATTTGTCATATTATGAGATCTGAGACCACGTCTTCTGGATGCTCAGGTCTAGAGAGGTGCTGAGCATTCTGCTGATCACCAGCTGGTGTTGAGTTTGGTCAGACAGGTGAGGTGGTAAATGGACTATCCAGAGAACCTGAACAAGTAATGATGATGTCCTGGGAAAGCATAGAAGATAATTTGGTGTGGGATGAATTCAAGTAGCACTACCAGAAATGATCATCCAATCAGGTGTCATCAGGGATATGGAGTCTGAATGTATCTTGTTTATGACTTCAGTGGAGGAGGCAGTAGCAGCAAAGAGCTATGGTCGAATTGTACTAGGTACTTAACCTTAGTGGTATCCGAAGGATTTTTTGGTTAACACCAGAAGTATGGAAAATTATCAAGTTAAATAAAGAGGTCTTCTGTAAGGAGCTAATATGGGGGGTCTAAAATTTGAATGGTACATGCAGACGGGTGAAAACGTCAACAGCTGTGGCAATCACTGAAAAGAAGACTTCTGTGTCAGGCTGTGGAATGCAATCATTGAGGCCACTGAGAATGAATTTCAAAAGGCCTTAGTGATTTTTTGTAAAACCATCTTGTGACCCAGCATGGGAAGGCAAAGAGGGTTACTACCCAGGCTTTTCTCAACAAGAGTGGAGAGACGTTGTGCTCAAATGGAGACGTTCTTGGGGGTAAAACTGAACATTATGAGGTACTCCTGAACCATATGAACATGTCAGGATGGTATTTTCTCTCAGCAGAGTCCACTTGATAAACTTTTGTTATTTTGTTGAAAGTCTAATAAACTTTTTCTAGATCAGATGATTGACACCGTTCCATGAGGATCAGTCAGATAAGCTCCATCTTGACCAAGTGACAGGCTTTTGTTAATTTTAAGGGTGTAAGATTAATTCTACCCAGGCCATATGACTTGTTTCTGTTTGTTCCAAAATAATCACTCTGGAAGTTAACGCAGATAATTAAGTGTATAAGCTTAATTGTTTAGCCCACTGTTTGATTCCCTCAGGCTCCATTTGCCTTCTTTGTGATTCTGAGCAAGACACTGATTTAGACAGTGCTCCTGGCTAAGTGTGAAAAAGGTTTTTGTAGACCAGTGCTTTACTCCTGTTAACAAACAAATAAATCACATAAACTACAACTACACTACTTAACTAATTCCTGTTAATTACAAAAAAAAAATAAAATCAAGTAACCTCTAGCCACACCAGTTGATTAGCTTTCAATTAATTTGGAAGAAATATAACAAAATTCAGATGGACCATGTGGGTGACTGATGCTTATTCAGATACAATCACATATACTGCAGCAACAGGTAATACTGTTTGTTTGAAAATAATAAGGCTGGCTTCTACTTATGATTCCTGTCCACATGAAGGCATAGATCAAATGATGCATCAATCTGACTGAAATAGTTGTGCAGTTTAATGTAACTTCAAAGTAGGAATGCTAGAAATAGCCAATTCATTGAGTCCAGAAAGATACTCTAGATGTTCTACAGTCACATCTCATCTCTCTCACACACCAGCAACATTATCACTATCTATACCTGGTTTAGGACAAGGCTGAAGCACACCCGTCACTTACTAGTTATCTGTGCCAAAAGTATAAAGTTAAAAAACTTTCTGTTCTCACTCCTATATAATAATGCCGATTTTATCAAATACTTGAGGTCAACAGTTAGCTACCTCGTCATTGTAGATCTAATTAACCTGAATGGAAATAAAATATCCCACACTGCAAAACAAAAATTTAAAACACACTTTGAAAGAAAATTCAAAACACTATTTTCTTTTGTTGCAAAGCATGTCCCATATGCTTTGCGATATTGTTGCATCCCCAAATATCACAAATATCATAATCACTTCAGTGATAACTCTTTGTTGAATTAGAAAAGCTTTACTTTGCCATTCTTTTAAAATGGTGTCTTGCCTCTCATTTCTCTATCTCTTTCTATTTTTTTAATATAGCTCTCTCTTTTTCTTTTTTGATTGTGTTACACAGACTACTGGCATAAAACCAAAGTATACTGCACTGTGCATTACAGTCTGCTTTATAAAAGCACACATTAACAATAGGTAAATTATAAATCTTGCTCTACTCTGGATGTCAGTGTCTCTATTCAGCATATAGAACACTTTGAACATTACCAACATATTTTTTAAAAACTTTGTTCATCACATTTTAATAATATGAGTTCATATGTATTAATAACAATGAAACAAGCATTTTGATAACACATCCTATTATCATATATATATATATATATATATATATATATATATATATATATATATATATATACAGTGCGCACACAATTTCCACCATAACTCTACTGTTTACTCTTATGCATTACAACATTCTCATATACTTTCCTTTCCTACCAACCTTATTTTATCCAGCTACTTGTGCATTATTTTGTATATATTGTTCCCAAATGCACCATTTATTTTTTTATGTATTTACTTTCTCAGTATTTTAATGATCCCATATCTATTTTCTTTTATTTCCTGTACAGTATTCAGTATTTCATTTACAGCTGGCTGTATCTTTGATATCCAATTGATTTTATTACTTTTTGACTGCTAGTAACATTAAACGTAAAAAGGCCTCACTATATCTCTACAGTTCTAAATCTAGACATTAGGTTAGTAGCATTATCTCCTTCGTATAATATGTTCTTCCAGTGATTGCGCCAGGAAACTGTGAAGGAAGTCTTTAAACTCAGTCAGCTCCATACAGTCCCCTCAAATGTGCTCCCAGCTTCTCTCACTTTAGTCACATCTCCAACATCTGTTCTTCCTGTTGATCTTATGAAGTCCACTCAGAGAATAAATGTACCCTTTAAAACATTTCTATGAAAAACTCCTAAATATGCTGGACATCATAGCACATCTAGAAGCATTAGAAATGTCCTTATATTGTTCTTGCACATTTTTGTCATTATAATCTTCCCTCCCAATCTTTTGTAATCTCCTTTGATTGGTTCTTATTTTCCTGTATTTTATATGCCTTGATAAGTATCCCTTTATTTGTGAAATCTTCTGTTCTTGGCTCTTTTAGAAATGATACCAAATCTTGCCTTTCACTCCATACTCCCTTCTCTCTCTCTCTCTTTCTATATTCCATTTATTGTCCCTGATACTGAAGGCAGCCTTTGACCTGCATATCAAACACCTGCTTGCATTCTTACTAGTTTGTCACTTTTTCCTTCTTATGTGTTTGCTCTCAATAACGCAGCTTCTCTTTCAGTTTTCTCCAGAACTTCCTGGCATCTCTTGCCTGATTTCTCTACCCTTTGTTCTATGCATTCCTGTTGTCAAAATCTCCTTTTTGCACTCCCTCACTGATTTAGTCTTTTTAATACTGTCTGTCAGTTTATAAATATAATATTCTATATATTTATTTATAACTGCCAGCTTTCATCATATGTGCAAATCTCAGTTTTGCATCCTTAAAGTATCCCTTCAGATCATGTAGGCCTAAACCAGCCTGTTCTAATGGAGAAATCAGCTTATCACACTTTAGTCTTGCTCTGTTCTCTTTCTAAATAAATTCCTCCATAACTTTATTAATTACCATATGCATCTTTTCGTCTGGGTAATAAAAGTATGCCTGACCTCTGTAAAGAGTCAAATGAGCTACAAACATTTTCAGTGCCTGGATCTTACTGTTCATGTCCATGATTATTAGTTTCCAGTCTCTTATTTTTTAATAATGAGCTGCTTCGTCTTTTCCACATGCCTTTAGCTGCCTCAGCATAATACTTTTTAATCCATATGCCTAAATACTTTGTATTTTCAGGTCCCCTTAAATATGGGCTTTATTGAAATAATTCACATGCAGGCACATAATTTAGTGCTTTAGTCTTGTTTTACTTTAATTTATTGTATAAACTGACAATGTTTGAAGCTGTCTTACAATATCTCACAGAACTTTAATCTCATATTTAGGATTTGTCAAGTACATTATAGCAGCAACCCATGCCTGGGTGTGGGTAATGCTGGATTTACCCATGGTTGGTGTGTTTTGGTCATGAGGGCGAAGCCCGAGTGGCCAAACAAAGACAACCGTGGGTAAATCCAGCATTACCCACACCCAGAAGTGGGTTATTACTATTATACAATGACATTATTTAAGAAAAAAAAAAATTACTTTTCTTAAATAAAGGCATTGTATAATGCCTCCTTGCTGCCCTTCTGCAGCTGTCTGGTATTCTGAGGCAGTTCTGATGTACTGTGCATGCGTATGCTTATGCAGTACATCAGAGCGGTGGGTGGAAGCAACGGAGAAACCATGATCTCCGTTGCTTCTTACAAAGTGTCTCGCTGTGTTAAAGGAGTTTAACATAGCGAGACAGCTTTAAAAAAAAGCAACGGAGAAAGCAAGATCTCCGTTACTTTTTTTAAAGCTGCCTCACTATGTTAACATAGCGAGACAGTGTCTAAACAGCAACGGAGATCTTGCGTTCTCTGTTGCTGTATAAAAAGACTTATACTAATGGAAAAAGTCTGGGCGACTGGATCTTTTTCCATTAGTATAAGTCTGATTTACATCCAAGAAAAACGGCTGTGTCAGCGTACAGGGTATATATCCAAAGTAGTTTTTATTGCATAAATTACACAAGCGCTTTCACCCTAACTTAATTGTATGGCTTTTTCAAGTGTTAAAACCTACTTTGGATATATACCCTGCACGCTGACACAGCCGTTTTTCTTGGATTTTGGTTTAGACTTTACGGTCTGTTTTTCCACTCAATATAAGTCTGATTTACAATGTGCACACTGACCAATCAGCATGCACATTTTGGAATGTTAATGGGGGGTCGTTGTATAATATAATATAATTCACAGTCAGAGCTATTTTTGACTACTACACCAGTTATATCGCTGAATTTGCAAACCTCGTAGCGTATCCAAGTATATAACAAACAGGAGAGGGAAAAGAGTGCACCCCTGCCTTGTCTCTCTCTATTAAAACTCAACTTATTAGAAATGACTCCTACCACCTTTATTTTTGTTTCCAACCCATCATATGTACTCTTTATTTACTGTGTAATTCTAACTAGGAATGCAAATGCTAACATTGCCCAATGTCTGCTCATGTATTCCAAACATGTTCTATTGTATGCTTTTGCTGTATTCAAACTAATCAAAAATAACAGTGTTTTATATTCAAATTCAATCTGAATCATCACTGCTCTCTTAATGTTATCACATGCTTGTCTTCCTTCCACAAAACCACATTAGTCCGTTTCTATTAGTTGTGGTAAATGTTTGTGTCATTTTCATAGCTAATACACTTTGTAGTCATAATTCAGGACTGAAATTAATGTTTATAATGCAGGGTTCTTGTCCTCCTTTGATAATCCATCACCACTACCTCCTTCCACAATGCAGGCATTTCCCCCCTTCGAAACTTTATTAAACAGTGCCTTCCAAATTTTCTGCAACCTCTTTCCTTCTAACTTCCAAATTTTTATGGGAATTCCATTCATTCCTGGAACTTTCCTTATTGCTTGATTATGCATAGCAGCTTTTATTTCTTCTACCACCTGCCACATAGGTGACAACCTTTTGAAAGTTGGCTCAGCCATTAGGGAAATGAGCACTTTCACTAACATGAACTATCTTTTGATCATCATGTATCCCCTGTTGTTAGAAATCCTTTTATCTTTTCAGATTAATCACCAGGGTATTTCTTCCATCTCTAAGGAAGTTATCTCTCTCTACTCCTCCCTCATCAGGCCCATAATACAATATAATAGACCCTTTTGTATGAACCTGTCTAACTAAACATTTGAACCAGCCTGAGAGACCACAGTGTTTCTTCATAAAGATGATCAAGGGCATGCCTTTGTTGAGTTTCCCAACCCCCTTAAAGTTTTCTCTCTGTTTTCTGTTTCCTACAGACTCTTGAGAAGTGACCTCTGTCTAGCCTACAGAGCCTTGAAGAATCTAGTATTATGTGATCTGCAAATCCAAAAAAGTAATAACACCCTCAACACCCACTTAAGAGAAATTAACTTCTGCTGAAACATATGCAGGATCTTTGGGTGAGATGGATATATATCCCAGAAAATCCCTCTTATTAAATAGACTTCCTCTGGATGCAAAGCTAAGTTAGCTCTCTTTAGACATAAGCTAGATGAATGGATGGACAATCATCAATACCCATCTGGTCTGACCCTTCAAGCCCTCACTGAAAGGGGTTGAAACTAGGTATACATTAGTCCTGTCAATGGATACCTATGATATGGTATACTGTAGATATGCTACTAATGGTCCTCTGGATCAACCATCTAGGCCTGAACTATGAAACTATGAAGCTATGATCTGCTATTGAACATGCACTGTGGAAATAACAATCTAAATGTCAACTTACAAAAACATACTTTTTGTTTGCTTTTTGAGGTGTTGTATGCATGTTTTTTCGGGGGCGGGGGCTACCCCTGCACACTTGAAGTGTTATATACACTTTCAGACCAATACGTACTGGATACACTGCCTCTGATGTTATATTATATCAGAGTAAATGGAAGAACTTGTGTCCTTTAATATGTGGGACTTCTGTGACTGTAACATTTCTAGAATGTTTTCTGTCTGAAATATATATCTGCATTTCTCTGTTCTTAGTCACACAAATAATATACATACTTAAACTTAATCACAGTCTTTGAACCCTCAACTAATTTTTCCACATTGCTTCCTTTCTTCCAAGCATGCTTCTTCTGTGAATAGTAAAAGACAGCATATTTACTTAGTGTATCCTTGTATTATACATAGAAACGCAGTGGGTAAAAAAATATTAGGGTCCAATGGTTCCCCCTTCTATAAATATTATTTTGGAGTCCTGTTATTGATTATTTGATGGTCATTCTTATGTATAGCAATAAGTGAAGAAATGAAAAAAATCTTCTCATTGTACCTGTCTTCAGCTAGACCTGTTGCCTGCAGTTTCACATACTAGTAGAAAGTTCTCACTCTCATACATTTTGTTTTTGAAGGAAACCTCAGAAATTGTTTTTCTCCATAGCTTATCAAGTTGCAGCTATATAAGCCAATTAATTGAGTTCCTGGACAGCTGTTTCAGATAGAGTATCACTGCCAGTTCAGGCTATAACAGGGTGCAGGCAGTGACTGTGTGACAGTGAAGTTGGTACCTATAAGTTCAGGAGTACAGGTCTTGTCTCCCACACTGTGGCAGGCGGTGACTGTGTGACAGTGAAGTTGGTACCTATAAGTTTAGGAGTACAGGGGCTTGTCTCCCACATGGTGGCAGGCAGTGACTGTGTGACAGTGAAGTTGGTACCTATAGGTTTAGGAGTACAGGGCTTGTCTCCCATGTTGTGGCAGGCAGTGACTGTGTGACAGTGAAGTTGGTACCTATAAGTTTAGGAGTACAGGGGCTTATCTCCCACATGGTGGCAGGCAGTGACTGTGTGACAGTGAAGTTGGTACCTGTAAGTTTAGGAGTATAGGAGCTTGTCTCCCACATGGTGGAGGTGCAGGGAGATTGCTCCCTGCAAAACACATGTTTAATTTTTACATCAGGTTCATTTCCTGACCAGTTAGATTCATTGGGACTGATCTTTGTTGAGTTGCAGCTTGATTTATTGTAAACTAAGACTGGGAGTGACTCTCACATAGTCTAAGGTACATATCTAATTCTAAAGCATTTGTAAATGTAGTAAAACTACTTTCAGTTGTTCCAGAAGTGTAACTGTGATGCATACCTCCTTTAACATCTAAACACAAGATATCTGGACAAAGCAAAAAATATTGGGAGAACAAAGGCCCCAAACCAGGGACAGATTTTAAATAGTGCTCTTAAAAGCTTATAAGAACATCAGATGTTGTGTTTGTATGCATTTCTGGAAGGATACAAAGTCTGAAACTCAGATGTGTGTCATTATTTAGTGACTTCAGTATTCAACGATTTTCCATAGAACAGAACAAAATTTGAGGCAAAAGTCTAGACATCGTGGGTAAATCTGGACACTTGAGGGGTATACTGTGGTGACACATAATAGCTGTACTATCCATGCTCTTCTTTGCTTTCTGTTGTCCTTTGTACTTCTTCCATTGGATTCTTAACCCTCATATATGCTCACCTTATTTAATGCCATTATTTTTCTGCTCTGACTTTTATAAAGAATTGCCTGTAGTCATCTTGCAAACCAACAAGCTTTTCATATCATACTTATCATCAAGGTAAAGCATTCCATCTTTATTGCAATCTGAGATAAAACCTACCATTTTATTTCACTTTAGAATCCCATTTCTGTTGCATGTTCTTGTTTGTTCATTGACTTTAATGAATTCAATGACATGCATGCTTTACACTGCTCAAATCTGATCTATTTCCAACATTTATTGTTGTTTATTCTCAATCACATTTACATATCATACTGTTTTATTCAACTCTAGTTACTCACAATTTATGTCTGCATTTAATGCATGGCTTAATACTGGATCTGTTGTATAGTTGTTCCTTTGTATAACTTGTAAGTATTTTAATGTTTTATTTTTCTGTCTTTTTTACCTAGTATGTCGATATTGTCTTTATACTGCTATTTTGTTTGTTTTATTGATTTGTCATATACACATGACTTTTATTTTCAAGACTCATTCCAAATTGGTTAAGCAATCATGAGTAATAATTATAAAAAAGTAAGTCAATTATTAAATAAACTAATCAGTCAGTCAGTCTTCAGCTTTGATGGAAGAATTTTACATTCTCATTATGTATCTTAAGCATTTAGGTATTCACTGAACTGCAAAAATAAATGGCTTCATGTCATACCGGGAAACCATGACCCTGAACATTGTGTATAGTATCAATGTGTAATAATGCTAATCCAGTTTGCTTATCTTTAAATGATTAACTTTCTTTGTCATATAAATAATACACACTGTCAAGCAGAAATAGCAGCTGCTGCCAGTGCAGAGCAATTTGCCATACATTTTATCTAGTAATCTAACATGATGGCTAGCAGCAAGTCCTCTATGTTCCACCAGCTATATCATCATAATAAATTTGACCAGAAGAGCTATATATTTATTTATGTATTTAGCAACATTATGGTGATAATTCTCTTTATGTATCTACTAACAATATTGTGCATTTTAAAATAACACAAAAAGAAAATACTGTGTAAAGTACTTAACCTGAAAAGCAGTGGTTAAAAAAATGATTACAATTTCTACAATTTCTTATGAATGCAGTAAAAGTGTTTGAGCACTTTCAACATCCTGCCTAAACATAGCATAATATCCAGTTTCAGTTTTTTAAATCTAGGTATAGGTTTAAGCAATGTTTTTGAAGAATAAAGTTGCAATTTTATTTGAAAATGTATTTGACTTGCTGCAAATGCATAATTCTTTTTCGACAGCTATATATTAATTTGTTCTATAGTCAATTTGTTTTTCATTGTTCTTATTTGTACAGAAACTACAATGGCAGTCATCAGTTTTGCAGCAGAAACAACATCTCTGCTTACTACTGCTCAAGCAGTAAATACAAGTTCAACTACAGGTAAAGATATTTTATATGTTTATGCATGTAATTTTTTGCTTTTGTTTAGGTACCTCCTTTAGGTAGTGCTTGGTTATTTTGAGGTACAACATCAAGTAGTTAGAACTGAAGAGCTAGCTTCATATAATATTGAATAGCAGTTGTAGCCTCTGGGCGATATATCTGTCCCTCCAAACCATTCTGTTAACATTGCAGAAGAGGTTTAAGTCCCTGAATCAAGTATTTCTAATATTATTTGACTTGCTGATGTGAAGTAAGTCCAGCTGTAATGGGTCAGAGGATACCTTGCATGATAGACACATGGCTCCTCTTAGCAGTCTGAATATAGTGACAGGGCTTTCGGGTAGTACATCTGGGACATGTTCGAGGCTTTGTATCCCATCTGTAAAGTTTTTCTGCAGATGTTTCAGTTGTTGCCTGTGCCTGGACAGATACATGCCAAAGGGACATTATACTCAATGACTGGATGAATAAAGGGGGACAACAACATCCTTTGATCTAGAAGCATTCCCCTTGTTTATAAGATGCACAGTATAGAAGGACTTTCTTACCACAGTGGACACATGCTGGACAAAAGTTAGGTAACTGGCCTCATAAGTTCCCACATTCCAAACTACTGGGTCAGCTTTTAGAGGTGTGTTTTCAATGTGGTAGTTCATAGGGAAGCTGACTTTACAAAGGGGATAAAAATGCTTTTTTTGGCATTTACGTCAGTCTATGAGTCCGGCACCAGTTATTTGTTTGGGACAAACCTTCTGGTTGGATGGCTGTGTCTTTTGGGAATTTTATCACTACTCCTAGCTTGCAGTCATTTGCTAACTTAATTATCCAGAGCCCTTTAGTTTTGGCTTTTACATCTATTACAGTACATTGACTGTACCAAATGTTGGAGTCTTTAGCATTGACACTTTAACATCAACTACACAGAGTCAACACCCTTCTGTGCATGCTCTGAGAATGAATCTAGGAACAAACAAGGTGCAAGATATAATTTTCACAGGGATCCAAGCCCAAGCTTCCCTGCACTCTCCTGCTAATTATATATACTATCTCTGAAATTGCGCAATCCCTAGGGGGAAGGGCATATCTCTCTACCCCAGAGATTGCAAGTTATTTAGTACTCCTCCTGCATGTATATATATATATATATATATATATATATATATATATATATATATATACATACATACTCATAAACAAATACATACACAAACAACCTCACACACACACACACATACATGTCACATTGAAAGTGTAGTCTACACAATAAAATGCAGTTGCAGTCTATTCTTTGCAGATGAAACTAAAAGGAGTTTAAAATGTAAACTACTGAAATAATTGTGGGTGATAAAGAAAAAAATATATAGCTAGTCGTGTAGCAATTCATTTTAATAAAAGACATGGGAGTTGTTTTGATAATGCATTTTATAGTTGGTTACTATGAATGATAAACAGAGTAAAGTTTTAAAACAAATACTGAAATATAAGGAAAGCATTTTATCTTAAAATATAATACTGTTTCTAATTTGGACTGAATTATGAATGTAATTGAAACATTTTAATGAGATAATTAACATTTTATTGGATAATTGCGTCAGACATGTCAATAATGTTTGTGTTTGAACTGTTATTTTATCCTCTCTGGAAGGCAAGGGCGGAGTTGTGAAATTATTTTATTTGTCAAGCATTTTTTTATAAGAAAATTAAGATTCAAGATAATTCATTTATAGGATTTCAGTCTGTACTATTTACTGAGCACTATTCACGTGTTCTTGGGCAGAAACCAGGTTTACTGCAAACGTTTCTAATTAGCCTCATTTGCCTTCAAAATACCAGGAATCTGTAAACTGAGATCAAAGATCCTTCTCTTTCAGGAGTGCTTTTTTAGAAAATAGGCAATAAAACTCTTAATGAGTATGATTCTATTATTGAAGCAGTTATTGACTTTTTCCTATTTATATAACTCACAATATTCTAAACATTGTTTTGTGCATCTGGAGTGATATTTATCTGCTGTTGTTACCTTTCAGAAGATTGTCAACATTGTAACTTTCTTTAATTCAGATAAAGCTTCTGGCCCTGAGATTTTACTTCTGAATCCTACAAATGTTTAAAATTTAAACTTGCTAACATATTACAACCAATCTTTTCTTACTTTCAGTCTAAATTTATATCCATATCTTATACCTTATAAGTTATATCCATATCCATTAACTATTGTTTTTCTGAGTTCACTTGCTAATATTGTATTGTGATGGAGCTTTATGGAGCTTTTCTCCCCAGGCCTCCACTGAAAATGAATTTTGCCTAGTCAGACTTTTCTGGTCAACAAAGAAAAATAAATTAATAAATAAATAAAAAACAAACAAACAAATGAACAAATAAATAAATAAATATTCATCCGAAGGTAATTCTTATATAGAAACATCATAATGGTTCTGTCAGTCTAAATGTCATAGACAATGCAATCTTAGACATCAAAGTATCTGCTGAGTCTCTGGCTAACAGACATTAAAAAGTTCTATCAGCATTGCTCTTTCCTCTTTCAGGTTTCATTCACCAAAGGCAAATAGATCAGACAATTATGCTTGAATAATCGATGCTTATCATTTGATCACTGTTGTAGTAGCCTTAGCCATATGGGTTATATCCTGCCTGGGATATAAGTGCCGGACAGCTTTCAAAGCTTAAGGGCACCTTCAATGCATGCAGACTGTTGACTGCTCTGCCAGAGCTGTAGAAAATCAGAGATCTGGGCAACAAGCCCTTTAGAGCTTTCCTGATGCTGAAGAGAGCTCCTGTTGTGGTGTTCCAAGAATCAATGGTCAGCTAGCATTTCTGCTTTACTGAGCAGAAAAGTTTCCTTTGGTAAAAAAAATCCACAATTAATTTTATGACCAAAACAGTCCTTTTTCTAACTAAATCTATTTGTTTTATGCTAGGAATTTACTATTTTTGGACTCTCACTTGACTTCTGTCAGTTAAAAGATGGTGGTTCTTTTATTACTTTTCATGTAATCTTTGATTTTTCTAATGCCTACTCTAACTTTTACTGAGAAAAGTTTGATAAATTGTGCTAAATGGGCTGAGGAAAGTGTGTGTTGTGCTTGTCATGGTATTTTTAAGGTGCACGAAGTCGAACAAAGCATTCTGCCAGTACGGCAATGCAAGGTCAAACCAACAGTTTACTCCATGCCTCCAGCTTGCATCCCCAACACACCATCCGTAATATTCCTAAATCCCAGTTTCTGCTCAATAAGAGAATTAGTTCTGGGGAGAATCAAATTAGATCTGTGTCAGAGGTTCAGAAATAGGGGATATGGGAATATTGATATTTCATTGGCTAGCAATTGGGCCAATGGTCAGGACAGGGATTCATTGTTGGAATATCAACATACTGCTACTGCTCAAACCAGGGACATGGTCAGATTTGTGACTACATTTGGGTGTAATAGTAATATCATTAGGAATGTTATTGACACACATTGGAATATTTTATTGGCTAATCATGAACTTCGAGCTTGTTTAGGCAATAGGTGTCAGTTTTCTTTCAAAAGGGGTAAAACTTTGGGATCCCATTTATCGCATTTTAAACATATTGAGAGTGGTAGTGCTGTATATAAACAATTGACGGTGTTAGGTGACCGATTGTTGGGTGCCTTTCCATGCGGATATTGCAGCTCTTGCCAATTTGTAAGCAAACTTAAACAATTTACTAGTAAAAATACTAGTAGGGTTTATGATTTAAATTTTTTTGGCAACTGTAGGACCAGCTGGATTGTCTACTTGGCCACCTGTAAATGTTTGGCATTTTATGTCGGTCAGACCTCCGGAACATTGACGACACGTATGTCTGAACATAGAAGCGACATACGGAATAGACGGGAAACCAATGCACTTTATCGCCATACTGTTAAACATGCTGATGCTGAATTTCATTTCATGATTATAGATAGAATTATTGGGGATCAGAGTAATCGACAGGGTTGGCACACTATACTCAACAAAAAGGAGGAATTCTGGATTATCAATTTGGGAGGATTGTTTCCCCCTGGACTTAATGATCATTTCTAAAGTCATACCAGATATACTTATATGTATTTTTATTCAGGTTCATTATGTTGTTTTTTTATGGGTGTTATTAACTGTATGTAGTACTTTGCATTTTGGATTCATATTATATTTAGTAGGTTTCTTGCCCTTTTAATATGGGCTGGACTATGCATGTCACGTTTTGGGGGGGGGACTATTTAAGTATGGTGTATGATGTTTTTTGTGTGTTTATGATTCACTGAAGAAGGCTGGTGAAACCAGTCTGAAGAATAAAAATTTATTTGAAGATTTATTGCCTTTTATACCTATATGCTGGTCATTGGTGTTTTTCTTACTTTAGATAGGTGTAATTTATTTGATGTAGCATAGGGCTTAGTTCACACTCTTGGCCCTTCTCATTCTGGATTAACTGGTACGAAGAAAAAGGAATACTTAATTTCCTGAAGATCACCAGTGTGATGAATGGGGAAATAATTGCAAGGGAACAACTTTTGATCTGATGTTGTCATTTTCATTCATTCCTCAAATGATGGGTCTTGGATCTGACTGATCAGATCTAGCTCAGCTGCTTTTACTAGACTCATGGATCCAGCTCTCAAGCTCTTCCCATTACTCATAATGTTTCTATATCCTGGTATACCTCAATTCTTGTTTACTGCCTCATCATTTGGACACAGAGTTTTCTGCTCTCGAGCTAGGGGGTTAAATAGAAATCTTTATCTATCTGTGAGTTTTCTTACTTGTAATATCCCTTTTCTTCTTCTTCCCTTTGCCTTTATAACAGATTTTTCCTAACATTAAATTTTTTTCAAATTTTCAAACTTGTCTTTTAGTTAGGCCTTGTTAACCTTATGAGAGTATTCTTCTAAATACTATCATTGGTATTCTAGCAAAACTTTTCGGTCTACCTGTCAATAGGGTACTTCTCAAATACCGTTGTTGGTATTTTTTCTCTATTGTTGACTTTAAAATATAAAAACAGATGTCTCTATTTCATTCTACTTATTTTTTGATATGGCTGACAAGTCTATGGGCTTTAAGAAATGCAATTCCTGTGGGCATAAGATCCCTAATTCTGATGCACACAAGGAGTGCATTTATTGCTTGGGTGCTGCCATCCTGAAGTTGACTGCTCCATTTGTTTGGGATTCAACTCCCGTGTGTTGAGTGACAGGAGAAACAAATTAGTGTTATAAGGCGTACTACCTTCTTCTTTTGCTTCTTTATCGGATGGGGCTCAAACTCCCTGAAAAAAACTAATAAAGGGAGATATGACTCAGCTCCAAAACAGAAGGAGTCAAAGAAACAGTCCCCTGACCATTCTTCTCATTCAGTGCTGATTCCCAAACTTCTGACTAAAGTTTCTAAGAAAACGTATCTGACATCAAACTCAGATCCTACAACTCCAAGCACCAAATCTCCTCGGATCCGATCTCCATGTTTCTCTCTGGAGCCAATATCTCCTCAGCGCCATTTGCTTTTTTTGCAAGAGACACCAAGGAAACCTTTCAGACCAAATTTTTCCCCGTTCTTTGAAGGGCCCAAAAGGAAAAATTTAAAAATGCAAAAAGGGGATAAATGATTGGTGGAAAGTTTCTTAATTAAGGGCCCAGAATTTGGGGAACCGTTTTCCCCCTCCCCATTTAGAAAAACCAAGGGGGGGGCCTTCAAATTTAAAAAACCCTGTTGATCTTCCCTTTTCCCAAAACCCTCCCCCGATGGGGTTTTGGGAAAAATTTTACCAAAAAAACCAAAAATTGCCTTTAGGAAACCCAAAGACAGGGGTTTTTTTTCCCCCAACCACGATGAGTCCCTTTAGGGTTTCCAATTTTTAAAAGAAAAAGGGGGTGGCTTTTAAAACCCCCAAAAAAGGGTTTTGGTTTTTGGAGGGTTTTTGGGGGGCCCCCTTAACTTGGGGGTCCCCCTTGGGTTTGGGTCTCCCTTTCCTTTTTTGGAGGAAAGGGGTTACAGGGAAAAATTAAAAGGTTTTTTGGGTTTTCTTCCCCCTGAATCCCTGGGGCCAAGGGGTTTTTTCCTGGGTTCTGGTTTGGGGGAAAAGGGAGGGGGGAACCCTTTCCCCGAGAGGACATCCTTCCCCCCAAAAGGATCCAACCTTTTTCAACAATTTTTTTTCAGGTTTTTTTGCCTTTTATTTCCCATTCCCAAAAAATAGGGCCAAAAAACCCAAAACCTTTTTCAAGTTTTAAAAGCACTTTAAAATCCCCTTCTTCTATTTCCAAGGGCCTGGGTTTTTTTTGGGGCTTTTAGGGGTGGGGGCTTTGGGAAAACACCCTGGGTTTTTGGGTTTAGTTTTACCCCCCCAAATTTTTCATTTTTCCCGGGGGGCTCAAATTTGGAAAACACCCAAAAAGGGCCCCTTTTGTGAATTTTTCCCCAACGTCCACCCCCAACCCCTTTCCCCCTTCCCGGGAGTTGGACTTTAGAACCCCGGGGTTTTGGGGGGGGAGTTTTTGATTTTAAATTTTAAAAAACCTTTTTTTAAAGGGGGAAAGGGGGTTTGGGGAAAGTTATTTTTGGGGGCCCCCTGCGTTGGGAAATTTTAAAAGGGAAAAATTAAGGGGAATGGGTAAAAGGGGGGGAGTAATTTGACTTAAAAAGGGGCCCAAAACCCGGGCATCTAAATTAGTTTAAAAATGAAAAAGGATAACAAGATTCCTTTTTTTACTTTCTGGGTTTAAAACCCGCCAAGGGACCGGGCCCCCCTTTTGGGGAATTTTGGGGAAAGGCCCCGTTGAGGGTTACTTCAACCCAAACCCCCTTGGGGTTTCCCGGAAAAATAGAAAAAGACCCTAAATTGCCTGGGAATCCCAAAGGGAAAGGGGTTTTTGAACCTGAAAAAGGGTTCCCCGACCCCTCTTGAGTTCCCTTGGGATAAATTTGGAAATTCTTAAACCCCCCAAAAATGGTTTTGGTCTTTTTCCCCTTTTTTTTTTTTTTTTTTTTACATTTTTTTTTTTTTTTTTTTTTCTAATTTTTTTCTTTTTTTTTTTTTTTTTTTTTTTTTTTTTTTTTTTTTTTTCTTTTGTTTTTTTTTTTTTTTTTTTTTTTTTTTTTTTATTTTTTCTTTTTTTTTTTTTTTTTTTTTTTTTTTTTTTTCTTTTTTTTTTTTTTTTTTTTTAAAAAAAAAAAATAAAAAAAAAAAAAAAAAAAAAAGAAAAAAAAAAAAAAAAAAAAAAAAAAAAAAAAAAAAAAAAAAAAAATAATAAAAATAAAAAAAAAAAAAAAAAAAAAAAAAAAAAAAAAAAAAAAAAAAAAAAAAAAAAAAAAAAAAAAAAAAAAAAAAAAAAAATTATCTTTGGGACCCCCTGGGGGTTTAAATTTAAATTTTAAATTTTCCCGTAGTCCACACAGAACCTGGTGCTGCCATCCTTCTTTGGCACCAGCCCACCCAAATTTGGGGAAAAAAGGCCCCCCCCCGGGGAGAGTCATTTTACAGAGAGCTCATCTATCCATCCCCCTAATAGAGAGTCCAGGGCCTTGGACAGATTTGGCAAGCACACTTATGCCTCAGTGACATTTGCTCTTCAGCCATTGAATTATTTGGCCTACTTCACCAAGTTACAATGGGATTTGACCAAACAACTTTTCAAATCTCTTTCAGGGTCAATGTTTGTGAAGGACCAGAAAACAGTTTCTTCACAAATGGCCACTCTTCTGTCTATTTCCAATGTGTCCATGAAGCTGATCTCTTATACATATGAGGGTACTTCTAGGGCTGTGGGTTCAGGCATTGCAGTCAGAAAGCACTCCTGGATTTGCCTGTGTGAGTTTGCAGGCCCCTCAATTCTTCATTTATCAGTGCTCATATTGATGAATCACCATAATGATGCATCTGTGTTGTGCATTTTCATTCTTCCTCAACGTCCTACCCACCAACCCCATTTCCTCTCTTCCTAGGGAGACCTATAGGATGTCATTTGGGAGCCCACCTATTCCCTGTTTGGGCTCCAGCTTTTCTGTATACTTTATTTTACCTTTTCATAATGATATGGTGTCTTGTATATGTTAGTGTTGGGGCAGCAAATGCAGTCCGAGATATTTCAGGAAGTTAGGGCATTATGGGTAAAGGGAGGGGCTTGAGAGCTAGATGTGTGAGTCTAGTAAAAGTGACAGTGTCAAATCTGAAGTCAGCTCTGAGACCCATCAGTTGAGGAAGAATGAAAATGGATAACACAGATGCATCATTATGGTGATTACATTTGCTGGGCTTAATGGTCAACCCTGCCATCTGTAGTCTGACCAGCACCTCCCTGACATGCTGAAGGTGCTCTTGCTAGGAATGGCTGTAGATGGCAATATCATCTAGATAAGCAAGGGCAAACCCTCCTGTTCCTGCCAGAATATGATATACCAGACTCTGGAAAGTTGCCTGGGTATTTTTCATCCCAAAGGGTATGTTTGTGAACTCATACAAGCCAAAAGGAGTTACAAAGGCTGACCTCTCTTGCCAGTAACCATTGGTAAGATCAATGGTGGTAAGATACTTAGCCCCACTCAGCTGCTTTAGAGCCTCATCTGTCCTAGGCATGGGGTAATTATCTGACACTGTGTGACTATTTAATTTCCTGTAGTCCACACAGAACCTGGTGCTGCCATCCTTCTTTGGCACCAGCACCACTTGGGAGGCCCAGGGACTGTTGGACTCTCGGATTATCCCTAGTTCCAACATCTCCTGTATCTCCTCCCTCAAGGTCTGTTTGACTCTCTCAGACACTTTATAAGGGCCTGCCTAATAGGCCTTTGAGGTCCTGTATCCACCTGGTGCTGCACCAGGTGGGTTCACCTTGGTTTCCCAGTGAACATGTCCCCAAACTCCTGTAGCTGGGTGAGAGATAGCTGCTGGGACATTGCTACCCCTTCTACAGAGGTGTCAGTCCGAGCCTCACTGAGGAGCTCAGTCACCAGATCTCCTTCAGGCTCCTCCTGCAATCCACTGCAAATGTTCAGCACAACAGCCCCCCATCATGGTAAGGTTTCATCATGTTAACATGGTACAATTTGTTCCCCTGCCTCCTGCCTAGCAGTTCCACCATGTAGTTAACATCGCTTACCTTTCTTATCACCTTGTAGGGTCCCTCCCAAGCTGCCTGCAGCTTGTTGTGTCTGACGGGAATGAGAACCATTACCTGCTGTCCTACAGCATACTCTCTAGTGTGAGCATTCCTGTCATATCAGACCTTTTTCTGCTGTTGGGCTTCTGCCAGGTTCTCTTGGGCCAAGCCCATGAGTTCCCTGAGCCTTGTCCTAAGGGTTAGGATATATGTCACAACAGACTCCTTGTGAGATTCCCACTCACCTTCCCACTCATTTCGAATTAAATCTAGAAGTCCCCTCACCCTATGCCCATACAGCAACTCAAAGGGTGAAAAACCTTTGGATTCCTGAGGAACCTCTCTGTAAGCAAACAACAGATGGGGCAAATATTTGTTCCACTCCCTCTTAAACTGGTCTGCAATGTCTGTAGCATGGAGTTGATTGTAGACTTTAAGCTCTCAACTAGACCATTAGTCTGGGGATCGTAGTGGGTGGTCTTTAGGTGCTTCACCCCACAGTACTTCCACAGACAAGCCAGCAGGTCTGACATGAAAGTAACACCTCTGTCAATCAGCATTTCTTTTGGGATACCTACCCTGCTTAAAATCCCTAACAAAGCATTTGCCACATTTTCTGCTTCAGTGGATGACAAAGCCACTGTCTCAGGGTATCTTGTAGCATAATCTACTACCACTAGGATATACTTTTTTTCCTGTGGAACTTGGGGTACTCAGAGGCCCCACAATATCCATAGCTACCCTCTGAAATGGCTCCTCAATCACAGGCAAAGGCATCAAAGGAGCTCTCACTGTGTCTCCTGCCTTGCCTACCTTTTGGCACTGCTCACAGGTCCTGCAGTACCCTGTTACATCTCTGGAAATTCCAGACCAATTAGAGATCTGCATAATACATCTCTTAGTATGTTTTATGCCTGTATGACCGGCAAAGGGAATATCATGGGCTGTGGCTAGAAGTGCCAGACGGTAGGCTCCAGGCACTACCAACTGCTATATCCTCTCACCTTCTAGCCCTCCCTCAGGAGACCACTCTCTATGCAGTAACCCTTTGTCCCAGTATTCAGATCTCCCCTTCCCTTGAGAATCAGGGGCCTCACTAGCTACCTGCCTCAGGCCTTGCAATGTAGGGTCTGAGAGCTGAGCCTATCTCAACTCTCTCTTTGTAACTCTTCCCAGCTCCCTTTCCACATTAAGTCTGGCATCCTCTGACAGTGGTGCCTCACTGTCAGCCTGGGTACTACTACTCACTTCTACCTTTGTAGTCACTCTGTCCAAGGGAACATCAGTACCCACAAGCAGCTGTGGCTCACCTTCAGTCTTACTGCTTCAGAGTAGCTCCCTCCCTGAAGTAACCACCTCACCAGTCCTGGCTGCAAGTATGTGGTCTGACTGGGTCTCCCTCAGGCTACTAGACCCACATACTTGTCTCCAAGCCTGACTACGTGTAACTGCACAAATGCATGGTACTGCCATATCAAAATCATTCCCTATCTGGACATCTGCAGGGATATCCTCAAACACACCTACTTACTGGCTTCCTTTTCCACCATTCCAGTCAAGGTGAACCCTAGCCTAAGGCATCTGGAATGGGTTTCCTCCTAAAGCTGTGACTGGAGTAGACTGCCCAAGCAAGTAGTGCTCCTCTATAACCATTGCAGGCTTCACAATGGTCATGTCAGAGGCTTTGTCTCTCTTAACAATGGCCTCTTAGCCATTCACTATGATAGGTTATAACTTCTGGTGGTAGTTTTGGTACCCTTGTTGTCTCAAGACAGCCTACTGTTGGCATTTTGTCTTTCCTACTTACTGGTTGCCTCACCTTTTGTTCCCCACCTTGCCTCTGTGGACATCTATACGATACATGGCCCCACTGGTTGCATTCAAAACATTTAACCTAGGTCCTGGATATGTACCTGGACTAATGTCTTCCCCTGCTACTGGAAGATTCTGTTGTTGCAGTCTAGGCTGCCCAATATAGGTTTCTTTAGACCCATGAGCAGTACTGGGGGTCCTTTTCCTGTGCAGGGATGCCCTGCTGGCTAGGTATAGGTCTCCCTTCTTCCCCATCTCATCTGAAGTAGCACATTGTCTATCAGCTAACCAGATCCTCATGTCCTCAGGCAAAGTGCTAAGGTCTGGCAGCCCTTCAAAAGTGGTGACCTGACATCCACTTACCCACCTATAAAAATAAGTGCTTAGTTCAGCAACATATTCTCACAAACACTCTCATTTGCCTTGCGTCTATGCTCATGAAGCTTTTTCCTATAAGTTTCAGGTGTTAGCTTAAAAAATTCTAACAGACAACACTATAATCAAAAAATGTAATATCAGAAAGTTTACACAACACAGTTACAGCTTTACCATGAAGTAAGGGAGTCAGGAACCATACCCAGAGCCTTTGGTCAACATCATACTGTTCACATACCCTCTCAAACATATGAATGAAACTATCAAAATTTTCCTACTATCAAAATTCTCCCCCTCTGTAAACTGTGGAAGACATGTACTGACCTTTTGTGCTTCTGGGGTCCAGTTACTCCCTTCCTCGTTACCTCCATCATTGGTGAAGAGTCAGCATCTCCTTTTCGTGCTGCCTCTACCTTTCCTTTTCCTCCAGGCATAGCAGTTTCTCATTCTTCTCAGCCTGTGGACATCTCAGTCTCACTGCTGCTTCTGTTTCCAAATGCCTGGCCTC
Source organism: Protopterus annectens (assembly GCF_019279795.1). Classification (NCBI taxonomy): domain Eukaryota; kingdom Metazoa; phylum Chordata; order Ceratodontiformes; family Protopteridae; genus Protopterus; species Protopterus annectens. The sequence goes on from NC_056734.1 coordinate 631,338,994, forward strand.
CAACTCAAGTCTCTTTATCTCCAGGTGGATTTTTAAGTCCTCTGCAGAAAGGTTGAGCTGTCCATTTCTGAGTGTTGTACATCTATGTGGCCAGATTGACCTCCTGATTGCTGTTTTCTGATGCAGCTGTGACCAAAGCTGCAATCATGTCTGCCTTAGTCAGGCTTCCATGCACCAGTTCCTTAGCCTGGCACATCTCAGTCAATTGGCTCCTTGTCAGCTTGCCATACTCCTCTGCTGACATGCTTGCCTGCTCTCCCTGACTAACTAAGCTAACAAAAGAAATAAAACAATTGTGATCTGAACTCTGAATATTCACTGTGTGGCTGATTTAGAATACAAAAACACCTTCAGTGATCACTGTACACAAGCTACAGGAATTCACTATCCACACCACTACAAACCAATTAATATGTGACAGTTAATATGGTTGTGTGGATATCCCACCACTGCCGATCAATTAATATGTGATGCCCATGCACTGGCCCAGTAATCAAGGAACCTCAAACCTCATCACTAGCAGCAGTGATTGGCGTGCACATTGGGAGGGATAACAAGTACACACACAGTAAAGTACAATTTTCCTTAAGAGCACACAGAGATCACAGTCAGTCTGGGGGTGGTTTACCCCTTTCTGTCCAGATCCCCAATAAAAATCCCACTGAAACAGCTATAGAGTGGGGTTCTTAGCCAGGGTCTCAAGCCAAGTCCTCCTAACACTCTCTTTGTCCAACCAGTGCTTCATGTCCCTGCCAAAGTAGCTGACAAACACACACACACACACACACACACACACACACACACACACAAAACACACACACACACACACACACACACACACACACACACACACACACACACACACACACACACACACACACACTTTGAGATATGAGTTATATGCAAACACACAGATACTTCTGGGGAAGGGTGGCACAGGTTATCCAGCTATGACCCCTTCTCTCCAGACTATAAGGTAGAAATCACTGCCACAAGGACCCCTACTGATCTGCTACTCTAAGGCCCTTCCCAAAGCATGACCAATGTCACTGTGTAATATTACTGATATCCAAATAGTAAGTGTGACTAAGCAGCAAGACTATTGGAGTGACTTAGTACAGTATCACTAAATATATGCAAGTACTCTAGAGCTTAAATTATCTCTATAAAAAACAGCCACAGTTGAAAGGTTTCAAAATATTTAATAATAAATAATAAAAACACAACACAAATCTTCTCAAATTCAACACAGTGCTAGTCAAGAGTTCAGAAATCACAGAAATGCTTAAAATAATATTGTAGAATAGTCTGCCATAAATATAGAAAACAGCTAGTCTAAACTTACTATTTTCTATCTATTTCTTAAGAGAAATACTAGATCCTACTTACATACAGATAGAGCAAAGCAAGTGCTGGTGAGTGGTCAGATCTGAAGACAAATGTCAAAATGCTGTCCTTTCTTTCTGTCCTTAAATTGATAACACAGTACTGCTTCACATTACATCATTCTTGACACTTTGTTGATTTCCCAGGCTAACAAAAACTCAGAATTTACATTTCTTTTTGAAATGTGCATCTGCAGGAAGCCACAGCAATAAAAGACATTATATATGTAAAATCTAGCAATTAACTCTGGTCTCAAAACAATAGAAGGAATGTCTTAACCTAGACATCTTGTCTCCGAGCTCTTAGATCAAACACAGTTGTAATTTTTTACTTAGCTTTCTTCCAGCAGGAAGCACTGTTGTTACATTTTTGAAGTTCAACATTTAACACAGTCTTCTTCCATTTGTGAACAATCCTGTGGATTACATTCATACAATTTTACAATGACATAGAATTATTTATAAAATTCTATCTAGCTAGGCTGGTAGCCTTCACAGTGTGGTTCTGGTTTATCTCAACAGAAGTCTCTGTGCAGGTGAACCAAGATGTTTATCACGAGGAATATTTCTGAGATTCGAGTAATTCAAGAAAACATTGCTATTGCCATGTTTCAACTTCTCTAGTAATTGTTTTGCATTTTGAACTGCATGTAAACAGATCATCAATTAAATGTTGTTTATGCACAGAGTTCATTAAACAGTTCATGTGTCTGTATGATGTTACCCAAACCTTGCGCTGCTTGTTCATTAAGAAATTTCTCCATGCTCTACTAAGTGTTATTAGAGACAAGATCCTAGGATCTTGGGTGTATCTCTGAGTTAGATGCAAATCATTCATTTCTGAAAATAAAATGGGAGACAGCAAATAATACCAGTTATGATTAGCACTTTGCTCTGCTTGAGAGTCATGTATTTAAAGATGGCAGTGTATTATTTTTGAATACCATGTTACAGGTAATAGCATAATTGTCTACAAAGGAAGGTTCAGATTTGTGTTAAGAAGGTACATAGTTATTGCAAATTGAATGATAATCCCTTTAGCTATAGCCAGTATTAGCTAAGGAGTTACAAAGCAGTGACCATTTTTAACCTGGTAGTGTCCTACATTCATCACAATGCCAAGCTAGAATTTTGATTAAATAGAAATACAGCCAAGGATTACTCAATTCCTAGAAAGTATATTTAAACAATAGCAATATTAATTTAGCTGAATGAAATGCAGCTACATTAGAGTAATGTATTCACTGTTCACATGCAGAACACAAACTAAATTACAATTCCAGAGGTACATTTCTGTACAGATAAAAAACATAATTTACAAAGTCCCAAATTAATCACCAGAAAAGGAAAAAACACTAAAGGAGGTTGAGAATGGCCTTTAATCCAACTGGTGTTTACATGAAAATAAAAGAAGAGAAACAAAACACATAGAAGACATATAAAGTTCTTTAGTAAAGTAATTAAGGTATTGAAGAAATACACAAATGTTTCATTTTGGTGTTTGTGCATAGTGCATACCTAGGAATTTTACATAAGCACCTGCCTGGTGAAATGTTTCACTTTGGTGTCTGTACATACCTGGACATTCTACTGAAGGGGTTGATTGGATAAATGTTTCTTTTTGTTTTTTGTCTATGCCTTGAAATTTTACTTATGGGGCTTCTTGGGGAAATGTTTCACTTTGGTACTAGTAAATACCTGGACGTTTTACTGAAGGGGTTGTTTTGAAGAATACTTTGTTTTGGTGGTAGTGCATGCCTGATCATTTTACTTAAAGGGTGACTGGTAACTTTTTCATTTTTGTACATGTACATAACCTGGACATTTTACTGAAGGGGTCACTTGGATGAATGTTTCATTTCTGTGATTGTGCATACCAGGACATTTTACTGAAGGGGTCATTTTGGTGAATGTTTCATTTTTGTTTTGTGCATAAAATGACATTTTACTAAAAGATTTCATTGGGTGAATGTTTCATTTTGTTGTTTGTGCATACCTTGACATTTTACTGAATATGTACTTGGAGAAATGTTTCACGTTGGTGCTTGTGCATAAATAAACATTTTACTGATGGGAGCACTTTGGTGAATGTTTCATTTTGGTGATGGTGCATACCAGGATATTTTGCTGAAGCAGTCACTTGCAGAAATATTTAATTTTGTTGCTTGTGCATAATTAGACAGATCACTTTGGAAAATGTTTCAGTTTGGTGCTTGTGCATATGTGGGCATACTACTGAAGTGGTTGCTGAGGGAAATAATTCATCTGTGTGTGTCAGGAAAGTACTTTTGCATACACCTTGTCAGCCTGCTAAATGGATTGCAGGAAAAATTATTTATTTTGTATCATTTTAATGCTTCTGCATGTTTAACAGAAAGTGGTGAAGGCATTGCAAGGAGAAATAATATATTTTTGAGTAAGAATATGCGCATTCATATTTGGATAAACTACTGAAGGGATGGCTGGGGGGCACGTTCGCAGATTGCAACTCCAATCTCAAAGGTGAAGCACTGCTTTTAAGAATGGATGTGCATGTCACATAGAACCACTTCATTACAATACTGTGCTTTACAGTATTTCTCATTTGTGGCTCATTATTTTAAGGCTTTTTGCATTGGCATAAGTGGCCTCCATGAATCTGCCTTTGATAACTATTTTGTAAGTGTCAGGAATATGCCTATTGCATTTGTGCACATGAGCATGATGCCGGCTATAGATAGTATACACATCCAGAGGTAATATATGTTAGTATACAGGTGTATACATATAGATGTGCAGATAAATATCAATCTTTTTCTAAACATATATCTATGGATAATAAACATCTGAGTTTCACTGCTTGAATATTTAGTTTGTGTTTATGTGAGTGTATGGGTGTGTATGTTTATGTGTTTTTGTGTGAATTCGAGTGGGTGGAAAAACACATTCATATTCCTATCTATTTACTTATTTTTAACAACATATGGATATGCACATGCACACTTGGTTGATTCTCATAGATGCATATGAATATATATGTATTTAGTTTGTTTTTAATCAAACATGGGCATGCACACATACATACATTCGCATACACACACTGATACTTTTATATGATTGTAAGATTTCATGTTCATAGGTTCATAGGTTGGTGCTAGGCTATCGACCCTAGGGCCTATACAAGCCTAGCAATAACAATTCCCTGGCTATTTCTTCCCACAGTATTTACTTCCCTGACATGGCCTTTCGGAATATTTACAAGGAACGTCCTCTGTCACAATTTTAGAATTGTGAATCCTAATGTTTTAGATGTCAGACCTGGATAGGTAGGGAGATAAGGACACCATTAGCTTGAGAGGCAACAGGAAGGAAAATGTCTAGTCACCTGATGAGTATTGCCCTTACATCTTTATGTCTCATTTTCCTTCACAGAACCTCTCGCAGTTTCTAATCTACAAGCCTCTGAAATAACAACTTCATCAGTAACGTTAAGCTGGAGTGCTCCTAATGGTTGGGGTGCTGTTACATACATTGTCACAGGTAGTACCTTACCACAAGAAGGACGGAATGTTTCTGGGACATCAACAACTATAAATGGCCTCCTCTGTGGAGATCAGGTCACATTTACGGTTGTGGCAACAGCTGCTGATGGAGCCACTCAAGGAGAACCCAAAAACGTTTCTGTCTTTACAAGTAAGATATATTAGCTTTCTTTTTTTAGAACTTTACAGTGCATAATCTACTTTGTTCTTACTAATTCATCATCATGTGAAGGTCATACCTTGTTTGGACTAAAAGCTCCTGATACTTCATGAAGCAACATTAATTTTTCAAAACATGAAGTTGCTGGAAAATTGTATTTTCTCTTTTTTCATTGTAAATTAAGCACCATATGAAGGTTATACCTTGCGTTGATTAATTTTTTTGAAAATTATAGTGGTTATTAAACTAAAAATACAAATGTAGTCCTTCTTTTTCAACTTAACACTGTACAGTTTGACAACCTTGATGTTGAATCACAGATGTGTAATAATTTGCTTTTTTTGATACATTTGTTTTACATAATTTTGTCTTAAGGTGATCATTCTATCTTTCTATCAGTATATTTATTTATATATAGCACAGTATTCATATTCCAGGCAGTTGCATTTTTTTGCAGTGATACAAGAAGAGCAGTGCTATACGGATATGCAAATCCTAGACTTCACGCATGTATACAGAAATGCAAATGACTTGTAAACACATTCCCCTATCACAAAAGCATAACATACTTAGCACATAAATAACGGGGGAGGCAGCTAGTATGCTGAAAAGTGGCCTTACACAATTGTGAAGGAGTACAATTCATAATCAGGAATTTATAATGAGGTAATAAGCATACTAAACATGTTAATAGTCATAAACTTACACCACTAAGCAGCAGTTTTCTAGAAGAATTCAGAGATGTGATGCACAATTGGTGCTTGTGCACACCTGGACATTAAACTGACGGGTATGCTTGTGTCAGTGATTCATTTTGGTGCTTGTGCACACCTGAATATTTTACTAAAGGGGTCACTAGAGTGAATGTCTTATTTTGGTGCTGGTACATCCCTGGGCATTTTACAGACAGATCTGTTTGGGTGAATGCCTCATTTTGGTATTTTTGCATATGTGGACATTTAACTGAAGGGGCCACATGGGTGAAGGTTTCACTTTAGTGTTGAGTCTACTTGAAAATTTTTCTCACATGGTTGCTTGTTGAAATGTTTAATTTTGGTAATGGTATATACCTAGACATTTTACTGATGGGGTTACTTGGGTTAATGTCTCATTTTGGTGCTTGTGCATGCCAGGACATTTTATTGTAGTTGTCCTGGGTGAATGTTTCAGTCTGCCTACAAGGACATTTTATAGAAAGGGTTGCTTTAGAAAATGTTTCACTTTGTTGATTTTGCATGCTTGGAAATTTTACTGAGGGGATCACTTGGGTGTATCACTTATTTTGTTTTTTCTGCACACCTGAACATTGTACTGAAGGTGATGTTTGTCTAAATCTTTTGTTTTGGTGGTTGTACATACCCAGACATTTTCCTGAAAAGGTCACTTGGATGAATGTCTCGTTTTTGTGCTTGTGCATACTTGGACATTTTACTGATGGGATTGCTCGGGTAAATGTTTTATTTTGGAGCATGCATACCAGGAATTTCACAGAAGGATTGTTTGGGGAAATTTTTCATATTGGTACTTGGCACACCTGGAGCCTTGACCCAAAAAGTGACTTTTGTGAATGTTCCTTTTCTGTGCTTTTGAAAGCCTAGACATTCTACTGAAGTAGTCACTTGAGTGAATGTGTCATTTTGCCATTTCTGCATGGCAGGACATTTTTACTGAATGGGTCATTTGGGGAATTGTTTCATGTTGGTGCTGGTTCATACTTGGATATTTCACTGAAGGGGTCACTTCAGCGAATGTTTCATTTTGGTGCTTTTGCATACTTAGACATTTTACTGAAGGGTTTGCATGAGCAAATGTTGCATTTTGTTGCATGAACATACCCTGAGATTTTATTGAAAGGGTTGCTTGGGAAAATATTTTATTTTGGTGCTTGTGCATATCTGGACTTTTATAGAAGGGGTTGCTTGTGTAAATGTTTCATTTTGCTCTTTGTGAATCCCTGGACATTTTACTGAAGGGGTTGCTTCACTGAATGTTTCATTTTGGTGTTTTTGAATACCTAGACATTTTATGTAAGGACCTGCCTGGAGAAATGTTTTACTTTGGTGCCTGTGCATACCTGGACATTGTACTGAAGGGGTTGTTTCGATGAATATTTTATCTTGGTGGCAGTGCATACCCGATCATTTTACTGAAGGGGTGTCATTTGTACATTTTTCATTTTTGTGCATGTACATACTTGGACATTTTACTGAAGGGATCACTTGGTGAATGTTTCATTTTTGTGTTTGTGCATAAATCAACATTTTCTGAAAGGTTTGATTTGGTGAATGTTTCATTTTGGTGTTTGTGCACATCTTGACATTTTACTGAAGAGGTGCTTGCAGGAATGTTTCATGTTGGTGCTTCTGCATAAATAAACATTTTACTGAAGGGGTCACTTTGGTGAATGTTTCATTTCAGTAATTCTGCATACGAGGATATTTTACTGAAGGGGTCACTTTGGTGAATGTTTCATTTCAGTAATTCTGCATACCAGGATATTTTACTGAAGGGGTCACTTTGGTGAATGTTTCATTTCAGTAATTCTGCATACGAGGATATTTTACTGAAGGGGTCACTTTGGTGAATGTTTCATTTCAGTAATTCTGCATACCAGGATATTTTACTGAAGGGGTCACTTTGGTGAATGTTTCATTTCAGTAATTCTGCATACCAGGATATTTTACTGAAGGGGTCACTTTGGTGAATGTTTCATTTCAGTAATTCTGCATACGAGGATATTTTACTGAAGGGGTCACTTTGGTGAATGTTTCATTTCAGTAATTCTGCATACGAGGATATTTTACTGAAGGGGTCACTTTGGTGAATGTTTCATTTCAGTAATTCTGCATACCAGGATATTTTACTGAAGGGGTCACTTTGGTGAATGTTTCATTTCAGTAATTCTGCATACCAGGATATTTTACTGAAGGGGTCACTTTGGTGAATGTTTCATTTCAGTAATTCTGCATACCAGGATATTTTACTGAAGGGGTCACTTGCAGAAATATTTAATTGTTTTGCTTGTGCATAACTAGACAGATCACTTTGGGAAATGTTTCATTTTGGTAGTTGTGCATACTTGGGCACACTACTAAAGTGGTTGCTAAGGGAAATAATTCATCTGTGTTTGACAGGGAAGTACTTTTGCATACCTTGTCAGCCTGCTAAATTGGTTGTAGGGCAAAATATTTTATTTTGTATCATTTTAATGCTTCTGCATGCTTAAGAGCATGAACAGATTTAAGGGGAATAAATGAAGGTATGATTGATTAACTACAATACTGAGAATCTTCTGGAAATCCAATTGCATATCTTGCTGTGCTGCATGATTGATGAACTGCCATCAGAGAGGCCTGTAAACTGAAACACACTCCAGGCACTCCTGCAACTTGGAATCTTACTGGAACATGGTAAAAACTGCAGAAACCTGTCAAACCTGTTTAACCAGTTGACAGTCGGACATGGGAAGCATATTAAAAGGAAGAGATGTGAAAGGTCAAGAAAGAGAAGCTCTAGAGCAGGAGTTAAGGCCAGACTGAAAAGAAATCCACACAGCCCTGCACTTCCTTCCATGCTGCTGGCAAATGTACACTCACTGGAGAGCAAGATGGACTGTTTAAGGATGGATCTTTCCACACAATCTGGTGAGAAATAGTTGTTTGCTTGTATTCGCTGAAACTTGGCTGAACTTCAGTATAAATGATAGTGCAATATATGTGGAGGGGTTGCCATTATTTTGTGCTGACAGAAATCAGTCTCTCTGTTGCAAATCTCGTGGAGGGGGTGTTTGTGTGTATATGAAGAACAACTGGTGTGAAAACTATGAAATAATCACATCTCACTGCTCAGAGAACATTGAGTTCATGTCACTAAAATGCAGACCCTTCTACTTGCCTAGGGAATTCATTGGAGTGAGCACAACAGCGTTTTACACCCCCTCCAGTGCTAATACTAACTTGGCAGTGAAGATTCTGTATCTGTCAATAAATGACCTCCATAATCTGCCCATATAATTGCAGGTGATTTCAATCAAGCTGACTTGAAATCTGTATTACCCCATACCATCAACATGTGAACTTTGCAACAAGAGGGGAGAACACTTTGGATAAGGTTTATACAAATGTAAAACTGTCCTACAAAGCAGTACCTTGTCCACATCTGGGCAACTCAGGCCATCTGGTCATCATGCTGCTTCCTGCATACACACACACACACACACACACACACACACACACACACACACACACACACACACACACACACACACACACCACCACTGCGGAAAAGGGGCAAACCTAAAACCAAACAAGTAAGGATATGGCCTGGGAGCAGTCTTGGCACTACAGGACTGCTTCAAATGTGCAAACTGGTCAGTGTTTAAAGATGCAGCTATAAAGAACCACCATATTGATCTGGAGGAGTATATGGAATCTGTAATGACCTATATTTCAAAGCGCAATGATGATGACGTATCAGTCATCAAATGTATCAACATGCCCGCTAATCAGAAACCCTGGCTATTTGGTAAAGTATATGAGCTCCTAAAGGCACAAAATGCTGCATTTAAATCAAAAGACAAGGATGCCCTAAGAGAGGCCAGAACAAATTTAAGTAGAGGTATAAAGGAGGCTAAGAGGACCTACAGATGTAAAATTCAGGGACACTTCTCTGACCAAAGGGACTCCAGATGTCTCTGGCAAGGCATTCAAGCCATAACCAACTACAGGCCTGCATCATCCCTATATGATGACAACACAGAATTTCTGAACAAACTAAATACCTACTTCAGCAGATTTGATATGGACAACAACACTGTGCCAAATAAGCTCCCTGTCGAACAGGGTGAGGAGGTACTATGTCTAAAAACATCTGATGTTCTGAAGACCCTGAGGAGAGTAAATCCAAGAAAAGCAGCTGTTCCTGATAATATTATGGGAAGGGTTCTAACAGACTGTGTTACCCAACTGTCCACTGTACTAACAGATATATTCAGCACATCCCTGCAACTAGCCATTGTACCCAGTTGCTTCTAAAATACGACAATCATCTCCTTACCCCAAAAATCTCAACCTACAAGCCTAAATGATTACCAGCCAGTACATCAGCAGTAATGAAGTGTTTTTAGAAGATGATCAAGAGCCATATCTCTTCAAGCCTACAGGCAACATTGGATACATTACAGTTTGCTTATAGATCTAACTGCTGCATGGCTGATGCAGTAGCTATAGCACTTAATGAATCTTTGGCATATCTAGAGAACAAGAATTGCTATGTTAGAAATTATGTTCATCAATTTTAGTTCTGCCTTTAACACTGTCACTCCCCCTGGAGCCTGATATCAAAGCTGATCCAGCTGGGCATCAACAACCCCCTATGTAACTGGACACTGGACTTTCTCATCAACAGACCCCAAAAAGCATGTGTGGGAAATAACATTTCAATCGGTATTATATTGAGCATGGGTGTCCCTCAAGGTTGCATCCTGAGTCTTCTGCTGTTCACCTTGTTGATCCACAACTGCGTGGCCAAGCATGAATCCAACAAAATCATCAAGTTCACAGATGATACCCCTGTCATAGGTCTTGTCAGAAATGGTGAGTAAGCAGCCTACAGGGTTGAAGTGGAGCATCTGGTGCGACAGCAATAATCTGGCCTTAAATCTAAGCAAGACCAAAGAATTAATAGTGGACTTCAGGAGGACTCAGGAGATACATCAACCACTGGAAATTAAGGAGGTGGCATTGGAAAGAGTCAAAAACATCAAGTTCCTGGGGGTGCATGTCTCAGAAGACCTATCCTCGTCAACTCATATTAGCCACATAGTGAAGAAGGCACAGCAACATCTGCACTTCTTATGGAAGCTGAGGAAGGCAAAGCTGTCTCAGTCCATCCTCAAAGCCTTCGGGGGACCATCAAGAACATCCTCTCAAATAACATCATAGTTTGGTATATTCCAACAAATCACTGGAACCACCACGATAGTTAAAAGTTTTTATTTTATAACAGAACGAGCGCTTTCACGCACCTAACAAGTGCGCTTCATCAGGTTACTGATGCCCCATGCTGTGAAGTATCAGCTATAGTAATCACTCTGGCAAATTGCTTCATTAACTGGTACAGTAAGCCTGATTTCTTATAATATTATTTCCCAATGCAATAGTCAGGAGTGAGCCACTACACCATACATGTGCAATATGAACATCAGAATATATCATACTACAGCTGATGAAGTGCAATATCTAAGCAATCACAACGTAAAGTCATAGTCTTACAATACCTACTAGTATAATATTGTCTAATGTTTTCCTGTCCGATTGTGGTAATTTATTGTGTTGTTAATATTTTAATTATTACTGTATGTGCATTAGTCTTACTGTCATTCAAACTATGTGCTCATTGTTATGTCTTGTATGGGGACCAAAGCAATGGAATTTAATTCAGCTGGCACCGCTGTGTATATCTGATCGACAGTAAAGTTTACTTTGACTTTGAAAAGAGAAATTGGTGAAGGGGTTGCAGGGAGAAATAATATATTTTTGAGTCAAAAATATGCCCGTCCATATTTGGACAAACTAGTGAAGGGATGGTTGGGGGCATGTTTGCAGGTTGCAACTCCAATCTCAAAGGTGAACCACTGCTTTTAACAATGGATGTGCATACCATGTGGATGTCTATGAATTGCAAAACCACTTCATTACAATACTATGCTTTATAATGTTTCTCATTTGTGGCTCGTTATTTTAAGTTTTTTTGCATTGGCATAAATGGGCTCCATGAATCTGCCTTTGATAACTATTTTGTAAGTGTCAGGAATATGCCTATTGCATTTGTGCACATGAGCATGATGCCAGCTATAGATAGTATACATATCCAGAGGTAATATATGCTAGCATACAGATGTATACATATAGATGTGCAGATAAATATCAGTCTTTTTCTAAACATACACCTATGGATATTAAACATTTGAGTTTCATTGCTTAAATATATAGTTTGTGTTTGTGTGAGTGTATGTGTGTGCATGTTTATGTGATATTTGTGAATTAGAGTAGGTGCATGTATGTCCATTGCACACATGAGTCCATGAGAAAAACACTTTCATATTCCTACATATTTACTTATTTTTAACTGCATATGGTCATGCACATGCACACTTGATTCTCATAAATGCATATGAAAATATATATATATATATATATATATATATATATATATATATATATATATGTATATATATTTAGTTTGTTTTTAATTAAACATTGGCATGTACACATACAAGCATCCGCACATACGCCGACTGATACTTTTATATGTTTGCAAGATTTAATTTTGCAACACTCATACTCTGAGTGACATGGCCTTTCGGAATATTCTCAAGGAACCTCCTCTGTAACAATTTTAGAGCTGTGAATCCTAATGTTTTAGATGTCAGACCAGGATAGGTAGTGAGATACAGACATCATTAGCTAGAGAGGTAGCAGGAAGGGAAATGTTTAGTCGCCATATGAGTATCGCCCATACATATTTATGTCTCATTTACTGTATCAGACAACTCTCACCTATATCTTTCATCCACTTATCTTGTCCCCTCCCCACTCTTCTCTGACTAGACTCCACGCTATATGTAAGACCTGCCTCCATACTAGTCCTTCCTTACCTCTTCTCCTATATGTTACCATACAACCATTACAATACATGTATTTTAAGATTATTAATATGTCTTTTTTAAGAATGTATAAGATGAATAATATTCTCCTTGTATGTTTTAGCTTACATGTATATTTCTCACTTTTAATTAATTGTAATCTTTGTATCTGGAGCTTTTCTCCTTGGGTCTCTGCTGAAAAAGGGAACCTGCCCAGCCAGACTAACCCAGTTAACAAATGGAAAATAAATAAATAAATAAGTAATTTTCCTTCACAGAACCTGCCCCGGTCTCTGATCTACATGCCGAAGAAATAACGACTTCATCAGTAGCATTAAGCTGGACTGTTCCTATTGGTTGTGGTGCCATTACATACATTGTCACAGACAGTTCCTTACCAAACGAAGGACTAAAATTAGCAACTTTGAGCTAAAATCCCAAATTTGTAGACTGTAGTTTTTATCCTTTTTATCCTTCTCGAGGGTCCTTTCAGGTTTGATTGACTTCACTTAATTGGCAATAATCAGTAAAAAACTTAATAAAAAACTAAAATAAACACTTATGAAAATAAACATACACAGGTAAAATCTAGTATTAACCACACGTGAACGTGGAGGTATGGAAGATGAGCGCATTTAATGAAATAAAGTTTGTACAGAAGTCAGTATAAATTGGGTGAATTCCCAAACAGTAAAAAAGAAAAAATCTTGTGTTTTTTGTAAGAAGTTGGTTATTTTGCCCCCTAGGTGCAAATCATCTAGTGTTTATGTGATCCTATACAGTAAAAATGCAAAACAGTATACAGCTCATGCTGATAAAAATAAAAACAATTACAGTGTAAGATAAATGTATGAAAAACACTTCACTCAAGAATTATTAGTCTACAAGGAGAAGAATAGAAATATAAATCTAATTATCCACGTAAACATAATTATAATCAAGTGGAACAGACAATGGAACATAATAGGGGTCTATGAAAATACGTTGCGGGAAGGTGAACAAGGGCTTCAAAGTGGAAGGGTGAAGCTCTTTATTTGACGGTCGTATAAAACATTTGCATTTTATTTTATTGTCATGTTGTTCATTTTTATTACACGATTAGAAAATAAAGTTAGGAAATAATGATTGTATCGTTGTGGAACTATATTTAAAGAAAATACTGGTGCTGATTGGTTGTTGGGTGGCTGATGGTCAATTTTATAGGCCATTTGAAATGGTGCTATGGGTGAATGCAGTGTTGTAAAACAACTCGTTATGTTTTGGGGGAAGAGTGATGAGTTTACCAGCGAATGGTGTCTAATCAAGACTAATGGCCAATACTGTTTAGCTGAATTATAGGATAGGATTGGTCAGGGAGTAATTCTTGAGGTCAGGGTTAAGTGGCTATCTGAAAACCGGGAGTATAACATCATTGGATGGTTTTCTATCCACGTGGCCAATGGGTCGAGCTTGGCTAAGAAGCTAAGGGTTGGATAATGGGTGAAGGTGAGCCATGGGTGGGGCCGTATATATTATTATTGGAGGGGCCTTGCCGTAGGGTGTGGAAATACCTGTGCTGGGAGGGGGGTGGTTAGTATACGTTATTGGTTTGCCATTGGCTAGGTATCTATGATGGTGGCCAATGGGCTGAGTTTTGAGGTACTGATATTTATTGGTCCACACTGATTACGTGGGCCCCTGCTGGTGCCTTCGGATTGGAGGAGCCATGCCACAAGGCACGGTTATGTTTATGTTGGAGGAGAATGGGTCGATTGGCTAGAACATAAGGTGGACGCTCAAACTGACATATTGGATGCATCACTGTGTAAGTGGCCAATGGGCTTAGCTTGAAGGTCCTGTAATAATGAATTGAAATGAGGAGATTTCCTGGGCTAGGAGCGGGAATTTTGATAGGAGGGCAAGTGCTGCAAGGTGTGGTTAAGCCTGGGTTGCTCGTAACTGCAATCTAAAGACTGATCACGAAGAAAAACGTGATTAAATTACAAGGTATAAGGATGGCAAGGGTCTCAAGAGAGACCGCAGACTTCACCAAAAATCTCCTTGATCTAGAAAAAGATTTCCTTGCCAGAGGTTACAGTGGGAGTTTCAGCAATAAAATCTTGGAGCCTATATCCCAAGCACGAAAAATTGACCCAGACTTCCCGCAAATTCCAGGACACACAAGCAGGCGGAAAAGAAATAAAAACAGAAAGGACAGTAAATTCAAACTATCCATGACATTAAGCTACTCACTAGATTACTACGAGATCACGAAAGCTATCAAAAACAACTGGGTAATTCTGAAAAAGATCCCTTTGATCAATAAGGTGATCCCTAATGTGCCATCGTTCAACATTAGGAGAAACAAGAACTTCTGGGACCATCTTGAACAAGCTTCCCATGTTACCCCCGCCAACGCAGACACCAGAATGGACACTTAAAGCTGTGGCCCACCAAATTGTGCATACTGCCACCTTATGAGCAACAAAGATCATTTTGCCTGCCTTAACATGAAGAAAACCTTTCATAGCACAGTACTGGGGAACTGCTCAAAAAAAGGAGTTATTTACCGCATCCAATGTAACCACTGTACAGCATTCTATGTTGGTAAGACAATCAACAGACTGAAAACCAGGATAGCAAGGCACCTAACAGACATTAAACAAAACTGCCCACTGAATGTGCTTGCTAAGCACAACATCTCTATCCCAGGGCACTCAGAATTCACCTTTCACATAATAGAAATACTTGAGTTTGAAGAACTGCTCGGCAACTCCAATGACAAACTCGAAAAGAAAGAGCTCGAATGGCAACTGAGACTTGAAGCCAACAAACCCCCTGGTCTTAACACCACAATTTCAATCACAAGCGTGTTGAACCTCAGAAAAATCCAACACCACGCTTATTACTAACTCTGGCATGGTTACGGAAATAAGGTTTATGTTCTCCTTATGTTGCAAGTGATTTGAATTTGAGAAAAAATGTTTATTTCTAATTCTAGGCAGATCCGAAGAAGCAAACAGCGAAAGCGCGGGGACATGGTTTTTCCATACTAGAATCCCTTGCATACAGCCTGAGAGGATCGTTTAATTGTGTTTATTAAACTGTGTTTAATTGTTGTTGAATTTAACATATTGTTACTGATATGCCAACTTTTCATAACATCTCACAATAGGATCTAGACACAAAAGTACTGTGGTTGTTTTTTTTTTGTTCTAAGGTTTCAGGGGAATCAGCCTCAGGTATGTGATTCATCTCAGCAAGTTGAATTTGTACAATTTTATATATTTTTTCTTGCCAAATGGTAACATCACTATTTAAAAAGTTATTTTTTCTTTTAATAGTTTTTTTTTTAAATTGCATTCAGGGCATATCAACTAATAACCAAGCAGCCTGGAGGCTGTGAAGCGAGATACATCTTAGCCCTCTGATCATAATACTTTTTGGCGGGCTTTTGAGAAATTTTTTGGGGGTCTGCAACTGAACAGAATTTACAGCTTGCTTATAGAGGCAACAGCTAGATGCGTGGTTGATGCATGCATTTCTTTTAAGTTTAAGGACAATTACAAAGTACTTGTTCTGTTTTAACACAGTCGTATTTGATTTTTATATTTTTATTTTAATTTTTATTATTTTTATTAATTTTATTGTATTATTAATGTTTTTTCTGGAAATGCATGGGATTCTGGTTGATAGATGATTGCTGTCATTTCAATATATAAACCGCAACTGTCTTGATGGGCCTTTTAGAAGAGACAAGATCTCGAAATATGAATTTTATTAAATAAAATAATTATTTGGCGGGTGTCCAGAAGGGACATGTTACCTCAACTGCTTTTGATTAAAAGAATACGTTTTATAACCAAAATCCTCACTATGGGTAATGAACTCAGTAACTTAATCGAAAAATAAAATAATAATAAAAAACATCCTATATAGATAGAACCAAGTGGAAAAACCCTCTTGATACCATAATTATTACAGGTAATACTTCTCGTGAATCATCAAATTCCACCTGCACAAAGCAATTGTATTTAACTTTAGACACAGGTTACAGGACCCACTACCAAAAAGTATTAACCATGCGTGTTAAAACTGTAATAAGGTTTTTAATAATAAGGTTTCTGCCCCCCCGTCCCTTCAGAAAAGACACGTGGAGTTATCAACAGGTATACAGCAGAAGGACCTTGCCTCCTCAATGCTGATATTTTAAAAAAAGGTCCTGCAGCGTTTTTTGATTGTTATGGGGTCCTCTTTGAAAAGTAGATACAACCTGCATCTATTTTTAGCATTTTATTTACTGATCTTAAGTTTCCTACACGGTTCCACCAGGAAGGGGTTTATTAGGTTTATTAGGATAATTCTCCTTGATATACATATTGGATCTCATACGCTCTACTTTAATCCACTTCATAATAGCGTAATTTACTTGTATTTACTTGTTTTGTTGTACCAATGCATTTGTTTTGCTTAGTTCAAACTTGGCCCATTATATATAAAATAAAATAAAAAATAATTTAAAAAATGTTTGAATCCTCGGTTAGTCTTTAGATTGCAGTTACTAGCAATCCAGGCTTAACCACGTCTTGCGGCACTTGCCCTCCTATGAAAATCGCCGCTCCTAGCCCGGGAAACCTCCTCATTTCAACTCATTATTACAGGACCTTCAAGCTAAGCCCATTGGCCAATTACACAGTGACACATTCAATAAGTCAGTTTGGGCAGCCACCTTCTGTTCTAGCCAATCGACCCATTCTCCTCCAACATAAACATAACCATGCCTTGCGGCACGGCTCCTCCAATCAGAAGGCACCAGCAGGGGCCCACGTAATCAGCGTGGACCAATAAATATCAGTACCTCAAAACTCGGGCCATTGGCCACCATCATAGATACATAGCCAATGGCAAATCATTAACGTATACTAACCACCCTCTCCCAGCACAGGTATTTCCACACCCTACGGCAAGGCCCCTCCAATAATAATAATAATATATACGGCCCCACCCATGGCCAGCCTTCACACATTATCCAACCCTTAGCTTCTTATCCAGGCTCGACCCAATGGGAGCTTGGACAGAAAACTATCCAATTATGTTATACTCCCGGTATTTGGATAGCCACTCAACCCTGGTCTCAAGAATTACTCCCTGACCAATCCTATCCAATAATTCAGGTAAACAGCATTGGCCTTTAGTCTCGATTAGACATCAATCACTGGTAAACTCATCATCCTTCTCCCCAATCATAATGAGTTGTTTTACAACACTGCTTTCACCCATAGCACCATTTCAAACGGCCTATAAAATTGACCGTCAGCCACCCAACAACCAGTCAGCACCAGTATTTTCTTTAAACATATTTCCACAACGATACAATCATTATTTCCTAACTTTATTTTCTAATCGTGTAATAAAAATGAACAACATGACAAATAAAATAAAATGTAAATGTTTTATACGACCGTAAAATAAAGAGCTTCACCCTTCCATTTTGAAGCCCTTGTTCACCTTCCCGCAACGTATTTTCATAGACCCCCCCATTATGTTCCATTGCCTGTTCCACTTGATTATAATTATGTTTACGTGGATAATTAGATTTATATTTCTATTCTTCTCCTTGTAGACTTATAATTCTTGAGTGAAGTGTTTTTCATAGATTTATCTTACACTGTAATTGTTTTTATTTTTATTAGCATAAGCTGTATACTGTCACGCATTTTTACTGTATAGGATCACATAAACACTAGATGATTCGCACCTAGGGGGGAAAATAACCAACTTATTACAAAACTCACGAGATTTCTTTCTTTTTTACTGTTCGGGAATTCATCCATTTATATTGACTTCTGTACAAACTTTATTTAATTAAATGCGCTCACCTGCCCACGTTCACGTGTGGTTATTACTAGATTTTACCTGTGTATGTTTATTTTCATAAGTGTTTATTTTAGCTTTTTATTAAGTTTTTTACTGATTATTGTCAATTAAGTGAAGTCAATTAAACCTGAAAAGACCCTCGAGAAGGATAAAAAGGATAAAAACTACAGTCTACAAATTCGGGATTTTAGCTCAAGGTTGCTAATTTTAGTCTAAGTTCCGACGTGTACCTTCGGAGACACGTATTACCAAGAGCTTTTCTACAGGGTTCTAATCCTAGTGCATTTTTGTCACTTACCAAACGAAGGACGGAATGTTTCTGAGATGTCAACAACTATAAATGGCCTCCCCTGTTACGAACAGGTCACATTTACAGTTGTGGTAACAGCCGCTGATGGAACCACTCAAGGAGAACCCAAAGACATTTCTGTCTTTACAAGTAAGATATATTAGCTTTCTTTTTTTTAGAACTTTACAGTGCATAATCTATTTTATTCTTACTAATTCATCATCATGTGAAGGTCATACCGTGCTTGGACTAACTCCTGCTACTTCATGAAGAAACATTAATTTTTCAAAACATGAAGTTGCTGGAAAATTGTATTTTCTCTTTTTTCTTTGTAAATTAAGCACCATATGGTTATAGCATGCTTTGATAAATTATGGAAGGAGGAAGTATTCATTTTTCAAAGTGGTTATTAACCTAAAAATATATTGTAGACCTGCTTTTTCAACTTAACACTGTACAGTTTAAAAATCTTGATGCTACATCACAGAGGTGTAATAACTTGCTTTTCTTGATATATTTCTTTTACATAATTTTGTGTTAAACTGATAATTCTATCCTTCTGTCTATCAATATATTTATTTATATATAGTACAGTGTTCATATTCCAGGCAGTTGCATTTTTTTGCAGTGATACAAGAAGAGCAGCGCTATATGGATATGCAAATCCTAGACTTCACGCATGTATACAGAAATGCAAATGACTTGTAAACACATTCCCCTATCACAAAAGCATAACATACTTAGCACATAAATAACGGGGAGGCAGCTAGTATGCTGAAAAGGGGCCTTACACAATTGTGAAGGAGTACAATTCATAGCCACGAATTTATAATGAGGTAATAAGCATACTAAGCATATTAATATCCAAGAACGTACACTACTGAACAACAGTTTTCTAGAATAATTCAGAGATGTGATGTATGATTGGTGCTTGTGCACACCTGGAAATTAAACTGAAGAACCCCTTGTGTCAGTCATTCATTTTGGTGCTTGTGCACACCTGAATATTTTACTAAAGGGGTCATTGAGTGAATGTCTCATTTTGGTGCTGGTACATCTCTGGACATTTTACAGACAGATTTGTTTGGGTGAATGCCTCATTTTCATATTTTTGCATACGTGGACTTTTAATTGAAGGAGTCACATGGGTGAACGTTTCACTTTAGTGTTGTGTCTACTTGGAAATTTTACTCATGGGGTTACTTGTTGAAATGTTTCATTTTGGTACTGGTATATACCTAGAGATTTTACTGATGGGTCACTTGGGTGAATGTCTCATTTCAGTGCTTGTGCATACTGGGGCATTTTACTGAAGTGGTCACTTGTGTGAATGTTTCAGTCTGCATACAAGAACATTTTATAGTAATGGTCACTTTGGCATATGTTTCACTTTGGTGCTTGTGCATGCCTGGAAATTTTTCTGAAGGGATCACTTGGATGTATCACTCATTTTAGTTTTTCTGCACACCTGAACATTGTACTGGAGGTGATGCTTTGGTTAATTTTTCATTTTTGTGGCTGTGCATAGCCAGACATTTTCCTATAAAGGTCACTTGGATGAATGTCTCATTGTGGTGCATGTGCATACCTGGACATTTTACTGAAAGGTTGTGTGGATGACTGTTTCATTCTTCTGCTTGTACATACATAGAGATTTTACTGTAGAATTCATTTTGGTGAATATTTTTTAAATTATTTTGGATACCTTTAGATTTTACTGATGGTGTCACATGGTGCAAATGTTTGATTTTTCTTTAATATCTTAGTTACTTAGTGAATGATACCTATTCGTCTGCTATTCTACCTGCTGTGTTTTGTAAGACTACATATTGACTGTAATGCAAATGATTTTTCTTTGTTATTTCAATATGTTATGTAACTTTGTATTGTGGTAATTCAATATGTGATGTAACTTTGTTTTGTGGAGCTTTTCTCCCCGGGCCTCCAGTGAAAACAGGCTCTCGAGCCCAGTGGACCTCCCCGGTCACCAAACTGAAATAAATAAATAAATAAATAATATTTTTGTGCTTGCGCATACCTGGACACTTTACTGATGGTGGGCAAATGTCTCATTTTGGTGCTTGTGTCTGTCTGGACATTTTTCTGAATCGGTTGCTTGGTTGAATGTTTCATTTTGGTGGTTGTACATACCTGGACGTTTTACTGTATGGGTCAAATGGGGAAATGCATCAATTTGTTTCTTGTGCATACCTAATCATTTTACTGAAGGCTGTCTTGGGTCAGTGTCTCATTTAGGTATTTATTCATACTTGTGCATTTTACTGAAGGGGTTGCTTGAGTATTTGTTTCATTTTGGTGCTTGTACATACCTTGCAATTTTACTGAAGTGGTCACTTGGGTGATTGCTTAATTTTAGTGTTTGCGCAGACCTAGATATTTTACTGATGAGGTCGTTTAGATGAATGTCTTACTTTGTTACTTTTCATACCTATACATTTTACTGAAGGGATTACTAAAGGGGAACGTTTCATTTTGTGTTTGTGCATACCTGTATATTTTAACAAAGTGGTTGCATCAGAAGATCTGAATGGTTGAGAAACCAGGAAACTGTTTTTTCCAAACAACCTTATTCAAGGCAGACAAATATTTACAGGAAGAAAAAAAAATGAAAACACAGTTGAGGGGGAGGGGGAGGAGCAGTCACAGGTCTTACAAATAAATGATCAGTTCTTAATCCTCTATAATACTAGGCACGATTTTAAGACTTTTAGTTATACTGATGTTGATGCTAGTAGTCTGAGAAAGGATTAACTTTTTTTCCTGTCAGAAAAGCTAAAATTGAAGATGTACTTTTCAATTTTAGATTACTTACACAAAAACTGAATCTCGGTTTTTATTTTAATAAAACAGATTAGGGTTTGCAAAATGTCCAAGGTGATTACCTCCCAGATGCAAGTCACAAGGTTTGATTCTCATCTTTGCAAAGAAACTGGCTACTCTTAAAATGCTGTAAAAGGACAGTTAGCCTAGTACTTACCTATGAACCAAAGATACCAATGATGCTGCCTGTATTAATGTGTGTAACAAATCAATTATTTTAACCCCCTCTGCACCCTGTCATTTACATTTTTGATAAAATATGTGAATATGATATTATAAGATTCCTACAAAATGAATGACCTTATGTGCAAAATGTAAGTGCTGATGAGTGGGAATTATTAAACTGTATCACAAACAATCATCAAATCAGACTTTTGAAGCCTTATACAGATGGGGGGAGGGTAGTTGGAATAAATAGAAATTATTATATTAACAAAATGTTTGTTTTACTATGTATTGATACATATGAGGAAGTGTCTATTAATCAGAAAATTTTAGCATACAATAAAATTGATGCATGTTTAGATGAGTCGCTTCTAAATCAATATTTGTCAGAGGGCAATTATGAATATCTTTTGGTTACTGAACTTAGGACCCCTACAATCTTTGGGATCCTAAAGATTCATAAAAACATTGTGGATCCCCCTATGCACCCCATTATGTATGTCAAATGCTTTAATACTTTTTCATGACATGTATCGATTGCTACTTAAAAGATGTTGTAAAAGGCATTCAGCATATATACAAGGACTTTTGGGACTTTTTAATAGGGTCACTAATGATATATATCAAGATGAATTGACCTCGATTGCAGGTGAGATAGCAGATTTATTTTCTGTGATTCCTCACTGGATAGGGTTAGAGTGGTTTTATGAGTTTCTATGTAAGAAGTCAGACTTGGACCATAATAAGTTTAAAACCTTAATGATGTTAATGGAGATGGTTTTAGACAACAAATTTATTATATTTCAGGGTCAAATATTTAGACAATGTTGAGGTGTGGCGATGGGCGCTTCATGTGCCCTTATGTTTGCCAACCTTATTATGATCTATTGGGAAGACAATTTTGTCTTCCCTTCACATTATAGAAATTGTTGGTCATTGTAAGGGGATTCTTAGATGACATAATATTTTTTGGACAGATACCCTGGATAAACTAAATTATTTTTCTTGAATTTCTGCTTTCTAGTATGAGCTTTGGAGGTTTCACTATGAACTTCTTAAGTGAGGAGATTAATTATTTGGATATTATAATTTTCAAGAACAGAAATAAGTCTTATCTTGAATCGTATTTGTATAGGAAACTGATGTACTCTAATTCTGTACTTCATTATAATAGCTGGCACCCATTCCATCAGAAGTAATTAGTGAAAGGGCAATATGTGAGACTTTCATGAATTGTGTCTCATGATGACAGATTTGTTCAAAAAAGTGACAAATTGAAAAAAAAAAATGTTTGAGGTTTGTGGATATCCTAGTAAGTTGTTAAATGAGGTCTACCGTGAGGTCAAAGTGAAAAGTGTAATTGTAATTTTTCATTCCTTTTAGGGATGGGTGCCCAAGACATGTTCAATAAGACCAATAATTATGGTGTTAGAAAAATATGTATTAATGTGTGTGCTTAATGCTAATTAGAAGTTAAAAGAGTTAACACGTTTTTTCATTCTATTTTGTGTACAGCTTAGTTTTGTATGAGACTAAAAGATGTTTTTGAAACTGCAGTATGCTTTCTGAAACTTGCAAGATGTCCTCTGACCTAGTGCTTGCTAACACAGCAAAATTCATGCTTATGCCTTTTGGAAATGTACTGAGAAGCAGGTGATTATCTGCTAGGTCAGGAAGAAGTAAATGAAAACAATGCTATATTCTATAATGTTATGGTTTTGAACAATTAGCTCTGTTCGTGTTATGAGAACATGCACAGCTGCAGAGGGAAGAGATAAAGACAGACAAAGAACTGTTGAAGAAATGAACTGCAATCTATACTTGCTTTGTGCTCACATTAGCTGTAGTACCTTGAATGGTAACATTGCATATATCTAACCAGTGGTAGCCAAGGCCATGTTGTTTTTCTTAGGAAGTTTTTCACAAAATTGATAGTGCAAGCAGAAAAGTATGAGAACAGCTGCTATGAAGTAATGATGTTAAAACTTGTGATCTGCTACGTTAGCTTGGTAGGCAATGTCTTATTGGAAAATGTATAAAAATGCTGGTATTTCCTGATTCTAGTTAGACAAACTCTGTATTAGAATGTTTTTGTCTCCTTGCTGCAAGATTAAAGTGCCTTAACCTGAACCTGTCGTGTATTGATCTTTTTGAAGTTAATTTTTCATTTGACAGATTTGGTCTGGCGGACCGAAAAACTCTAGCTCTGACTCAAGTCAGATGGGCCTGGTGTCATGAAACCATACGGGGAAGAGACCACATCGGTTCTTCTGCTTTGAATGACCTCCGACTTAATTGTCGTTCAAAAGAGGCCGGCCACTGTTTCTGATCTGCGATTGGAGGACGAGTCGACAGC
This sequence comes from Protopterus annectens, assembly GCF_019279795.1. Classification (NCBI taxonomy): domain Eukaryota; kingdom Metazoa; phylum Chordata; order Ceratodontiformes; family Protopteridae; genus Protopterus; species Protopterus annectens. The sequence continues at coordinate 631,363,212 of NC_056734.1, forward strand.
CCCAGTGCAATGATCAAACATGGAGGCTCAGGTAAGGAGGAATTTACCTTTTTTCTGTTTTAGATCAGGGACTTGTTACAGTATTTTTGTTTTTGTCAGGGAGATCTGTAAAAGTACAGATCAGGGACAAAAAAGATTGCTGCCTTGTCATAGATCAGAGAAACAGAATAGGTAGACAGTTATTCTAGATAAACTGTGAAAAAGAGAAATCGTGATACCACGTGATAAGAAGGGTTATGTAACATTGTTCTTTAACTAAGTTAGGACAACATGGAAAATAAGTGCACAAAAAGATCCCAAGACCCGCCATTAACCGAAGACGTGAAATATATGCAATTACAACGTGTCGATAATGTTAGCTACTATACAAAATGGGTTACTAAATATGAATTTGATGATAAACTAGAAAAATCTTTGCTTATTAAACTGGTCAAACAGCTCAAAACTGACGCAAAAGGTCAGGTAAAAAAGCAACGTCAATTAGGCATTCCCCAGGCACACAGGTGGCTTGAGAAAGCAAACCGCAGGGAACGAAAGATTAAGAATTCAAAAGCAATGTTTTTAGATAAAGAAGACAATAACCTGGTAATAGCATCGGCCCTTCCACCCCCTCTGCTTCCCTTACCAGAATATGAAGTGAGTGGACAAGCTGATCCACCTTCGCTATACCCAACTGTCCCTGTGAAACCAAAACCGTTTGTCAGAGATCCTGTCGAGACTAGGTCTCGAACATGTAAAACAAGAGGGGATATGGAGCTATATCAAATGAATGAAAATTCGCGAGCTATGAGTGAAGAAGAGATATGTCCGCTCATAGAAGTACCAAATCCTCAGGCAGGACAGGAAGGGCAGGACCCGACTATCCTAGTATATAGACCGTGGACACCGGAAGACATCCGGAAAGCCACAGAGGGGATTCCCCATCCAAAAGTTAATTTTAGAAAATTCTTAGAAGATTTACAGGGCATGAGGTTAAGTTACCATTTAAATGGGGAAGAAGTAGAAAAAGTAGTCAGACAAATCATAGGTCCAGACTAGCACATGATCAGTGGCAAATGGAATCCCCATGACGCAGAACATAAACCACTCCCACATAGTAACACAGAGCTGGATAACAGAGTGAAAGGTCTGACAGACCGAATCTCTGAGAAATGGAAGCCTAGGGCAGACTGGACTTGCATTAATCAATGCATCCAACAAGAAGGTGAAACTGTTGATAGATATTTTGCTAGACTATTAGAATGTTTTAATAACCATTGTGGAATGCAGGTACCTGAAGACCAAACACATGATTCCCCATATGAGCAGCAGCTAAAGAATGCATTTTTGAAAGGTAGTATTGCACCTATCAGTAGTTTTATTACAAAACACATGGTAGATCACCGCACAAGTAGATTACAGTCATTACTTGAATATGCGAGACATGCCAAAAGGCATTTTAATAGTAAAAAGAAAAAGAAAACTCAAGTATTTGCAGTAGAAGATGGAGCAGAAGTCTTTGTAGTACAGTCTGGGAAAAGGGCAAGAAAAATGCCCAGGGAAACAAACAATCTGATAAGCGATCAGAAGAGTTTGAAGAGAGAAAGAAAATGAGTGAATGCTTTAAATGCGTTAAAAAGGGACATTTGGCAAGGGATTGCAAGCAAAATAAGAAGGTAACCACGGAAGATAAGGAGGGTGAGGCCTGACTATATGGTAGTCAGGAATCACTAAAAAGAAATAACCAAGAAAAGACAAATGTAAATGTGATAGAGGGAACAGAGGATGTGATGGGAGAAAAAGAGGATGTGTAAGAAATCATAGACAGTGAAGAAAATGAAATTTTGGATTTAACATTATTGAGCCTGGAGCTCTACTTGGCAGACACAAAACCGGAAGTAACGCTTTTGGTAGAGGGGAGGGAAGTAAAATTTTTGTGTGACTCAGGGGCATCATGAACCCTGATACATCCTTCCAAACTACCAGAAAATTCAGAATCACTTGACTATATATTAGTGAAAGCAGCTAATGGGCAGCTGTATCGGGAGTCACTCTCCCATAACATAACAATAACTGACCCTGTTTCAGGGATGACCCAGAAAAGCAAAATTGCTGTTTCTGCAAAATGCCCAGTAAACCTTTTGGGCAGAGACCTTATGCAGATTTTTAGCATAGCAGTAGTTCCAACTATGCAAGGTATGGAGGCACAGCAACAAATGGATACTTTTGCAGTGTGATTGGAGGGTGAAACATTTTATTGGTACAGCCAGGACTTGGTTACGACTGGTCCAGGGGCAGTAACTAAAGAACTGATGAATGTAGCCATCAGTAAGTCCCCCTCCCTTGACACTGATAAACAACATTTGTTGCATTGTACTCTGTATTATTGTAGCACACCAGGACCTGATAGGGAATATGAGCAGGAACTGTTTAAAAAACATGCAAACAGATTAGTATTACGTAATCTGTACTGGGACACAGAGGGGAACAATGTAGTTAGCTGTTCATTGCCCCAGGAATTCTTTGCACTTTATAAATCTAATCGACTACCACATGTTAGTTTAACTAAGGACAAGAACGTAAAGTGGGCAGACCTAGGAGAAAAAAATCACAAGGTGGGAAAAACAGACAGAATTAGAGCTATCTGAACAGGGAGTACAAAAGCAGAAGTTAAATTGGATAACACAGACACACCCAGCTGTGCACCTGCAATCTAGCGAGGACAGCTGATTAGCACTCTTACTAGAAGAGGAAGAGAAAGCCTTACGAAGCATACCAGAAACTCTCTGGTCAACAGGGAAATCAGATGTAGGACTTATTCGTACAGCAGGGCCAGTTACAATCACGCCAAAGTCAGCATTTAGACCACAGAAAAGGCAGTATCCCTTGAGAAAGGATGCAGAAGTAGGAATCAAACCTATAATAGCAGCCTTACTTAAGAAGGAGTACTGGTAGAATCTCCCGATTCACCATGTAACACACCCTTGTTTCCTGTTAGAAAAGCAAATGGAGAATGGCGTATGGTCCAAGATTTACAAGCTGTAAATGATGCAGTAATACCCAGAGCACCTACAGTGTCAGATCCACACACCTTGTTAAATGATTTAAAACCTCAACAGAAGTATTTTTCTGTGGTAGATATTAGCAATGCGTTTTTCTCAATACCGATACACCCTGACAGCCAACATTAGTTTGCATTTACATTTCAGGGGAAAAGGTACACATATACGCGTCTACCACAGGGATATTGAGAAAGCCCAACAATATTCGCACAGGAAATGGCAAGTAACTTGGCGGGATTTATCCCACCGAAAGGCAGCCAAATTTTACTTTATGTAGATGACATTCTGCTGGCAGCCCCCACCCAGCAAGAATACAGAGAAGATACCATAGCATTACTACAATTTTTAGCCACTCAAGAACACAAAGTAAACAAAAACAAACTGCAACTTTGGAAAAAGCAGGTTAAATACCTAGGATATGTAATATCCAAAAGAAGGCAGAATATTAGATGAAGACAGAAAAATAGCAATATTACAAGCACCAAAACCGACTACCAAGAAGGAAATTATGTCCTTCTTAGGTACAACTAATTTTTGTCGGAGTTGGATTCCAAACTATGTCTTGGAATCTGCTCCATTGACCGACTTGATATACAAGAAACCCATTGCAGCACAAGATTTATTACAATGGACACCAGAAGCAGAATCAGCTTTCTGCAAACTGAAGCAATTGATAGCATCTTCATTAGTTTTAGGATTACCGAATTATCATAAACGTTTTTTCCAAACTGTAGATTGTAAGCAAGGCTATATGACATCAGTATTGACACAGCAACATGGGGACATGCAACGCCCCATAGCTTACTATTCATCACAGCTAGACCCAGTGGCGCGATCTCTGCCCCACTGTGTACAAGCAGTAGTCGCAGCTGCAATGGCAGTGCAGGCTTCAGCCTCAGTAGTGTTGTTCCACCCACTCACATTGAGAGTGCCTCATGCAGTCGCGATTATTTTACTGCAAGAAAAAGTAGCATATCTTTCTCCTGCTAGACATCTTTCTTGTATGACTATACTGTTGAGCCAACCTCATATGACAATTGAATGATGCAAAACTTTGAATCCGTCAACTTTGCTCCCAACCCCTGCGGATGGCACACCACATTGTTGCCTGCAGGAGATTGAGCAAAAGACACTACCTAGAAAAGATCTTACGGATGTTCCCTTGGATGACGCCGAGGTAACATACTACGTGGACGGCTCATGTAAAAAGGGTCCTACAGGGCAGAATCTAGTAGGGTATGCAGTAGTTTCTGATACTGAGATTTTAGAAGCAAAGTCTTTACCACATAACTTATCTGCACAAGCAGCAGAATTGATTGCCTTGACACGGGCATGCACCTTAGCAAAGGGTAAATGTGTAAACATTTTTACTGATAGCCAGTACGCTTTTTCTACTGTACATGTTTTTGCGCAACAGTGGAAGAATAGAGGAATGAAAACATCTACTGGTAAACTGATCAATCATGCGCAATTTATTTTAGATTTGTTAGAATCTATTCAGTTACCTCGAAAAGTAGCTATTTGCATATGCGTAGCTCATACCAAACAACAGGATAGGATTTTAAAAGTAATGCGAGAGCTGACACAGCTGCAAAGCAGGCAGCTACAGCTTCAAAAGTATTTCGTTTGAGTGAGGAATTACAACCTTCTGAGATTTTAGATTTAGAAATGTTAAAAACAATGCAGGCACTCACTACGAAACTAGAAAAACAGAAATGGGTAAAACGAGGAGCGATCCTTGAGAAGGGGCTGTACATCTCCAAGGAAGGAAAACCAATTTTGCCATCTAACTTGTTTAATATATGCAGCTTTGTTGAGCTATGGGCAGAGAAATGTCTCAACGGGGGTTGGTAGAGTTAGTGAATCGAGTATTTACAACGATGGATTTACAAATTACACTAAAAATTTTTGTGCGGCATGTCATGTTTGTAATAAACATCATGCACAAGGGGCGTTGAAGCCTAAGCAAGGGAGTTTCCCTACACCACCATACCCATTCCATACTATTTGTATGGACTTCATAGAGTTGAACAAATGCGAAAATAAGAAGTACTGTCTTGTCATTATATATATGTTTTCCAAATGGGTGGAAGCTTTTCCGACCAAAAATCCAGATGCAGCTACTGTTGCAAAAATAGTTATCAAAGAAATTATTCCTAGATTTGGCATACTGGAAAAGATCTACAGTGACAATGGCACACACTTTGTAAATCAAACTATACAACAGCTGAGTCGATTTTTCGGAATTTCTTTAAAAAACCATTGTGCATATCATCCACAATCTGCAGGACTAGTAGAGAGGCACAATGGGGTTTTGAAGGGTAAGCTTAGGAAAATAATGGCAGAGACTCAAAAGAATTGGGTGCACTGTTTACCTCTGGCACTGTTGAGTATGAGAACTGTTCCAAATGCAAAGGAGTTAACTCCTTTTGAAATACTGTTTGGGAGGGCATATTATTGTACTTCAGTGGAAACTTCTCATGCCTGCAGATCAGGAGGCCGACAGTTCACTGGCAGAGTATATGAGGAGGTTACTGATTAACAAAAAACTTCTACAGTTAAATTCTTTTTCAGATAAAGAACAGACCAGACCATCAGAAGCAGCAGTGCGACCAGGCATTCGACCAGGTGAATGGGTCTGGATAAAGGACATTAAGAAAAAGTATTGGAGCTCTCCGAAGTGGGAAGGACCATTTCAAGTTTTGCTGACAACACCCACTGCAGTTAAGATCGCTGAGCATGCGTCCTGGATCCATTTAACACACTGCAAATTGGTCAAGAACTTTGAATTGGACAAAAACCTTCTAACTGTTATACAACAAGAACAAAATGACCAGGTACAGAGTAAACAGGGATACAGAACAATCTCAGAAAAATTGCATGATTATCCTGTTAGCTATATTGGTGACAATGATCTTTTTGCTGTGGCCTTTCCTTTTTTCAGCCACATGAGTTGAACTGAACAAACGTGATGCGTTACTCATAGACTGGCATCCAAACTTTAACACTTACCAAGCAATTAAATATGTGTATGCTGAAACTTTTAATGTTTCGAATTGCTGGATTTGCACAGCTATACCAACAGCGTACAGGGGATTATTAATGCCTGCTGTCCCCCTAGGGGTCAATGAGACCTGGGAAAATCTGATCTTTGATACTACACCTGTAAAATCACAAGATAAAATAGCATTGTACCTACCTGTTACACAAAAGGGAGTTGTATGTTTTTATAAAAATGACACTATTCAGGTTGGAGCAATTCCAATGTGACTGTTTCTTATAAATGTTATATTAAGGCCAGTAAGGCGGAAACTATTTGTGATACAAACTATGATGCATAGTTTGAAAAGATGCATAGAACTGTTAGGGAAGTACAACATAATCCTGTTCTTTTAAAGCAGCTTTCTATCATTGATAAGAAAATGTTTCATGCAGGGCAAGCTTATATCAATACTGAAGTAGAGAACTGTTACTTTATTTGTGGGAAAAAGGCATACAAATGGTTAACTGAGAATTGGTCCGGCAGTTGTTTTTTGGGTTACCTGGTTCTGGCCATATGACACACTGCAGCTTTGCCTCGAGGGAAAATTCGAAACATCAGAGAGGTCAGCAGTAAACCCAGAAGTCTAATCAAGAGACCCAAGAATCCAGTGGGACGAATCGAAGCAAGATGGAGAAACCATAATTCCGTAAAGAACAAAGACAAACTAACACACATGGACTTGAGTGACACTATTATATCGTGGGCTGGCATAGCCCCTGCATATGGCGCAGTGAAATCGATTTGGGAGCTGAGAAAACTGTCCAAGCTTCTCGAAGTGATGAGCAATGCAACTTTTTCTGCTCTCAAATTAGTGACTGATGAACTGAATGCTATGAGAACTGTGGTGCTACAAAACCGCATGGCTCTCGACTTCACCCTAGCGGCGAGGGGTTGTACGTGGGCTTTAATCAAAGAAGAATGCTGTTTGTATATTCCAGACAATCAGCATGAGATAAACGATCACCTTGAGGTGATCCAGCAAGTGTCGACCATGACCAAACCAGGCCCAAACCCTCTGACGGACTTTTTCCAGAATTTGTTTGGGGGGTGGAGTTCCATCCTAATGAACATCCTGATTGCCATTTGTGTGGGATTACTCCTATTAGGAACATGCATTTGTTGTGGCATTCCCTGCATGAAAAGATTAATCAAAGATTTTATAGACATGTCAGTTTCTGAGACTTTGTATCAAAGTACTGAAATTGAAGAATTGTTGAAAAGTGAAATGCTTTCATAAGTCTAAACTAAATGACTCTCTTAACTGCAAATCCTGAATGGAAGAGGTTAGGAGAAGAAGCAAACTGTTTATGCTTTTGAAAATAGAATTAAAAAGTATTAACATGTTAGAAAAATATGTATTAATGTGTGTGCTTAATGCTAATTAGAAGCTAAAAGAGTTAACACATTTTTCATTCTATTTTATGTACAGCTTAGTTTTGTATGAGACTAAAAGATGTTTTTGAAACTGCAGTATACTTTCTGAAGCTTGCAAGATGCCCTCTGACCTAGTGCTTGCTAGCACAGCAAAATTCATGCTTATGCCTTTTGGAAATGTACTGAGAAGCAGGTGATTATCTGCTAGGTCAGGAAGAAGTAAATGAAAACAATGCTATATTCTATAATGTTATGGTTTTGAACAATTAGCTCTGTTCGTGTTATGAGAACATGCACAGCTGCAGAGGGAAGAGATAAAGACAGACAAAGAACTGTTGAAGAAATGAACTGCAATCTATACTTGCTTTGTGCTCACATTAGCTGTAGTACCTTGAATGGTAACATTGCATATATCTAACCGGTGGTAGCCAAGGCCATGTTGTTTTTCTTAGGAAGGTTTTCACAAAATTGATAGTGCAAGCAGAAAAGTATGAGAACAGCTGCTATGAAGTAATGATGTTAAAACTTGTGATTTGCTACGTTAGCTTGGTAGGCAATGTCTTATTAGAAAATGTATAAAAATGCTGGTATTTCCTGATTCTAGTTAGACAAACTCTGTATTAGAATGTTTTTGTCTCTTTGCTGCAAGATTAAAGTGCCTTAACCTGAACCTGCCATGTATTGATCTTTTTGAAGTTAATTTTTCATTTGACAATGGTCAGGATGGATATTGTAAAGCTATGACACTAACTTATAATGCTGATTTTTAGAGACGTAAGAAATATTATATTCAAAAACTGGAATGTTTTTCCCTAAAAATCAGGAAGATTTGGACACTGTGGGTTGTTTATCTAGAGTGCTAGTTTCAAGTTACTTATAGAAAAAACAAATCAGCATGAGTATGACGGATTTATGAAAAAGTATGGACAGTGCAAACAATGTAAACTTATCATGAAGGGGGTCTGGAATTAATATAAATGGGTATGGAACAGTTAAACTTAGACATAGATTTTGTTGTTTTAGTCCTTGGGTGGCATACATGGCACAATGCCAACAATGTGCATGCTTTTATATAGGTAAAATGACACATTTTAAGTTTAGCACCATTTGTATGATATAAAAAAGAAAGATGTAAGTGATGCATTTTACAGGCATCTCAGTACCAATGGGCTAGGTCCCAAGGGTGATGTTTTAGAATTGATGGAGTTCAAATGGCAACTTAGAACCAACTCAGCAACAATACCTAGTCTGACATGGTATCTATTTCTAGTGTTCTGCGGACAAAAGCTGTTTTATATTTGTAATATATTTTTATCAGTGAAGGAAACAATTTCTGTTTTATTTTAGTAACTATTTATTTAGTATTTTATAGGAGTAGATGGCATTTATAAATTAAATTAAATTAGTTTTATTTTTTTTGATACATGGTTAATTGAATGATGAAATGAATTAATTTGTGGTCATGTGATGGAAGTTAAAATATTTACAAGTCAGTGTACTGAGGCTTTTTTTTTTTCTGAAGAAGTCTGGATACTTGGAAGAAAGCTCTTAACATTATTAAAGAGTGGTTCCCAAAGGCTCCTATATCTGCTTTTAGTTCTAAGTTTTTTTTTTTCATAGCTTGTGATTTTTAAGTGGTTGCATTGGGAAATATTTCATTTTGGTGCTTTTGCTTGTCTAGACATTTTACTGAAGGAGTTGCTTGTGTGACTAAAGGGGTTGCTTGTGGAAATGTTCCATTTTGTTGCATCTGCATGCTAGACATTTTACTGAAGGGTTCACTTGTGTGAATGTCTCATTTTGGTGCTTGTGCATACTGGGACATTTTACTGAATGGGTTGCTTGGATGAATGGTTTATTTTGGTGTGTGTGCATACCACAACATTTTACTGAATGGTCCACTTTGGGAAATGTTTAATTTTGTTTCTTGTGAACACCTAGACATTCTACTGAAGGGTTTCTTGAGTTAGTGTCTCATCTGGGTGCTTATTCATGCTTGGACATTTTACTGAAGGAATCACTTCGGTAAATATTTTGGTAATTGCATATACCTGGACATCTTGCTGAAGGGATTGTTTGGCGAAATGTTTCATTTTGGCCCTTGTGCATGTCTAGATATTTTATTGAAGGGGTTGCTTACGTGAATATTTAATTTTGGTGCTTGTACATACCGGGACATTTTACTGAAAGGATTGTTTGTATGAACGTTTCATTTTGGTGCTTGTGCATAACCAGACATTATACTTGAGGTTTTTGTTTTTGATGAATGGATATAATACTGAAGGGGTGGCTGTGTGAAATACTTCATGCATGTTGGGAAGTGCTTGTGCATACCTGGTCAGACTACTGAAATGTTTGCATGGTAAAATAATTTTATTTTCTTTCTTTTTACTGCCTATGCATACTTAAGACAAAAAAAAAATGAAGGATTCACTGTAAGAAATAATTTGTGCGTCCAGGATGTGCCTGTGCAGACAAACTACTGAAGGGATGGCTGGGGGCAAGTTTATGGATTGCAACTTCAATATCAAAGGCAAAGCTTCACTTTTAACAATGGATGTGCATACTTCATGGATGTCTGACTTTGAATAATAAATCCACCACATTAGCATACTACTATTTATAAGATTTGTCAATTGCATCTCATTATCTTTAAGGACATTTACATTAGTGTAAATTGCCTATCTATGAATCATGCCTTTGCTATGCTCATTTGTAAATGTCAGGAACACCATTTCACATTTGTTCCAGTGAATACCAGCCATAGGTAGTATACATTCCCAGAGATAATATATATTTCAATACAGGTGTATTGTTTTAGATGTGTACATACATATTCATCGATTTCTAAATTTATTTCTATGGATAGTAAACAAGTCAGTTTCACTGCTTGCATGTTTGTTTTGTGTGTGGGTGTGTCTGTGTGTATAAGTGCATGACTGTATGTGTATAAGAATGGGTGTGTGTATATACCTTGTACACATGCACACACGATAAACACACAGGCATATGCTTATATATTTAGATCTGATGTTGTCCAACTCATTCCATTAAACTGAGGAAGTTGGTTCTGATGCTCAGAACTGACCGTCTGCCTTCTCACAGCTCAAAATTCCAAACTTGAGTGCCTCCTACCTACCCACAATGCCCCGCTCCCCCCACCTTACCCCAGATCTCATTTGCCATGTTTGGTGTCAACAGCGAATTCCACTTGAGCTTCTCTTTGCAGCATTTTTGGTGATTTTTTTCTCCTATTTTTGTCTATCTTCTAACCTTCTCTCTTCTTTTTATCTGTCTAGTCCTTGTTTTTTCTGTCCAATAGGCTTTTCTAGTTTAAAAAAAAGTTTCTTCATTTTTGTCTTCTCTTTGATGCCCTTTCTTCCTTTTGTTTCTTTATCTGTCCCTATAGCTGATCAGAAGCCTTTGGGGTTCAAGAAATGCAATTCCTGTGGGTGGAGGATTTCTTTATCTGACACCCATAGGGAGTGTGTCGACTATTTGGAGCATCTCCACTTGGAAGCCCCTTTTGATATTTGCATGGCTTTTCACACCCAGGGTATGGCTGATAGGAGAAGCATGCTCATTTTAAAGGGCTTGCTTTCTTCTTCCACCACCGCAGGGGCTCCTTCCTTATCCAGAGCTCAACCCCTGGCTAAGAAGCCCAGAGATGTCCGGGAGTCCAGTAGACCATCGCTCATGCCGTCCTCCTTGGAACCTGCATGGAACCAGCCCATTCGGCGCTAAGCTCTCTTAACTTCTCCTTCCTTCCTCCACCCCTTTCCTTCTCTGAGGCTACAGGGCCAAGTGTTTTTCCCCTGGCGTCAGCTTCAGCTGTGTTGGAGCCAGGGTTTTCTCTGCCAGTTCCCCCTGTGTAGAACAGGGTGTGTGTGCATGCCCCTATAAGAAGTATTTCCAGATGTAAACACGTGCATATAAATAGTGAGCACATGCAGGCAACAGTGCCATTTTGAGAAAACAGTGAGTGTGTTAAAATGTATGAGTGTGGTAGTCAGTCTGTTTATAAGTTTATTTAAGTTTAAGTCACAAAGCCTCATTCCTGATGTGTTTGTGTGTAATAAAGCTGCTTAAACTGAACCCACAACCACTTGTCTCTTTTATCCTGACCTCATGAGTGACATGATGTTAGAACCGGGATTATGAAAACATCTTCTTCAAGCCATGAGGCGCAGAGTTGAAGGTGAAGGCAGATTAAGCTGGGTGAGTGAAACGGAGCTCAGGCAAAAAAAAAAGGCCAGAAATTAACTTAAGGTAACAAAAACTTACACAAATGATTTATTTGGTAAAGAAAATGAAACAGAGCATTTGTAAGGCACAAAATGCATTATTAATTAAACAAAATGTTTGACACTATGATATTTAATAAAACTAGCAGAAATATTCATATGGGGCTTAGAATTACTTTTGGTTTGCATAATGAGCATGTTTAAAGTAAAACTGGTGCAAGAAAAGTATAATGAGCATAATAAGAGACTAAAAGGGCATAATGAGTACAATAAAAGGGCAAATTAAGCTTAGAGAGCAAGGCGACTGCATGTTTTTTTTACTAAAAGACTGTGTTTGGGCACAAACTACTTTTGCATTGACTGAATTCATTCAAAGTATAAAGAGAGTTGTTCCGAATTATCTTAGAGTGTGCAAAGTGTTTGCAGAGTGTGTGCTTTATTACAGTGCAATTATTTCAAAGAGTTTGCTGGGTGCAAAGTACAGTAATATTGCAGTTATATGGCAGTCAAAGTACAGCCATTTTGAAAAGTTTCTTGTGCTGTGTGCATTTATTTGCAGAATGCCACCATTTCAAAGTGTTCCTTACAATGTACAGAGTTATTTCACAAAGTACAGCCATTCTGAAAGTTTCTTGTGCTGTGTACAGTTTATTCGCAAAGTACAGTCATTTCAAATAATTTCTTATGCTGATAATATGACAAAACAGCCCAAAAGAAACAAAATGCAGGTGGGTAAGCTCACAAGGCAGTTTCTTGAGACACAGATCCAGATGGGGCTTGTGTCCGCTTTCAGATCCATGAGGCTGTCCCCATTTTAGCCTGAAGCTCCTTCTCTGATTCACCCTTTGGTTTCAGAGTTGTCAGTTCTGTTGGGTCCCAGTGCTAAGTTGTCAGAGCTGATAATTTCTTCTTTTCTTCTGGCATTCCCCCCAACTTGCTCAGCTCAGTTCTGAGTGTGTTTCAGAGCTGTAGCATTAAGATCAGTTCTAGGGGGTTGACTTTGACTCCGAAGATCTTGGAGCTGTCTCCTCCCTTTGAAGCCTTGGCCTTTGACAGCTCTGCTCCAACCCCTCCCCTCAGAGCAGAAGGCCCATTCATTCCAGGAGGTGTCTGCCCCAGCAGCTTCAGCTCCAGTGAGATAGCTCCAGGTCTTTCAGAGTTCTTCCACATTCGAGGTGGTGGAGAGGGTCTTTAATGTTCCCAAGAGATCCTCGGCACCTACCACAATGGAACCTCCCCTCTCCTAATCAGGAACTGTGCCTGAGTCCTATGAGCTACCACATGGACAGCTGGTCCCAGAAACCCTCCACACTGTTCCCTCAGTGGATCCCCAAGCTTCTTCCAATACTTTCCCAGAGTGCCCTCCCAAGGATGTCTGTTGGAAGAGACCATGTAAAAGGAGCCATGTGGGGTCCCCTACAGAATCCCTTACCATGGATACTGACTTTGAGGAAGGTGAAAGGTCTCCCTCTCCCAAATCTCCACCCAAAGAGGTCTCCTTTGGTGACATTCTTGAAATACTTCTCCAGAAGGGTGGTTGGTCCTCCCAAACCTCTTCCTCAGAGGAGTCAGTGTTGTTGGAAACTTTCAGGTCCTGCCCATTGTCCGACCTGCTGATCCAGATGGTGTCGTTGAGGACTTGGAAGGAACCGGATACAGTAGAACCCATCCCCAAACATGCTGATAAAATTTTGAGTGCCCCAGCTAACAAACAGTTTTGGACCAAAGGAATCCCGCTAGATGCCTTAGTTGGGGCAGCAGCCACCAAGAAGGAGCTCATTCGTAAGAGCTCCTCTGTCCACCCTCGAATAGAGAATCCTGGGCTCTGGACATATTTGCTAAGAGGGTCTATGCCTCATCTACCTTTGATCTTTGGGCATTAAACTACCTCACTCATGAGAGCTCCTCTGTCCACCCTCGAATAGAGAATCCTATGCTCTGGACATATTTGCTAAGAGGGTCTATGCCTCATCTACCTTTGATCTTCGGGCATTAAACTACCTCTCTCACTTTACCCAGCTACAAAGGGTCTTAGTTAAGGAACTCTCTAGCTCGGTCCCAGGGTCCGTACCTTCTGAGGAGCAAGAGTCTGTTTCCACTAGGTTGGCCACCCTACATTCCTTGGCTAACGCATCCATGAGGCTTATCTCTCACCCTGGGGAGGGTACCTCAAGGGCAGCTGATTCAAGCATTGCCATTAGGCAACATGCCTGGATGAGGCTGTGCGATTTTGCGGAGTCTTTCAAACAGTCCTTTGTTAATGCCTCTTTGATGGCTCCACCTTGTTTGGGCCTATGGTACATGACACTTCACCCAGAGTGAGAAGGATGGTAAGACCCTGTCTGCCATCGGGATCTGTTTTTCTACTCCACAAGGACTTTTTCTAGGAATCAGCATAGCAGTAAGAAAATTTGGTTTTAGACATTGCAGAGTCCATTCCAAGACAGTCAGGGAGACTTTTTTCCCCAATGCAAAGGGGGATATAGTCAGAACGGTAGACACCACCCAAGTGGCCGAGGGGGTCTGCAAAATGAAAGATCACAGGAACCTGCCCCAGACGAACCTTTCCAACAGTCCTGAAGGGTTGCCTGACTGCTCTCCTGTGCAAGCAGTTGGCAAACAATTTTCCCAGAAGCCTAGGAGGCCATCACAAATGACATGTGGGTGCTAAGGATAGTATCCAGAGGATACTCCATTACCTTTTCTGACATTTCTGAACAAAAGTTTCACCTCCCTGATGTTCCAACCAGTCAGAGGGAGGATGCTGCACAGGAAATAAGATAGTTGCTACAAAAAAAGAGTCATCCAAGAGGTCTCCTCCCATCAGCTTGGATCAGACATTTACTCCAGATTTTTTTTAGAACCTAAAAAACAGGGGATCTGTGGCCTATATTGGATCTCACATACCTGAACAAGTCAGTGAAATACACCAGGTTCAGGATGGTCACAATTCAATCCATCTTACCCCTCCTGAAGATGGATGATTGGATGAGCTCTGTAGACCTCAAGGATGCATAATACCATAGACAGATGCTCCACATCCTTTCTGCATTTTAGGCTGGGAACCAGTCACTACCAGTTTCAGGCACTTCCATTTGGCCTCATCACATCCCCCAGGGTATTCACCAAATGTCTAGTGGTAGTTGAAGCTCATCTCCAGCTGCAAGGGTATCAGATATTTCCATATCTGGATGACTGGCTCCTAACCACCCCAACCAGGCATCTCCTCCTTCAAGCCCTGGATTACCTCCTCAACCTAGCTTCCAACCTGGGCATAACTATAAATTGGCAAAAGTCTCACCTGGTTCTAGTCCAGACCATAAACTTTATAGTGGCCAGTCTGGACACAATAGTGGCTCAGGTTTATCTTACACCGGACAGGGTACTAAATCTGAAGATGCATGTCAACCATCTCTTAACTGCTTCAACACCCCCCGGCCTCTCTGATTCTGTGGGCTTTGGGCTCCATGGCAGCAACCATAATCCTTTCTCCAATGGTATGTTTTCATATGTGGATTTTACAGTGGGTCCTTGCAGTACAGTGGTCTCTTCTCAGAAATCTCTTGAATCTTCCCATAAAACTATCTTGTGTGTACCGTGATGCTCTTCTTTCATGGATTCAGTCACCAGAGGTGACTCTAAGTTGACTGTTTGTTCTCCCCTCCTAGACTACTATGTTGACCACGGACACCTCCCAGTTTGGGTGTGGGGGGGCATTGTCTCAGCTGGATGGTCCAAGGGTCCAAGGCATGTGGATGCCCTAAGAGCCCAAGTTGCATAACATTGTCCTTGAGATGAGAGCAGTTCTTCTAGCTTTGCAAGAACTAGACAGCTTTCTTCCTTGGGGGACTATTGTGATCCAAACAGACAACATGTCAATGGTTTGGTACCTCAACAAACAGGGAGGGAGCAGGTCTTACTCCCTTTGTCGAGAAGCAATAAAAGTTTGGCAGTGGGGGATTTCTTCCAACCGCTTGCTGGTGGAGGTGCACATTCCGGAAGAGTCCAACATTCTAGCTGACAGATTCAGCAGAGTTCTGTTAATGCCTCATGAGTGGTCCCTGATCCAATCTATGGCAGAGACAATATTTCAGAAATAGGGTTATCCTTGCTGCAACTTCTTTGCATCCCCCCTCAACAACAAATGCAGCAAGTTTTTGGCTTGATTTCTACTGAGGGACAGTCCTCAAGGGTGGTCTGGTTCATGTTTGGCCCTCTGGTCTACTGTACTGCTTCCCCCCTTCCCTTGATTCCCAAGTTCCTACTGAAAACTTTCAAGTTGTGAAACAAAGTGATCCTCATTGCTCCTTTTTGGCCTAAACAAACCTAGTTCCCCTTTCTTTGGTCTCATCTGGTTTGACCCCATGAGGTTAGATCCAAGTTCAGATCTATTGTCACATACCATCGGGGCATCCACATCCCAGTATTCAGGCCCTGAAATTAACTGCATGGCTTCTTCACTTCCAGTGATGGCTAGATCTCCCAGGCTGTCTTCTCCAGTCTGAGACATTTTAATTTCATCACATAGAGCCTCCACTCGCAAGATTTACAAAAGTTAGTGGAAAAGATGTTCCCTTTGGGGGAGCAGAATTGGATAGATCCTTTTACAGCACCAGTTTCAGTTGTCCTAGACTTTCTAGCTTTTCTTTTCAAGGAAGGTGCTAGTCACTCTACAGACAAGGTACGGCTTGCTGCCATTTCTAACTTCCATTATGGCTTTGATGCAGCATCTTTGGCACCTTCTAAGTTATATAAGGCTTTTATTAGGGGAACTTTTGTGCTATGATCTCCAGTCAAAGATCCTATGACCCCTTGGGATCTTATTATGATTTTACAAGCTTTGGTCCATCCTCCCATTGAACCTTCAGCTACCACAGACCTAAAATTCCTTTCCTGGAAACCTCTTTTCCCAATAGCCATTACTTCAGCCAGGAGACAGTCTGAGCTGCAGGCTCTTTCTGCTAAGTTTCCTTACTTGGTTTTTCATAAAGACAGAGTTACCCTACATGCAAATCCTTCCTTTTTACCCAAGGTGGCTAAGGAGACAAATATTAACCAGTCAATTGATCTACCAGTTTTCCTCCCTCAATATCAGAAAAAAAGGAGAATATACCTTACAAATGTTTGATGTGCATAGACAACTTTGTTTTTACATCCATAGAACTAAATCCATCAGGAACTGCAATCAGTTATTTGTTTCCTTTTTGAATGCCAAAAAAGGTAAGGCAGTGACCAAAGTTTCTTTAGCCAGATGGTTGAAAAATTGTATTACATTTATCTATTCTTCTAAGGTCCAGTAATAGTGCACTCCACAAGGTCTATGGCCATGTCTCAAGCTTTTTGGTCCAAAGTTTCTATTGAGGATATTTGTGATGCTTTTACTTGGTCAAACCCTCATACCTTTGTCAGTCATTGCAATTTGGATTTGGTATCCAGGAGCAGAACATTCATTCTATATTGTCCAACTTCATTCCATTAACCTTTCCACCCCACTTCCCCCATCCAAGTTTTTTCGGGAAACCTAGAAGAAGTTTTTCTAGGAATTCTATTCCTTGGTTGAGTTCCTGATGTCCTCTTGTTGGGAGACAAACACACATATATATATATATATATATATATATATATATATATACAGAGAGAGAGAGAGAGAGCGAGCTCAGTCTCCTTTTCTATTATAGTTAATGTTGGTTACAAACATGTTTTTCTGATATGCAAACTTGATCTAAGGTAACGTGGAGGGAGCAGGGCATTGTGGGTAGGTAGGAGGAGCTCAAGTTTGGAATCTTGAGCTGTGAGAAGGTGGTTGTCCAGTTCTGAGAGTCAGAACTGAGCCCCTCAGGTTAATGGAGTGAAGTTAGTTAGATACGTACCCATACATTTTCATATACACACTCTGATATTGCTATAGACTTCTGAGATTTGATATTGCAACACTTATGCTGCCAGAGCCATGTTCTTTTGAAATATTTCCAGGTATTTCCCTTGTCACAATTTTAAAATTGTGATTCCAAATGTTTTATATGTCAGACAAGGATAGACAGTGAGGTACATGCATAGCTAGCTGGACAGATAACAAGAAGTAAAATGTCTAGTGACTAGAGCAGTATAGTCCATACGTCATTATGTTTCATTTTCATTCACAGAGCTTTCCACGTCTGTGATCTACAAGTCTCTGAAATAAAGAAATCATTATTATTATTAAGCTGGAATGCTACTGATGGTTGTGGTCCTATTACATGCGGATACCATAAAGTACATGGAATCTGGTGCATTATGCCAATATCAGTGGCAAAGTTGAAAATAACAATGTAATATGTAAATATGCCACAGTGAACACTGAATAAATCTGTGCACAATGCAGTATATCAATAGTAAAAGTGCATTGTATATCATTCACAAGTAGTCCATAAGTAATGAAAAATCACTTTCAAGGCATTTATGTACATTAACAATGTAAGCAGCCTGAGATTCATAAATGCATATTTATAATAGAATCTATCCAGTAAGCTTAAAGAAAACTACAGAAAATCACTGTAAGTCAATTATTATTAAAGTATGCTAACTATCTGTTATCAAAAACAAAAATATGTTCCAAACACTGAACCGCCACAAAGGAGCTCAAGTCCAAGTAGAAATCCAGATGAAGTCCAAATAAGATTCCACAGAAACTTTATTACAAGGGTATGCGCTTTCACAACTTGTCCTGGTTGCTTCCTCAGACCAAAATGAATTCTTAAAAACTCACACCCATTTTAAAATACATGTCATTTAAAATCATCCAATCAAATCAAGAAAAGTGCTAATGTTTCCAAGCTTAAAGAGAAAGACAATTTAAAAACACAGACAATTCAAAAGCAGTTTAAAGGCAGCTTAGTTACAATTCAATAACATGTTCTCCCACCCTATCTAAAAAACATTTGTAATCACAATAAAATGTATTATATATTACAATGTATATTTCTAAAAATATATGTCTAAAATGTAAATATAAATATAACAAAGAGGGAGTCTAACAAAATATGAAGCAGTTAAGAATTCATTTTGGTCTGAGGGAAGCAACCAGGACAGGTTGTGAAAGCGCTTACCCTTGTAATAAAGTTTCTGTGGAATCTCATTTGGACTTCATTTGGATTTCTACTTGGATTTGAGCTCCTTTGTGGCGGTTCAGTGTTTGGAACATATTTTTGTTTTTGATTGGACTATTGTGTATTTGTTCCATCCCTCAGGAACAGGGCTTTTTCTTTCTTTACTTTAACTATCTGTTATGTATTCCAATGCAATCTGTAAATTTTCTAAAAAAATAATAAAGGTGAAGGGCAATCCTGGCCATATCACCACAGCTAACATTAGCTAACAATTAGTGTGTGACATGTGTGGGGAACACAGGGAACACACACATACCCAAGGAAATTTGGAGATAGAAAAGAAGATGTGGGTTATGGGTAAAGAAGAGGAACACACAAGTGGTATATTGGAACAGGAAAATCTTTGTGAAATCAGAGAGGCATAGGCAATTTTTTTTGTTTCTTTTTTGGAGGGAATAAACCCATTTTTTATTTTTTTTAAGAATAGAAGGAAAGGTAAAGATAGGGAAAGAGGAAAAAGATATCATGCAGGTATATCCATAGAACAAATGTCACAAATTTACTGAAACGGTTGAAAAAACAGTAAGGACAGGTTAGTTACACAGACAGCACAATGCACAACACAGGGTGGAGATGCATGCCAGCCAAAACTGCAGGAAAACATTTCTACCTATGCACTATCATGTTACAACATGTTGCTGAGTGTATGGCAGTCATACCTCGATGTGTGCGATCAAAGGTAGATGTATGTTGTAGGATAATAAATAGGGATCACAGTACACACTGGAATAGTGCAAGTATAAGTCAAGCAACATCATTGAAGAGCGTATGCAGATCAAGGAATGCTAGATAATTCAAGGAGAGGGCAGAACAGAACCTCTGACCATGCATGTGCAAGACAAACAACCAAGCAGTTGCCAAATAGCAGTACTGCAGCAAAGCAGCTAAATTGCTGCTAAATACACAAGGGGATAAAAAATCATGTTGTGCACATAAATTTCAGCAATGTACACCGGTTAACACACTTGTATACCAAGAAGAGGGGTGCACTGTATGCAGTAGCCAGTGACTTGTATGCAATTGTCCTGCATCTGTAAAATGGTCATACAGTTGGCACATGTTGACCATGTCAACAATGTAATACATGACAATTGACAAGACTTGCAACAAAGGCAAACATATCTGCAAAATACATTATGTAAATACAAAGGTGGAAGGGAGGAGGAAAACCTGAGCCCACATCAAGGACAATGATAAAGCAGGACAACATGGTAAGGTTACACACTGAAAATGCATGGGTACACCACACAAGGTGCTATTGAAGACAACCCAAAATACATTTAAGCAAATGGGAAAAGTATATCACATGAGCAGACTGCATTGCTGATATCCACCAAGAGGGGCATGTATAAATCACACATTCAAAGTAATGTGCAATCATGTAACATCAACAGACATAGGTAAGCAAGCTACAAATTTCAATCTCATATACATATACTGTCTTGCCAATGTGGAATAAAGAACCACAGGTGTATATCACCCACCCTGCTCATTACTGAGCAGAGGATACTCCTGTGAGCATCATTACAGCACATCAGCAATAAGTCAGAGAATGCTCACATATCAAAGGTGTGATGGTGTTTCAGTATGGATCAGGTTATGTGCAGAGACGTATACAGTCATCAGTTAATGTGCACAAATATTGCTGGAAGTTGTGAACTTATACAAATAAGGAATGGCTGTAGAAATGTAATTACTGAATAAATTATACTTACCATGGTGTATACATTAATGTTAAATTGGCTTTTGATGCAATCAGAAAAGGAGGACTGCCCATAGTTATGACATACCTTTTTATGACCCCACATGGCATCTGCATTGCCAAACAACATGGGCAATGACCTGTCCTTGAGTTGCACATACAACTTATGGCAATACACAAATCTTAACCATTCCACTGTGATAGTGCTGGACTATAGACAACATAGGTTGTCTGTTAGTTTCCCTCGGTAAAGCACATGTTTACAGTGTAATCTTTGCAGCAGTAGCTGCAGGTTAACTGCCACAATGTATAGACAGCTGAATATGGAAGGAAAGTGCAATATGTTAATGTGTGTTTTGTACACATTGAAACATAATTAAATTTCACAGGACAATATTGTATGGTATGTTTTCCCATGTAACACATAAGCATGGCAGTTACATGACATGCATGCACAACACTGCACATACAGTCCGTTCAATTATAAGGAAAACATGTTGGCAGTATTACAGAATTGGACCACACAGACAATACTTACAGACTTGAGGGACCACCCTAACGGTGATGGAACATTGTGAATGATCTCTTGGGCTATCCCCCTGAATGAGTCCCACATAACCTGGGTCATGTCTTGGAAAAAATTCCACATCATGTCTCTCATCTGTGTTCAAAATACAATCTCCAGGATCTGCTCCAGATAATCATCCCTCTGTTGTTCTTGGCATCGTCTCCTCTTGAGTGCAGAAGGGATGATGATGCATGCAGGTGTTGGTCCAGCTTCCTTGTTGTCATCCTCGTCTTTGTCATGGTCATCATCACCTGAGGACTCCAGCAGTGGCCTGGCATGCAGTCATCAGCTATGTCTGATTGGTGATGGTTCGCAGCCCCCATGCTCTGTCAAGATGAATGACAACACAGGGGAGAAATTACATATGCATATAGCTCTCAACTTCTTCCAGCAGTATAAATCTGGACAAAGCCATAAATAATGGGGCACAAAGCCCCAAAAATAGGGTAAGTTTTTAAATGTTGCTCTTCCAGACTCTGAAAATTGATAGAATAACAGGTTTTGCATTTTCTGAAGGGTATGAAGTCTGAATTTGGAATGCCTGTCATTATTTTTCTGAGTTCAGTACTCAATAATTTGGCAATGATTTTCCAGAAAACCACAATTTTACCTGTAACAGACCAAAGATATGAGGCAAAAATTGGATATTCTGCAAAAATCTGTACAGTTGAGAGGTATATGCATGCCCAATACTACCTGTCTGCATAATATACCCACTGTGATACAATGAACAGGCAGAGAACAGTCCTTATGAATTGTCAAAATACATTATGAGTATAGTCCAGTGTACCACCATATGCGACGTATGTCAGTAATCAAAACCATAACAGTGAAAAGCAAATGTCTATCACCTCGCACATTCTCATGAAAATCAGAGCTGACCTTAACATGAAACTGATGTGCATATCTGAAATCTAACATACATTAATTAACATCCCAGCCACATCCACATGTAATTTCTGCATCTACAAATATGAGACTGAAGGTGTAGTAGCATCCATTGAACTTCATATTTAAAACAAAGTTCATATTGAAATGGTGCAAACATTAGCAAGTAGCACAATTATAATCAACAGAACTGCTGCTAGGAAATAGCTCCTCTTGCACACAACAACTTCCCTACGTCACTTTATCTATAGTTATGGAGGGTTACGGCTGTGAGCCTTAGTCCCTGTGTTGCAGGGTTTGATTCTTTCAGCACTTATTTGCTTAATGCATGATCTTGAGCAGTTTATTTAACCAGATATTGCTCCTGGGTCACTCCTGAAAAGGGACTCTATGTCTTATGGGTAGTAGGTTAACCAATGGGTATTATTATTGGGTGGGAAGCTGGCCTAATGGTTAAGGTGTTTACCTTACAGACACAATATGCAGTGTTTGACTCTCGCATGGGGTATATAACTAATCTTAAAATGGCTTAAAAAAGCAGTTAACCTAGTACTAATCTATGAACCAATAACAGAACATTTCAGGGAGAATGTATCCATCACACAATGTGAACAGTTCATTCAAAACCATGCAATGACATGCATAATACAGTGTAAATCATGACATGACCTGAACAGTTGTTTACTGGCCAGCATTAAGCATGGCAAGCATATGGAAAGCAAGCACATGTAGAATACCCTGACATTTCAATGGAAGCATGCCTGGCACTGCCCCCTGTAGCATTACTATAATTGATTTTTGACATAATAAAAGCTTGCAAATGACAAGGTAACGTTATGATGGGGGTCTGTACTGTTTAATAATAGTGTCTGCCTCAGTAAACTGTCCAGATGAGTATCTGACAGGAGTTCATTATTTCCATTATTTTTCCCTTGGATGTGTTCCATGAACAGTTATGTCTGTGTATGAATGCAAATTGTAGTCTCTGGATGTAACAAGTCATATGAACCGCTACCAATTAACACTGTTAAATGAAGACAAAGTGAGATGACAATATCATGAAAAATATGCAAGCCATATAACAACCATCTGAACCAGGCAGCATAGTCATTGGCTGACCCCACATCAATATAAGGAATAGAACAGTAACAGATAGTAAATATGTTCAATCATTAACACTGTCATCTGTCTACAACTGTATGCATGACATACATACATTTAATAGCAATCAGTAGCCTGCAAAATGAAAACATACTGATGATGCTTGCTGATTATGAAATAGTGCAAAGAAATGTTTATTTTATAAGTATCCACAAATACAGGCTATAAGTATGCTTTAACAAAAACACCTAAGGTGTTGTAGGCAAATGCAATACCCATATTAAACTGAAGGGCATGCCACACAGTCTGGCAAAGACAGTGTGAATGAACGCTGGCACAGCAGACACCCATTCCGTATGGGAAGAGTCAGATTATGCACCACAGATCAGTCTCTGGCACCATTATATACGTGTGGCAACACATGCATTATAAGCAGCAGTCAAAGCACTAGAGACTTCTTCATAAAATGTGTGACAGTTACACAAACCTGACTGCCATTTAGGTTGTGCCCACATCTCAAAAACTATCTTTAGAAAACATGTCTTACTGCAAATGGCATTTAAACCTATTTGTACTTCAATCAGACTTGTAAGCACTGGTCGTGTGATTATTGCACTTACCTTACTCATGCATGATGGGTGTTCTGGCATTCTAAGCAATATACATGGTAATATAAAAGATACGAGTCTGTAACAAGGGTCAGATACATTTTATTTAAGAAAACAGAAAAAATAAGGAACATACCTTCCTCCCTCCATTGCTCATGAAGCCTGTTTATCCGCTCAATGCACAGTGCATGATTTTGGGTCTTGTCTTCATCACTTGGTAAAAGAAAAGACCAACTATGAACGATGTACTCCGCAAATAACAGGGATATGCATTGATCAGATTAGGTTCTAAAAAGTTTACTTTTGAAGAACATCAGAGAATCACTATATACATTTTGCAATGTTACACACACAAGCCTTTACATCTTTGAACTCTAATCTACATCCACACTCTAACCCTGACAACTACTTGCCTGCTTAATCCATCTTGCCTGAGAGCATGTGTTCTGAATGCAGTGAAACGACATGGGGTTATAAATGTGCAGGGATGTGTTACTAATATGGGTCATGGTTTAGGATTTCAAAAAAGGACAATGTGCTGGACATTTTGGTAAATAATTTGAAATAATGAATTCATGTCAGCACAGTGGTTGCAAACAGTAACAGCAAGTGAAAACCTTCATCCTTCAGACAGTGGAACAGTGTTGTGTGTCATATAACTTCTGTTAACAGAATTACAAAAGGTGATGTACATCAGAAACACAGTGAGATATGCGGGACAACTACATTTACAGATATTCATTGGTAATCACATGTATATATCTCCCTGTTCTGCATTTCAGCCGCATGTCTGACCATCAGACTCTCTCAAAAGATAAGCATGATGTGGTTGTTGAAGTGAATGTAATAATGAATCACAAAAATACACTTGATAGCACTTTTGCAAATAATGCCATATTCCACCAAATGTTTTGTCCGACATATAATTGTCTGTTGCAAGCTTTACATATAACCTTGCATTTATAGATTTATAGTTAGCAGAACATTACAGACTATGAAGATATTTGTAGAAATTCAACAAATAACCAAGTTATTCATAAGCATGCACAAAATAAACATTAATATCAATAAACAGTTATGTAGTGAAGACATATTTGGCAATGTGTGAAATACTCAAAGATAACAACATAATGATATGTTTCCCCTATGTGGAGTTGAACCCACAGCACCCCAAAATATAGGCATTCTGTCTTGTTTCTTTATAAGCCAAGCTACCAACCAGCACATGCTACTTTTTCTTAACAGAACCATGATACCACACCAAGAACTTTATTAGATAAAGCTTTCAGATCTACACCCTTCATCAGTATGAGTCATTACAAAAAAAATCAGCATTTAAATAGGAGAATATAAAATCACATGCTTCAGCCCATCCCACTTCCTAATTAACAATCAAAACTAAAAGTAATATACAACTCATAAAGGTCTATATAACAAATACTAAAAAAAAAAGGACAAGAAATCTTACTTACTTACTAAGACATGTTTTTAAATTTAGGGTATTAAGTAACATGGCAGTGAGTTTAAGGAAAGGTGACATTAGCAATTTTTTGGAGTTGAGAGAACTTGAGTGGATTATTAGGCTACAGGCGGATGTACCCCCGGGCTTAAATAATGCGGTTAGTTTAAAGCCAGTATTAGTTAAAAGGCAGAGAGAGAGGCTTTAATAGGTTATGACAAGTTTCTAGAACCTGATGTAGTACACCATAGGATGTTAGATGCTACCAGTGACTTCTTTATTGTGTATAGATATATTAATACTTATATAATATTTGTATAAGTTATTAATAATTTTTATGTTTTATTCTAAGCAGAAGAGTTTTTATGTAAAGTAAGATTTCTTGTCCTTTTTTTAGTATTTTTTTAGTAGTTTTTTTTAGTATTTTTTAGTATATTTTTTTAGTATTTTTTTCAGTATTTTTTTAGTATTTTTTATATAGACCTTTATGAGTTGTATATTACTTTTAGTTTTGATTGTTAATTAGGGAGTGGGATGGGCTGAAGCATGTGATTTTATATTCTCCTATTTAAATGCTGATTTTTTTGTAATGACTCATACTGATGAAGGGTGTAGACCCGAAAGCTTTATCTAATAAAGTTCTTGGTGTGGTATCGTGGTTCAGTTGAATTATAGCAGTAACACCTACTGTTGTTTCTACTTTTTCTTAACAAACAGGCACTCTGTGTATGTGTATCCATATTTGTGCAGATAGATGACTATGGAAACATCCGATAGATAAATGCTATTGGCCATTATAATCAAAAGGAATAACAACTTTCAACACATAAATGAAAAGATATGTGTAAGCAGTTGGACAGGCATTCCTCATGGCTTAAACAAATGGGACTGTAACTTAATTATCCAGATGAGCTAATTGTCAGAACAGTTACTTAATTTAAAAAAAAAAACTATGTATCTGAATATTTCAGATGGAACTATATCTCAAACTTCTGTAGCAAGGCTTAGGTATGCACAGTATTAAGAAGTAACTGTAGGCATCCATCTGCTCTCTCTGCACCTCGGCAACCCTCTAATTAAGCTCCTCTGCATCCCACAATCGCAGGTCATCATAATGCTAGCACTCCAGTCCAGTAAATCCCTGTATGTCATATATGCTCCCTTTTAATCTGGTTCCAAATGTCGATCATTGTAAAATTTCTTGGCCTTGTTCTCATTGAATGCTTCACTCCAGTGTAGAGGGTCAACATCTGGGTAGTCTCCTCTCCGGTAAAATTGTGTGCCCAGAGATGTCAAAGCCTCCTGGAAGTCGCCATCTTGATAATGTCAATACTCCAATAGAAAATGTGTTCAGATCTGAAACTTGATCACTAAGATCTCACTAGGTCTGCAGGTAACAATGTTCTGATCTGTAAATGTATCTAAATCAATATTTAAAAGTGGTGCTTATGTAATGTCATCAGATCACTGGAAGGTACACATGGTATCGTTTCTCAATACCTATTGGGTACTTGCTCAGAGCGCCCTCCCATTATGCTGAGATATTGGTTAATGAGTTGAATTTCGAGAACTTATGTGGACTTGTGCAAATGGGATTCCAAAACCTAGAATTTTAATTAACCTCATTATGTATAGAGCAAATGGTACTTAAAACATGGGTTCACATTGGCTGTTCTTTCTTTCAGTTATAACCGAGTCAGAAGTACTTGATAAAGTAAATTGCTGCCTAGTAGCATTTCTGTTTTGGGGAATGTTAGCTTATTATACACTTATGTTAACATTACTCATTTTCAAATTTATCTGCTTAGATTTATTTTTATGAAAACTGTGTGCATTATGACAAATGTTGGTAACTTACTGGAGTGGTGTTTGATTTACCTGTGTATATACAGGTGTTGACATCTGCATCAATAGCATGCAATAATTTCTTGTATACAGTTGTACAGACAGATTTACACAGAAAAAGAGAACAGGACATAAAGACACATTTACAGATTATCCATATATGTTGCAGATGGCTCCATACACTCCATGAAGTATGTACAGAAACCTGTGGATTCCAACAATATCCATATGTATTATGTATTCCTTTAGCTATTATGGATATTTATTGAAAGGACTCCAGTTGCAAGTAAACAGCTTTAAGAATTTATTAGAATATAAAGCCAGTATTTTCAGCAAGTCACTGGAGTAGCGATGGGGGCAGCATGTGCCCCTGCTTATGCAAATCTTATGCTGGGATGGGAAAGGCAATATGTTCTTAATAATATCTTTTCAAAATTCCTGCACCTATATCTGAGGTATTTGGATGACATCTTTATTTTGTTTGATGGTGACCCCGAGGGAATGCCTAGATTCTTGAAGTACCTAAATGGTTGGGCGACATATTTTAAATTTACACAAGTTGAACAAGGACAGAATTAATTACTTGGATGTTGCTGTGTCACACATCATTGGAATATTTAAATCTAACATCCATAGGAAGGATACCTGGTGTAACAGCTATTTGCACTATGATAGTTGTCACCCCCAGTTTCAAAAAAGAAACCTAGTGAAGAGTCAAGCTATTAGGATAGCTAGGAGGACATCTGAATGGAATGAACTGGGGACAAAAATTAAATAAGATTAAAGAGATGTTCACTAACAGGGGCTACCCTAGTGAACTGGTCACCAAAATTTTAGAGGATGTTCTCAAAGGATGGGGTACCAGATACACCCCCCTTTTGGGGATGAGGCTTGATACAGAAAAATCTCAGGATTCAGAAAAAGAGTTCAATAAAGCATTTATTACAGGGTTTACCCATTTTACTAAACTTTTGAGTGACCTACTACAAGTTAATTGGAGCATTTTTAAAATCCATAAAGATCTAAGTGAAATAGTGGGTGATAAGCTGAGGTTCACGTACAGGATAGGAAAGACTGTTAAGGCACTCCTTGAGGGTGATAGACTCAAAAACAAGGAAGTGAGAAGGGGGACAACACCCTGTGGAGCATGCAACTTTTGTTCCTACATCATTGGTACACAAAACATAACCTTAGAAAATGGACTGCAGAGTAAAATCTATTTCAAAAAAAGTAATTGTGCAACCTACAAATTGGTATATTTAGCAAAATGTGGGGGCTGCCCAAGTTTTTACATAGGCAAAACTGAGAGGGCACTCAAAAATAGTATTTATGAGCACCTTTATGATATAAGAACAAGAAAATAAACTAGTGCCTTGTACAAACACTCATGTAAGTGTGACAAATTTGGGGGCTTCAAGTTTGGTATCTTGTATGTAGTGAAAAAGAACCCAAGAGGAGGTGATTGGAAAGTAACATTAATAAAAAAGGAGTTGATATGGCAACTTAGGTTAACAGCCACCTTTCCCCTGGTCTGAATGAATATGTATCTGTTAAACCCATTTTAAGGGAAAGGTCAGCTATTATAGGATGAACAGAGACTCAAACAATATGTTTTGGTTCTGTAATTCTTGGTACTGTATGTATAAATGAAAAATTCATTTAATATTTCAATTTTTTAAATTTGTGGAAAAGGTTATGACACAAGCTTGGTAAACAGTTTTTTTTTTATCAACATTATATTTATAATGTGAAAGGCTATTTTACATTACATGTATTGGAAGGGGTTACTTAAAGAGGGTATGTAAGGAAGTGATGTTGAAGGCATTCATTTGTCTGATGAAGTTTCTGTGGTGAGATGAAAGTGCTCATGTTATTTTACTGGCTTTATATTTTAATAAATTCTTGAAGCTGTTTAGTTGCAGCTAGAGTCATTTCAACCTTTATTTCTTTTTAGACAATTATTTTACTATGGATATATATTATTATGGATATTTATTCATTGATACAATACAAAAAGGATCCATTCTTTCTGTGGCCTGCTTACGGATACTGAAGTTTTCCTTATTATGATTATACTCCCCCCGACCCACATATTAATGAAGAGGTATTCCATATGTGTATTACTTCCCCATTTTATGTAATATTTTCCACTGGATATCAGCATTATAGAGGTAGCTTCTTTCAGGAGGCTTCAAAGTGTTACTGCACTCAATTGAAGTGGGGAGGAGACTAGCCAGATACTGACCATCTATCCTGGAGTGGAGCATTGGATGAGAGGCAAGCCAAGGAACTTGGCGATAATTATGCTTCCCTGACCCACATATTGATGAAGAGGTATTCCAGTTGTCTAGTGCTCCCCCATTTTATGTAATATTAATGAAGTAGCCCTAGTTTCTAGTATTTACCCTGACTATTAATAGTGAAGAAGTATCCCTGGTGGCTAATGATCCCCTGACCCACATAATACTGAAGAAGCATCCCTGGTGACAAGTGTTTCATCCAACAATGTTGCTGTTGATGCTCATTAATCTAGAGGAGTGTGTGGGCATGAAAGCCCCCACTCTTCAAACACACATTCACTTATTCCATCCGTGCACACACACACACACACACACACACACACACACACACACACACACACACACACACACACACACACACACACACACACACACACACACAAATACAAACACACACACACACACACACACACACACACACACACACACACACACACACACACACACACACACACACACACACACCACTAACCAGCACACTCACTAATCCTCCTATTGTATCCTTCCAGGCTGACAAACATATTCATAGATATACTCACATATGCAACTCCTCTCATACACTCATGCATGCACCCCCCAGTACTATCTGTCGTTTAAACTCCCAGGTATTTACCTCTACCATAATGAATGAAGATGAGGGGATCAGGAGTGGTCATTTTAACTTATGAAGCAAAATGATTCCCTGAATTGGTGGTCTGAATAAATGACTTACCACAGGCAATTCCAAGTAAGAGCACATGCCTAATTAACATGCACCTCTCTCCTGGAATACCTTTCTACCATTTAGCACAGACACGCATACAGTCTGTCATAGTGCTTCATGTCTATGATTGTAACACTGGGGTAATGCAGTCTCAAATGAGAAATGGTTACCGCTTGGAGTACACCTTGTGTACATCTCATGGTAACATTTGTGAATCAGTCATCTAATTTCAAAGAGCCATAAAAACTACAAGAGATATATTCCTTTATATTGTATTTTATTATATGTTTAAAACCTGTAATTTAAGATGCACCTGAAAATATTTTTAAAAAGTTTTTTTAAAGTTACAATTATGTTGATTAAAGCAGTGTTGTATTGTATTTCCTATCTTAATAACGTTATATTTTTTAGCTTATAAAAGTCTTTTGGCTTTTCCCAGTTAGGGGTTGCCACAGGGAACTCCGGTCCGCTAATAATCAGCAGTGGATTTTTATGGTGTCGAGTAGCCAGCCTGGTGCCCAACCTTCAAAGAAGGCACACCCACATGCACACACCTACCTGCATGTCTTTAAAGTTCACTCGACTGTGGGGAGGACATGCAGACTGCGCACAGAAGCTGTTCCAGCTGATAATTGAACCAGAGAACCTCTTGCTTTGAGGTGATAATACTAACTGCTGTACCACTGTGGCTTATATTTTTAAGTTTATATACCTCCATAGTATATAGGTTCTTAGGTTCATAGGTAGGTTCTAGGCTATTGGCCCTAGGGCCTATACAAGCCTAGCCAAAAAGGTACCCTGGCTTTCGCCACACAAGAAAATTATTTTCCTGTGCCCCTGTCAAGCAGAACCACAGAAGTGATCCCTGGAGTGAATTTCTTATTACCCATCCAATCATCAAGATTTTTCTTGAAGAGTGCTAATGAGGAGCTCTGTTTGACATAGATAGGTAGTCTGTTCCAGAGTATGGGAAGTCTCTGGGACAGGAATCTATCCCTCCAGCATGTTCTGTTTATTGTAGTAACATAGTTTAGGTCCCTAGAGTGTGTAGCTCGGAGGGATTGGGATTTCTTTAAGTGGAGCATGTCCAACAGCTGTGGGTTTGACATAGCTTTGTATGTTAGGCAGAGATCGCCTCTGAGTAGGCAATATGCGACGGAGTAAAGCTGGAGTTTTTTGAATCGGTCTGTGTAAGGCATCTGTTTGAGGCCAGTAATCCTCTTTGTGAGGTATTTTTGCGGCCTTTCTAGTTGTTGTAGATTCTTGTGAGAGACATACCAAAAGGGTTGTTGTACTCAATAATGGGTCTAATGAGTGATGAATAGAGGGGAGCAATGACCTCTTTTTTTCTGGATGAGAAACCTTTTGTGATGAGGTGTGCCTCGTAGAAGGATTTCCTGACCACTGTGGCGATGTGATTATCAAAGGAGAGGCTACTGTCCACCTGTGTCCCAAGGTCTCTTATCACACTTTCAGTGTTAAGTAGATTACCTCCTGTGTGGTAGTTCATGGGTACAGAGTTTTTACCAAAAGGGATGACAATGCACTTTTTGGCATTGAGCTTGAGACCATGGCTTTGATACCAGGCATCTGTCTCAGTGAGGCCCTTTTGTAGGATGTCCACATCATTAGGAGTTTTGATTATGGCTCCTAGTTTGCAGTCATCTGTGAATTTAGTTAGCCAAAGACCTTCTTTGTTAGCCTGTACTTCGGAGAAGTAGATACCAAAAAGGAGAGGACCTAGGACTGAACCCTGTGGTACACCACTTGTCACTGGTCTGAAGTCTGATTTGGAGTCTGCTACTTTCACAGTGTGGGTTCTGTCAGTAAGCCAATTGGCAACCCATCTTGTGACATAGGGATTTATACCTAGTTTAGTGAGTTTATCAATAATTCCAGAGTGCGGGATGGTGTTGAATGCCTTGGCAAGATCTAGATAGGCTGTGTGAACCACCTTGCCCTCATCTATGGCTTTGGTGACTACTTCAAAGAAGTCTATCAGGTTTAGGAGACATGATCTGCATTTTACAAACCCGAACTGTGTGGGGTCCAGAGTTTGGAGATCTCCAATGTCTTTGTTTATGAGTTCCATGATTATACGTTCCATGGCCTTGCAGACCAGGCTCGTCAGGCTAATGGGGCGGTAGTTCCTGGGGTCTGTTGTGGCCCCCCCCTTTGTGGAGTGGGATAACCGTTGTGGTGTGCCATTCAATGGGCTCAAAGCCTGTGGTGAGGCTATGATTGAACATGGTACTTAGGTGGGGTGCCAGTTCATTCTGTAGTTCATGTAGAAGGCAGCCTGGGATGTTGTCATGTCCCATGGATGCTGTGTTCTTGGCTTTGGAGAGTGAGGTTTTTACCTGTGCAGCCATGATTACAGGAACTTTGCATTCTTCTGGTAAAGATGAGCCCTTTAGGGGGTGAGAGGGGGGTAAACTTAGCACTGAACCTATCTGCCAGGATGTTGGCAATATCAGTTGGTTCTGTATATTTAGTGTCATTGTGCTGTAACTCAGAGCAGATCTGAGTGTTGCCATTGAGATTCTTGACATAGCTATAGAATGCTTTGTGGTTGTCTTTAGAATCAGTGGCAATTTTGTTTTCATAACTAGCTTTGGAGGATTTTATGAGGGATCTCAGCTTCTTACTGAGGCTGACCAGGGAGTTCCTCCAATTGTGGGATTTTACTCTTTTTTGAAACAGTTTTTTTCTTCTGTTGTAGAGTTTGTTTATGGCAGAAGACCACCAGATAAGCTTCCTTTTTTTTGAGGATAGCATCTTGGTTCTGTTAGGGATAGCATGATCCATGCACTCGTGTAAGTGCTTATATAGTGCATTTGGGTAGGATTCAGCAGTCGTATGTCTATTGGCCATCTGCATGGGTGCCGTGAAGTTTGCCACTTCTGTCTTAAGAAGCGTGAAGTTGGCTTTGGAGAATTTTTTTACGGTTGTTTTCCTAATGGGGGGTGGGAGTGGGATGTGGATGTCTAGGATGATTAGCTTGTGGTGGGATCTGACCAACGAGGAGTTGACCTCTGGTGTGGGACACCGGTCGCCCATGTTGGTGATGACCAAGTCTATGATATTGCTGCCCCTGGTGGGGGTGTGGATAAGCTGATCCAAGGCATTGGAATTGATGATTTCCAGAAAACATTGATCAAAAGAGTTGGTACACGAGTAGTTTTCCCAGTTAATGGTAGGGTAGTTGAAATCACCCATTATTAGAGTGTTGGGTTGTACCTTAATATTTTCCAGTGTATCAAGGAAAGAGGAGTGAGAATCCAGAGGCCTGGTGGGGGGGGGGGGGGGGGTATGTAGCAAGCTACAATCTGGATTGCAGTTTTGCCCACAGTTAGTTGAACTTGGATAATCTCGGATGCACTATGCTGAGCAACTAGTTTGGAAGTGTAGATATCCTTAATGAATATGGACACGCCTTCACCTTTAGTGTTTCAGTCCGGGTTTGGTGGCCGAAAGGTGTGGTATGAATTATAGCCTGGTAATGCAGGGGTGCTCTCTGGAGCTTTGAATCAGGTCTCTGTCACTGCACAGATGTCAATGTTCTCCATTTTAAGGAGTTCTCGAGTGAGTGCATTTTGAGGTTTAGACATCTAGCATTGAGTAGCATTACCCTCAGATTTTGCTTGCTTGTACCTGTTATGGTGGTGGCTGAAACAGAGGTTCATAGATTCATAGGTTGGTACTAGGCTATTGGCCCTAGGGCCTATACAATCCTAGCCATAACAATTCCCTGGCAATTTCTTCCCTCACTATTTACTTTCCTGGACCCCTGTCCTTTTGAAGAGGGCCAAAGAGGTGCTCTGCTTGACATGTATAGGCAGTCTATTCCAGAGTATGAGGAGTCTCTGGGTCAGGAACCTATCCCTCTAACATGTTTTGTTTATTGTGATGACAAGGTTTAGATCCCTGGAGTGTGTGGCTCTGAAGGATTGGGATTTCTTTAAGTGTAGCATGTCCAACAGCTCTGGGTTTGACATGGCCTTGTATGTTAAGCAGAGATCGCCTCGAAGGAGACGATATGTGACAGAGTATAGCTGGAGTTTTTTAAGGCGGTCAGCATAGGGCATCTGCTTTAGGCCTGTGATTCTTTAGTGAGGTATTTCTGTGGCCTTTCCAGTTGTTGCAGATGTCTTGAGAGGTACATACCAAATGGGGCATTGTATTCTGTAATGGGTCTAATGAGGGATGAGTGCAGTGGGACAATGACCACCTTTTTTCTTGATGAAAAGCCCTTAGTGATGAGGTGTGCCGCATAGAAGGATTTCCTGACTGTTGTGGCCGAAGTGGTTATTGAAGGTGAGACCACTGTCCACCTGTGTCCCTAAGTCTCTTATCACACTTTCAGTGTTTAGTGTACTGCCACATATGTGGTAATTCATGGGTACATGTTTTTTCCCAAAGGGGATATCTATTCATTTCTTGGCATTGAGCTTGAGCCCATGGCTCTGGCACCAAGCATCTGTTTCTGTAAGGCCCTTTTGTAGAGTATCCACATCATTTGGGGATTCAATAATGGCTCTCAGTTTGCAGTCATCTGCGAACTTTGTTAGCCAGAGTCCATTAGTGTTGGCCTGTACTTCAGAGAAGTAGATGCCAAACAACAGAGGTCCCAGGACTGAACCCTGAGGTACTCCACTTGTCACTTGTCTGGAGCTGGATTTGGAGTCAGCTACTTTTACAGTGTGGGTTCTGTCAGTAAGCCAGTTGGCAACCCATCAAGTGATGTAGGGATTAATGCCCAGCTTAGTAAGTTTATCTATGATTCCACAGTGAGGGATGGTGTCAAATGCCTTGGCAAGGTCCAGATAGGCTGCATGGACTGCCTTACCCTCGTCCACAGCTCTGGAGACTGATTTGGAGGAGTCATTCAGATTCAGGAGACAAGATCGGCCCTTCACGAACCCAAACTGGGTGGGGTCTAGTGTTTTAAGGTTGCCAATGTCTTTGTTTATAAGTTCCATGATAACACATTTCATGGGCTTGCAGATCAGGCTCATCAGACTGATGGGGCGGTAGTTCCCGGGATCCAAGGTGGATCCCCCTTTGTGGAGTGGGATAACTGTAGCTGTGCGCCATTCAGTGGGCACAAAGCCTGAGGTGAGGGTATTATTAAACATGACACTTAGGCGAGGTGCCAGTTTATTTTGTAGTTCATGTAGTACGCAGCCCAGGATGTCATCTGGTCCCATGGATGCTGTATTCTTAGCTTTGGAGAGTGTGTTTTTTACCTGTGTGGCCGTTATTACCAGAATTTGGCAATGTTCTGGTATTGAGATGGGCCATTTAGTGGATGAGAGGGGGGTGAAGTTGGCACTGAATCGATCTGCCAGGATATTGGCAATATCCGTGGGATCAGTATATTTAATGCCATTCTGTTGTAGCTCAGAGTAGATCTGAGCATTGCCATTTAGATTCTTGACATAGTCATAGAATGCCTTGTGGTTGTCTTTGGAATCTTTGGCAATTTTATTTTCGTTACTAGCTTTGGAGGATTTTATGAGGGATCTCAGCTACTTACTGAGGCTGGTAAGAGAGTTTTTTGAATCCTGGGATTTTCCTCTTTTCTGCAACAATTTCTTCCTTTTGTTGCAAAGTTTGTTTATTGCAGGGGACCACCAGATTGGCTTCCTTTTTTTGGAGGAGAGCATCTTGGTTCTATTTGGGATGGCACGATTCATGCATGAGTGGATGTGCTCCTTAGTGTAGGACTCAGCAGTTGAACTTTCAGTTCCCATCTGCATGGGTGTCATGAAGTTTGTAACTTCTGACTTGAGTAGCATGAAGTTGGCTTTGGAGAAGTTTTTTTATGGAAGTTTCCTTACTGGGGGGTGGGGGTTGGATGTGGATGTTAAGGGTGATTAACTTATGGTCTGACCTGACCAACGAGGGGGTGACCATAGGTGTGGAGCATGGATTTCCCATGTTGGTAATGACCAGGTCTAGGATATTGGGGCCCCTGGTGGGACTATGGATTAGTTGATCCAGGACATTGGAATTTATGAATTCCAAGAACCATTGGGCAAAGGTGTTGGTACACGAGTAGTTTTCTCAGTTAATGGCAGGGTAATTAAAATCACCCAGTATTAGGGTGTTTGGTGCTATCTTAATATTTCCCAGTATGTTTAGAAAGGTGTAGTGAGAATCTTTGGGCATGGTGGGGGATCTGTAGCAAGCTACAATTTGGATTGCAGTCTTACCTAGTCTTAGTTGCACCTGGAGAATTTCAGATGCATTGTGTTGGGCAACTAACCTGGTGGTGTGAATATCCTTGGTGAATATGGACACTCCTCCACCTTTAGTGTTTTGATCCTGGTTTGGTGGCCGAAAAGTGTGGTAAGAGTTGTAGCCTGGTATTGCAGGGGGGCTCTCTGGAGCCTTGAACCAGGTCTCAGTTACTGCACAGATATCGGTGTTCTCCATTTTTAGGAGTGCCTCGAGAGAGTGCATTTTGAGGTTTAGACTTCTAGCATTGAGTAGCATTACCTTCAGATTTTGCATGCTTGGTATTTTATTGAGACAATCTGCTAGCAGTTATGCTCTGGAATATCATATTTGCAAGCAATGTCTTTACTGATGGGCTGCTTCCAGTTGTTTATCATGTTAAGCTGTAAATTAATTATTGACACTGGAATGGTATTGAACCGGGTTCCTGACAGTACCATACATCCAAAATTTAGTTTCATTTCTTACTATTAAAATATGGTATGCTTTTCAGTTGTTGGAATAATTTTCTGACTGATGTACTTAATTCCTTTCAAAGTGAAACAAACTTAAAATTATTGCATTGATCAAGAGATACCTTATTTTAAAGTAGAACACTGCTTTGATGGTTTTCAAAGCTCTTACTGTCTCTTATTATGACCATATAGTGTTTATATTTACAATATTTTTATGACACGTGCTCAAGTTTGGTGAAACATGGTTATAAATAGAAAAGTTACTTTTTTTAACTATACATTGCCAGTGGTAGAAGTATACCAAAGAAATTTAGAATGATTTTAAGAAATAATCACATTTTCTTCTCAGTGGCCACATTCATCTCATACCTCTACTTATCACCAGCTGTTCAAAAATAATTATATTGTTTCTGTATCTGGTTCCAGTTTATTTAAGGGATAGTAACAGTGAGGAAGATTTTGAAACATTGCACTAAAGTGAATATCTTCAGCACTGAACAAGCAGAAAATAGTCTGGTAGTTTAGTTCTGATGAGTAAGACTGTGAACTATTAACAAGCATCTTCTTTAAATGAGAGAAATGGGACATAGAAATCTCCAGAACCTGGCAAGGAATTAATTGACTATAGCAGTCCTTTATTTACTGTGGAATGAAGGTGCGTGGCTCCTGAATTATAAGGGATACAAAGGGGTTGACTGGGTGCTGAGAGGGGATCACAAGGTTAATGCAGGGAATAAAAAAATAAGTATAAAATATACAATTTTGTGTGTTTTCAGTGCACTTCATAGGAAGATGAGGCAATTGTCTTACTATGTCATCTTGACTTTAGAAGACTAAAAATTATTTCAACTCCATGTACGACTTGATATGATGAAATACATTATAAACTATATTTGTTTGAGTGTATTTCTTTACAAAATCAGTTTTATACTCTAAACAGTATAAGTATATATTTACTGGCACTGCCACTATCAAGTGAAGCTGATTAACTAGCGTATAACATATTGCACAGCTGTTTTTGTTTATGAAGTATGTGTGATGAAAGATCTGTATCATACCTCTCAACTGTACAGGTTGTCGCAGAATGTCCAGATTTTTGCCTCATAGCTTTGGTCCATTTTTCATAAATTTTAGGTTTTCTGGCAAATTAGTGGCAAATCATTAAAGATTAGAGTTAGAAAAGAATGACAGACATTTAAGTTTTAGACATCCTTCAGAAAATTCATGCTAAGCTAGAACCTGTTATTATATCAACTTCCTAAGTGTGTAAAAGCAATATTTAAAAATTGGCCCCATCTTTGGGCATTTGTCACACTTTTGTTTATGGGTTTGTCCAGATTTCTTGCTCTAAGAGGTTGAGAGGTATGATCTGCTACAGCAAATCACCTTTCATAGGAATTGAGAAAGCAAACTACAGAAAAAATAATAAGCTATGAAACATTACTAAAACATTTTAATGCTTATAGCTTCTTTACCATTGGTAAAGTACAATCCTTTGTACACAAACGAAACACAGCAGCCCCACAAAGCTCAACATTAAATATGGGAAATGTAACTTAGACAAATGGGGGAATCATGTGCATCATACCTATTGATATTCAGAGCTGCATAGGTGTTATAGTCAGTCTTGCAGAATTGCAAGTGTCAGTGGGAGATATATAATAAGTGTGATGTTGCAGCACAAATATCTCCTACTCTTTGTTACTCTTAGAGGTAGCAGATGCAGTAGGAGGTATTTAGATGAAAAAGTGTAGCTATGGTGGGGCAAAGGGGACAGCTGCTGTGAGTGGAAGGTATCAGTGGGTGTGACTGGCCATTTTTTTAGAATTTTGCTCATCATGTACACATGAGAGCAGGTAGTAGAGCAGGAGGACATTAGGACCTGGTGTGCCTCCTTAGGAGAGGAAGAATGAGCACCAGATTGGAGAACAGATCTTTTTTTTTTTTTTTTTTGCTTCCATATAGAGCATAGAGATAAAGGGCATTGGGGTCTGGGGGAGTAATACCAGAACAGACAACAGAAAACTTTTTTGCTCCTCTACAAAGCATTGGGAGGTGACAGATTGTGGAGCACCAAATGAGCCATCTATGGTTCTGTTTAGGTATGTAGGTCCTCACTTTTTGACATTCAGAATGATAGAGATGCTTTAACAGTTTAATAAGTTTGAAAATGTGTGCTTTTTATTTTATTTGCAGTTTATTTTTTTATTTTATTGCACTGTTTGTCCTTGCAGGGCTGGTCCTTAGCATTTTAATAACAAACCCTTCTATTATAGTATAACATATGAAAATGTGAAATGCAGAAGTATATTGTGCTATACTTTTAAATAGTAGGTGGTAGATTATTTATCTGGCTTCTTCTGTCAAGCTGCAGGTTCAGAAATAATTGAAGGAGGCAGTTTTGCTCTTTTACTGGAAAGGCAATGTGGAGACTTCATCTTTTTCTCATGAATTTCAAACACATACTAAATGGCAATAGTAGCACAAACCAGTGTGTGAGTATCTAGGCCATCTTGTTGTTTTGGCTTTATGTAAAGATGTGGGCTGAAAACGTAACCACTGTCTTTGGAGAGTCCAAGCTTGGAAGGAGAATAATTATGGCTTTGTTGGCCAATGTCAGAAAATATTCCTTTCAGCTAATACTTATGCTTTAAGTCACAAAAAGGACTCTCACACTTGTGACATTATTTAATATGGGTCAGCTGATAGCTCATTATGTAACAGAGATTACAACTCTTTAAATTAGGGATTCCCACTACTATTATTCTGTAAGTGATGAGGTCTTCTATGTCCTGCCTCTGAAATTCAGTCAGAGAACTTCCTCAAACCTGGCACTTCTATTTAAAAACTGGGAGTGGATTCAACCACAGGGATGAAAATTATGTATAGTAAGATTGCTTTGTATGGAAGGGCCTGTGGAATGAGAACCATTGATGTTAAAACCAAGTTTGTGGTCCTTCATGCTTGCATCACTTTCAGTCCCTATGCTAATAACTTCCAAGTTATGTCTCTAAAGTGTCAATATTTGCCCCCATACTAGTTGAAGGTAATGGTACAGTATTTGAGTCCTTCCACCTCCTGTTGCCAGCTGTGTAGCTCTAAGCAAGCTATTTAAGCAGACAATGCACCCTGGTCACCCCTGAAAAGGGACTCCTGTGTCCAGTGGGATTACCCTGTTAATAAATACATAAAAATGCTGCTTATGAGGAATTAATTGTTTTGGATTCTTATACGAGTCTAATCTGGTGCAGACAAGTATCCCTGGATGTCCCAGCTAAATCCGTTATCTATTGCTAGAGACACTTTAAATCTCTTTCTATGGGTTACTAGTCTGTGACAGACTTTCCATTTTTTATTTAACCATAGTGTTAACTATCAAGTCATCATTTGTGATTCACCCCAACAGAGTTCTGAGAATTCTTTGTTAAACTTGCTAAAACATCTAAAGCCAATCCTGACATTCTCTTGCACATTTTCCTTTGTTAGGAGTGGATCTAGAGCTTTGCAGAAACCATGAGTACTACTTCCATCATTGTGTGGTCTCAGATATTTTACTCCTCGGTTTTGCTATTTAGAACTATTGCTAGATAGTCACAAATATTAACTCAGTAACTCATTAATATCTGCCTCTCTCTTGTTTCATTATCTGAATGCACTACTTCTACTTCTCCTCTCATGTTTATTTCCCATGCATTTCCTCATTTTTCCTATCCTATACTTTTTAACTTATAGAGCTCAAGCCCTACTCTCTATAACTCACCGTCTTGGTTTTCTATGCTCCACTCAGTCCATTTTCTGTATGACCTATCCGTATTATATACATTGCAAATATAAGCATTTGATTTGTATATCAGATGATATATTTATTTATTTTATTTTACATTTGTTTACTGGGAAAGTTCGGCTAGACAAAAATGTCCTTTTTCAGTGGAAGCCCAGGGAGAAAAGCTCAACATTTACACATACCAGTATGAAAAACACACACAAACACACACACACACACACACACACACATATATATATATATATATATATATATATATATACAGTTACAATTATTAATCAAATACAAACAGACTACAGAATGTAAATACATGTTTATACATTTCACTGAATGTGACGATAGGAGGTACTTCCAGCCATGCCACTAAAAGGTGGGTAGTGGATGTATAACTTATGCCAGCACAGCTAGCTGGAATTTTGTAAATAATTACATGCTATTTGTATATTAGACTGATTTGTACAGATGCTTGTGCTGAAAATGTATTTGTGAGGTTTACTTGTGTTAAAACGTATCAACAGTGTGCCCTGCTGGAAGGAAAAGAAATGTACACATATTATTGCAACTAAATTAAAAGTATACATTGTAACTGTATATACTGGAAAGAATTAGGTTAATCCACCTGACTTTGAAAAATATTCTTGATATTAAATTATTTTATGGGTTAAGCCATAAAGATATTATCCCACAGTTTTGAATGGAACCAGAGACGCAATGTCTGTACTAGAGAACATGTTGTAGCCCCTTTAGGAAAAGTGGAATGGCTTTATGGTTTTTGACTTCCAGCAGCTACACCACATCTGAGGAAAGCTCTGTCTGTGTGTATGGTAACAGATAGATGCTAAAATCCTGTCAGCTTCTGGTGATGAGGGATAGTGTGGAAATCAGAGTCAGGTGACCAGATGTGATATCATTGTATAACCAGCTCTGAAATAATATTTAGATATTAGTAAGAGAGTGCTCTAAGTATTCTGTATTCTGTCTTGGATATGACAACAAGAACCACTCACCCATCTTGCCTTGCTCTATTCAATAAGTAGGAACAGTATTTTTTTTTAGTCATTCAGGGATAGATAGTGAGACTAGCTACATACTATTTTTCTATAACTGTGTTAAACTTTCCATTGGTGTTATTTTTAATATCTCCTGTGACTGAAGCTGTGGTGTTTACTATAAATAGATATTTAGTATTTTCATGTTCTTTTATTAATTATTATTAAATGTATTTAAACTTCTCATTGGGGCTGGTCCTTTTAGAAAAATATTTAAGTTTCGAGAATATTTGCATATATTTATTTGATGATAACTCTAGCCACTCCTGAAAGCCTTGCTGCTAGTCAAACTACCATTTGTATTGATATTGATTTCACTCAGTATAATAGGATATCCCTTAAGAGCCTTATAGTAACTGACTGGTAGCAGTGAAACTACCTTATAGTCTGGACAGAAGGTGGCATAGCTAGTAAATCTGTGCCAGCCTTCCTCAGGTGTGTGTGTGTGTGTGTGTGTGTGTGTGTGTGTGTGTGTGTGTGTGTGTGTGTGTGTGTGTGTGTGTGTGTGTGTGTGTGTGTGTGTGTGTGTGTGTGTGCTACTTGGGCAGGGACACAGAGCACTGGTTTCACAGAGAGAGTGCTGGAGGACTTGACTTGGACACTCAGCTGAGGACCTAACCCTGCTGCTGTGCCAGTGGCATGTCTTAATGGGGACCTGGAGGGAGACAAATAGAAAAACCCAGACCCCTGGCTAAGTGTATTCCCTGTGCGCACTTTAGAGAAATTGTGCTTCATGCAGAGAGGTCTACATCTGGAAATACTGAGTGTATCCATTTGTATTCCAAGTGCACGTCCTGCTTCAGTGTCAGCGGTGATGATTCATGCTCCTTGATTACTAGCCCAGAGTGGGGACGTCAGACTGACACATTCATGTAGCAATGTAGGATACATAGAATAGAAGTACTGTGATTGAAGGTATAAAACAAGTAAGTTGAAGGAAACATATACTTAGCAGGGATGTACGTTAGAATGCAAAAATAACAGGTTGTGTTCCTATAGCTGCCTTAAGACATCTAATTTCCTAACCAGGATTTGTGCATGAGCAGGTCCATGATTCAGATAGGTGTGATTTGAGTATTTTTTAAAGCTGGAATTGTTAGTAATTGTTATGATATTTGATGGCATGGAATTCCAAGTTTTGGCTATGCAGTTGGAGTAAAGGGAAACTCCAGCTGCATTTTTTATTTGGATATATTTAGGAATGACTTGTTACTGGAATGCAATATCCTGTTATTGGAGTAGTGCATTGGTAGATTTTGAAGTATTGGTGTTTTTTCTGGTTAACTTAGTATGCGATGGGTGAAGGTGAGTTGATTATAAATTAGCAGATTTGGTAGTTGAAGCCAAGATAGCTGTTTTATAATCAAACGATGGGATCTGAAATTAGAATCAGTGGCAAACTTTGCAATTTTATTATAGCAAGTTTCAAGTTTTGCTAAGTCAGATTTCTTAGAGTTTCTGAGAATTTTGAGGCATATAGTAATTTAGAGATAAGGTGGATTCTTGCTATAGTGGCCTTTGAAGTTTTGTTTAGAAAGTGTCGATTTTTATACAGGATTCCTATTTTTTGTGAACTTTTTTTATTGTATGTGATATGCGTATGCTGAATTTCATATTATTGTCAATGTCCACTCCAAGTAATTTTGTTTGTGGCACTGGAGAAATAATTGTATTATTTGATGATGAGATGTTAAATGGTGGGTGGGGGTCTGCAGCTCTAAGTTGGAAAGAAGAGCAAGAGCTTTGTTTTGTTAGGGTCAAGTATAAGTTGTGCGTTGCTTATCCAATATTCTACTGTACTGAATGATTGCTTGGTGATTTTTTGGAGTTTTTGTAGTGTCGCGGCAGCAGAAATCAGAGTGGAGTTGTCCGCTTATTCAACTACAGAGGCAAGCGGGGTGGCAGGATGAAGATTAATAGTAAAGATAGTAAAAAGGAGAGAGCCAAGAATAGATCCCTGTGGTACTCCCTTTAATATCAAGATTTAATTTTATTATTTTGCTTACTTGTTATATTTGTAACCTTGGGATGAGCAAGAACTGGTCCAGATTGAATCTACCCCAATTAATGACAAAAAAAGTAAATAAACAAACAAATAAAATAAACAGTCACAGGTCAGCCACCAAAATCAAGCATGTGCTGCCTAGTTATGCTAGTCCTTCTACAAGTAATACTTATAAAAGCATAAACACAATACTTTGGCAGTCCTCATACATATGTATATCCTACCTGAGACATATATAACAGTGGTCAACAGCATATGTAATAGGATATATGGAGACATGGATAGCTTCATGTATGGGCTGTAGCAGTTGTGCCACAGAAATACATTTGAATGCTCAGGTATTGAATCAGTTTTGTCATACATGAAGTGGACTGTATCATTCAGATGTATGGTTTGTAGTACTAATGGTGCATCCCCTACAGACACTCAGGTAGTCACTGTTGATTATTTCCCCATGTAGTCACCTTGACAGTAAGATGGTACACTCCTCCTCTACAAGCAGGAACAAAAGAATCATCTCCATCTCTATCTGCCAGTTCTGTATGAATGGCACGTTCTCTATTGTAGACATACCTTTGGCAATCTTCTGAGTTTTGTCATTTGCACAGAGTATCATAACAGTTACCCTTTGCTGCACCTGTGCACAGACCTATTATTGCTGGCCACAACATTTGCTTTCTACACCACTCCTTGTTACAGCTGTTCCCAATACATCTTCTCTGTTGTACCTTTCCCCATTAACTACAAACCATGTGTGCAGACATTCTGCAGTAACTGTTTACTGTGTGGTTGAGATTTGCAGCTGTTCCCTCAATGAGGAGGCTATTCCAATTTATTTATTTATTTATTTACTATTTGTTAAGTGGATGAGTGAGCAGTCTAAAGACCCTTTTCAGTTATGACCTGGGCATATATGACAAATAGAGACATTTCAAAACACAAATAGTTACATAGTTGTACACCTTTACATTTGATTGAATAGAATTATACAGTTGCTCAATATTATACATCAACTGAATACAGTTATAAAGTATCAGGGTAGGCATCTTTGTGAGGTAGGATATGTTTCTGGTACACC
This sequence comes from Protopterus annectens, assembly GCF_019279795.1. Lineage (NCBI taxonomy): Eukaryota > Metazoa > Chordata > Ceratodontiformes > Protopteridae > Protopterus > Protopterus annectens. Next base: position 631,407,847 of record NC_056734.1, read on the forward strand.
ACCAAAATATAGTTGAAGAACTTGTACTGACAAAAGGATAACGACTCAGCAAGTACCACATGTACATCCAATGTAACAACTAAGTTAATTTTACTGTCTGGGAAAAACATGTGATGCTAGAATGTTTGGACTGAGATCTGTGGCTGATAAACTATATACAATATATACTACATTTGCTAAGTGGCCTTGTTAACTATTTTCCCTGAAGCATCTACATGCAGTTACACTCTGATGATGTTTATCAAGGGATGCGTTAAACCACTGAAGGGAGTTTTGATCTTCCACATTTCGCTGTGGTAAAGAAATTTATTTTCCACCTCCTTTGAGTGCAAGGATTTGTGTTGCTTTTGGTTTACTTGTCTTTTGGGCACTCTTTCCTCCGTTTCAATTTTGATCTTTTATGTCTCATGGGAGTTTGTTCCATTGAGAAAGGCCCAGTTTGTGCAAGACACATTCCTATAGCTGCTTTGAAATATTATCTGTCTAGGGAAAAAACATTTTCTTGTCTGCTTCATAGTGAAAATGATTTCTCTGACAGGGTGTTTTCTCCTTTTTAGAGGGCAGTAACCTTCATTTAATACTTTGTATATCATTAAACCTAGGAGGAAGGTTAACTTTTCATTGACAGGTAGCCAGTTGATTTTTTTTAAGTATGACCCAGTGGTGTGTATGTGGACCTGCCATCAGTGCATATCTGCATATTTTGGTTTTCTGCAGCCTGAAGTATGTGAAAAATGTAATAGTAGTAAAAGACCATCAGTGGTAACCTATATTCCTATTATGGAAAAAGTACATTTTTACAAAGGGAAATGTAAACAGTAGGGGAGAGCAGGTGTGCAATTTTATAACAAAGTTGTAGTTTTCACATGACCTGAATATATATGTACTGCATGGAGCAAAATGATTACACGCCGATATTCAGAAAAAGACAAATCAAGTAAGCGCTAGACTGGTGTGCAATCCAGCCTTAACAATTGTTAAGCACCTCATGATGAAGTTGTTAAGGTTGGTCTAGTGCTTGGTAGTAAAATCTGCCTGTAAATGACAGTGACAGAACAAAACACTGGTGTCTGCCTGCTGTTTGTACCCTTCAGGTGTCCCTAACTTCCTGCACAAAAACTTAGAAAGCTGCAAGAATAACAGAATCTGTTCGCCTGCATAACATGAAGAATATGAATGCTAAAACTCAAATGTATGTCATTATTTTGTGACTTTAGTTCTCAGTGGTTTGCTCAAAAATGCAAATTTTATGAGGAATAGACCAAAAATATGAAGCAATAATCTGGATGTCTATGATAATCTAGACAGTAGAAAGGCATGAAAGGTGAGTGTAAATGTAATGGCGACTGCGTTTCTAACAGGGTCTGCTAAGTGTTTTACTTATTTCAAAGCTAGCAAAACATTTAGCAATTTTTTTCATTATAGCTAATAGTATATGCAGTAGATAATGCTTCATGCACTACAAAGAATTACTATCATCTCACCATTCATAACCCTCTATTATGTGATCTTGACACTGATCCCAAGCTTCACCTCTTGAGCTTCACTCTTGAAGAGAATTTCTTGGCATCCATATCTCAAACACATAATACGCAGGTTATGATTGCCAACCTGATCATAATCCTATATATTATCAGTGTGTACAGATAATGTAATGAAAGATCCAGTGTAGCATCTAAGTATTTGTATTCTAACACATTTGGAATATTGTTGTTTTGGTAATTGCGAATTGTGATAGTGTTGGCAGTTTGTGAGGGGTGGAGAAGAGCATTACATTTGTCTTTTTAATGGTTAATGAAGAGGTTGTTATTCTCAGTCCAGGTGCAGAGGATGGAGAAGAACTGCTGAAGTTACCTTTGCAAAGCAAAGGGGGATTTTTGTGATTCTAGAAGTACAATGTCATCGCATCTAAAGTGATGTTCACTGACGGATAATAATCAGTAGGATCATTAATAAATAATAAAAACATAAAAGGCCAGGAGATCCAAGATGGTGGGTATCCTATGACCACCTTAAGATCACAGCTCCTGACTATCTTTAATGATTCCTAGATGATATACAGCCTATAATTTTAATGAACATTTTTCTGTTGGGCTTTTCTAAGTTATTACAACTCAGTCTGTAAGTCTATATGCTATAAATATAGAGCTATGCTACTTTTCTGTTAAAAGGTAAAAATGATCCCTCAGCTTAGCTCTTGGAAGTACAGACACATGGAAGGAAGGGGCCTGTTTTTCTTCCTAACCTAAAATGTATCTCTTAAAATGTCAGCTGAACTAGAAAGAATGCATGCTCAAATGACCAAAACAAAGTTCTCAGCTGTAACAACACCGGAAAAAGAAATTACAATTAAAAGACCTAGAATGGGTAAACAGCAAGAAAGCAAAATCGAAGTCAGAAAAGTTTCCTGGCCTTAAGAATTAAAATTGGCACATCAGTCTTTACAAATGGCAGTTTAGAACTTTTCAGACCAACTGTCATCTTTTGGAAATACTATCAACCAAATAGCCTCCCAACTGGAATTAACTGAAGCTAAAATTACTGAGAATTAAATAAAAATTGACCAGATGCAAAAACTTTGTGACAAAAATGATAATTACATTCAGGAGCTTCAACAAAAAAATTGATTTAGAAGCGAGAAGTAGGCATAACAACATTCTCATCAGAGGTGTCCCAGAGAGCTACAAGCATTCACAATTAATGGAAACCATCAAACATATACTGGGTTGCCTATTTGATATCTCTCCAGAAACAAACAAAATAAAAATTGAAAGAGCATATCGGGCTCTCTACTTATCGCAAATACTTAACAAACCCAGGCAAATATATGACAAATTTTTATACTCTCAAGATGTTTGAATTCTAGCAGCAGCAAGGGAAAAAAAGTATTTCCTGGAATGGAGCAATATTACTTTTACTCAAGATTTGCCATATCCAATTAAACAAAAAGGGCAACAACTGGCACCTTTCTGTTCTTACCTAATCACCAAGAAGGTTAAATTCCATATGAGGTACCCAGATACAGTGTCCTTTCAGTACAATGGTAGTAAATTCTCGATCGACTATTAAATGTGCAAGATCAGCATTACTGAAGGCATTTAATGAACTTCTAGAAGTAAAGCAGTAATTGCTAAATATACAGTGTAAATAAAGGTCTGATTTCAAAATCCCATGTTAAAAATTAATAAAATAAATTCTGGGCAATCTTTTTTTCCTTTGGTGAGAGGCAGGAACCTATGAGTTGAAGAGTTGTTGAGATGCTGTAATCAGTTGTAGGCTCTTGACCTCTGCACTCCTACTTCTGACCCATTCCCTTCCTCCCTTTCTGGTCCCTTTTAGAGGAATTGACAGCAATTTAGTTTCATATTTAAATGTGTGGTAGCAAAGGATCTTTAACTACAGATTTAACAGTGGATTGCAATATTCTTGTTCTTGTTAAGACCTGATAAGTGTATAAGGTAACAATTTACTAGTAAATAGAAGCAGACATTTATGATGGGGTGGAACTCCCGATTTAATGTTTTGAATTGCTTTAAATTATTAGTAGCCAGTTTAAATTGTCATGCCTATGCTGCATTATCTTTTCTAAGTTAATCTTTAATAGCAATTCGTTAACTGCCTGGAAACTATAGTAAGAGAAGAGGTGCATTGTCAAGACAGAGGAAAGGCTAAATGCAGGAAGAAAAGTGAGATAAAAGAAGGAGAAGCACTAGCAGTGAAACACAGAGTTCTGAGTCTTTATTCTCTGTGTCAAAACTGTCTTGTGCAGACAATTATTTTACTACAGGAAAACTGCCTTGCTTTAAAGTTAATTATGGTTATACAGTCCTATTCATTGAAGTGTTTCCTTCATCTTTGTTTGTTATATGCTTCAGGGTGACCATTGTCTAAAAGTACATTATGTCTGTCACATAGATGTATTTATTTTTCAGTGTTATACTAAATAGTTCATTCTTCTTTTAGAGTTTAATAATAGTGTGAGTCAAGTCCATTGATACTGTAGTGTCCTTTCAGGAATTGTTAACGAGAGGAAACGGAGGGCAAAAATAAGTAAAATTGGTATTATAATTGATTATTTTAAAACGTGTTGTAATAAAAGTGATGTAGCAAACTTTCTCATTCACAGTTTCAAGTTATGTTGCTCTATGGTATATTTTATGTTAAAATTCCTTGGAGGGTTATTTAATGGGTTAAAAGGGAAATGTGTTCCTAAATTTGCATTGTTGAAGCTAAAAGTTTAACTAGGTTTAGGTGGTTGTTTTCTCAACTTGTTATAGAAAATGTTATCTGCTTGAATTCGATATACTATTGATATTTCTGCTAATGTAATAGAGTTAATTCGTGAGTGACTATTTCAATATATTGTTCTGTTATTCAGTTGGTAAAAAATTTTAAATAGATAGAAAACTTAATTAGTTTAAATAATCTTTTGTACTTATATTAGTATTGACTTGTATGTCATACAAATGTCATGTTAACTCTTATTCTTTCATTCTATTGTTCACACTGGGGGTGAAGACACTAAGTAACAATTATCTGATTAAGGGTTAAGTGTTAAAACAATGGTATATCTAATTGGCTATATGTTTTCTTGTAAATGAGCTCTGATAGTTTTTTTTTTTAGGTGCATAGAAGTGAGGATGAATATTTTGGCTCAAATAGTGTTTTTAGTGGTTTAAGGTTTATTAAAACTGTTAACCTTAGAGGTAATAAAAAAACATTTAGCTGTCTCTGTATATAAGAAGAAACCACTTTATTGTAAACAATGAATCTCTTCCAGGAGAAGTGGGTTAGTGGTTAGGCACAGGGTTACAGCTGGGAGAGTCAAGTGCTGTAAGAGTACCTGCTTATTATCTGCCTAAATATTCTACTGCAGCAATTCAAAAGTCAATCTTCTAACAATTTTATAAGAAGGGGGGATGTGGGAGAAAATAAAAAATGGTGACTAGTGAGAAAAAGAATATAAAGATGTGTATATGCTATTTTACGGATATGTATGAAAAAGTGTATTATTAATGTGGATTATTGATTTGTGCAACATTAAGGGTATTCAGGAGAGAAAAAAGAAAACTACTATTACATTTACTACATAAATCAGTAGCAGGAATCATTTTTATACAAGAAACTCATTTGACTCCTGATAACTGGGATCAGAACATGAAGAAAAAATGGATAAAAACAGTTATTGCCTCAGACAATAAAACTAACAGCATGGGAGTGGCAATTGTAACTAAAACCTCACTTAAAGAACAAATTTTACATTATGATTCAGATAGTAATGACATACAGTGTTACTTCACAATTAAAAACCCTAATCTCGATAAACCAATATTATTTCTTAATATTTATGACCCCTCTATATAGCAACAGGACTTTATGTCATTATATAACATTTTATCTTTATTTTCTACTTATTATTACATAATAGGAGGGGATTGAAATTTGTTTAGCGACCTTATGTTGGACAGAACTAGTAGAAGTAAACCATACAACACTCAAGCATCTGCTGCATTATTGGATTTGAAAACTGATTTCAACTTGTTTGATCCTTATTACTTTCAAGTCAATAGCACCCACATGGCCAAGTATACCTTTTATTCTCAGTGTCACAAATCATGGTCCAGACTGGACTTTTTCTTAATTTCGGATATATTTCTAGGAGCTGAGATGAACTATTTTGTAGAACTTAGATTTTTTTTGGACCATTCAAAATTTACAGTTTATCTTGGTCAAGTACTGCTAAATGTTATTAAAATGGTTTAATTGGTCTTTAAATCAAATTTACTGCAAAAAATTATATCATACAGGATATAAAGTATTTATTAGATTATTTGGAAAACACTATAACCTCCTCACAAATTACTTATGATTTCCAATGGGTGGCAACTAAAGCTCAGATTAGAAGTTTACTTATACAAAAATCATCTTGCCATAAAAAAAATTCAGAAGAAAAGAACTACAACTAAAAATAATATTAAAGAGATTGAAGAGGAACTGCAGTACAGCTTTAATCCAACTCTAGAAAAACACCGGCACAATCTCCAGGAGGATTTATATTTACTCCATGCACAACAATGCTTGCTCCAATAAATGAAAACATTAGCTAAATTTGTGGAGTGGGCCCAAACTTCCTTAAAAATATTAGCCAGAATAATTAGTGTGGATAATAAGACTCCTACTATAACAGAACTAGACTATCTTGGTAAATCATATATAACCAATTCAGAAATTGTTGAACTCTTTGAAGTCATATATTCCCAACAGTATGGCCAACAATTTTATTTTATTTATTTTTATTTATTTTACATTTGGTGACCGGGCTAGTCTAGCTGGACAAATATCCGTTTTCAGTAGAGGCCCGGGGAGAAAAGCTCCAATTACAAGAAGTAAAACAATCATTAACAATAAAACATAATAAGCATAATACAATAAGTACAAAGGTGGACATTTGTATGAATTTAGAGAAAACACAAAATCAAAAAAAGCAGAAACCACAATCTTTCAGAAAAATAGTTGGTTAACAATAAAATTACAAGGTAAGCAACATTCTGTAGTTAGATATTAAATAACATTCAAGATGTGCTAGAGAAAAAGAGAAAAAAATGTTAGAGACAATCTCAAAGATAAATCTATCTACAGTAAAAATAAGTTTTGTAGCGGGAAAGTTGGGAAAAGGGGGGAAGTTGGGAGTAGTGGAGAAGTAATTTCAGTCAGGATTGGTACAAGGACATAGCCATTGAGTTTTAAGATGTTCTTTGATATGTCTTTTGAAAAGGGATGTAGAGTCTAGGTTTGTTATTTCCTGAGGTAGTTGATTCCAGATTTTCCCGACAGAATTTGAAAATAATGAGTCCCCAGCTTTATTCTTTGATTTGGTTAAGGCTACAAGGAGTTTATTAGCCGAGCGTAGTGTGGCTAGGTTTTTATAGGGTGAAATCAGTTTTGTAAGGCTAGGGGTAGCATCCGGGTAGTAAAGGGTCTTATGAATGATAATTAATTGTTGATAGAGTAAGTGGTTGTAGAGTTCTAACCAATCTAGTTGCTTGAGGTTAATACAATGGTGGGTTCTAAAAGGGGTAGCAGTAATGAATCTAGTAATACTATTGTAGCAGGTAGAAAGTTTGGTGATGTTGTTTTAGACAAGTTTGTATATATAGCAGAGGCATAGAAAAGGGTGGAGATCAGGTGGGTCTGGGCCACAGTTTTTCTAGCAGATGGGGTAAGAAAGGGTTTAATTCTGTAGAGAGTACCGATTTTTTTGTTAACTGATTTAATGGTGTTGTTAATGTGGTCATCAAAATTAAGATGGTTGTCAATAGTTACACCTAATAGGCGAGTGGTCATATCTGGGCTAATACAGGTAGCATTGTTAGAGGAGATAGTGAAGAAAGGTGTTGGTGATTTGTGTGTAGGGGTAAAGAGAAGAAGTTTTGTTTTTTTGGGATTAAGAAGGAGGGAGAGTTCCATAAACCATTTTTCAACATTATGGAAGACTGTTTGGGTGAGGGACTGGAGGGAGGAAACATTATTGGCAGCACAAATAAGAGTAGAGTCATCAGCATATTGAATGCAGATGGCTTGGGGTATATTCAAATGGAGGTCATTGATAAATAAAGAGAAAAGAAGGGGACCTAGGATTGAGCCTTGTGGAACCCCAATGTTTACTGGGAGTAAGGAGGATAGGTTGTTGTCCCATAGCACTGCTTGTTGCCTATTTTGGAGGTAACTCCTGAACCATTGAAGAGTATGTGAGCCAAGTGAATAGAGATTTAGTTTGTCAAGAAGTATATTATGGTTAACCATGTCAAAGGCCTTTGACAGGTCTAGGAATAGAGCTGATGAGAAAAGATTGTTGTTCCTATTATTATTTATGGCATCAGAGAAGGAAAGGAGGGCAGTTGTAGTACTGTGGGAAGGTCTAAAACCATGTTGACTATTGGCTAGAAGTTTGTTTTGTAGAAGGTGGTTAAGAATTTGTTTATGTATACATCTTTCCATAATCTTTGCTAATGGGGAGAGTAAGGCAATAGGGCGAAAGTTTGCAAGCTCAATAGAGGAGCCGCCTTTATGTAGAGGTATTATATGAGATATTTTCCATAGGGTGGGGATTTTTCCTTCAGAGATAGTCCTATTAATAAGAATGGATATGGGGTAGTAAATAGCTTTTGCAGCAATTTGTAGGTATTCTGATGGGAGTTGGTCAGCAGATGGGGTGCAAGGTTTAAGTTTCTTGAGAAGCTTATAAATAAGTGATGTAGGCACTGGTTGAATGTTAAAGACATTTGATGAAGTGTTAGAGGTATTAGGTAAGGAGGTAGTAGAAGAGGGTAATGAATTAGCTAGGGTTTGAATGGCTTCTGTAAAGTACTTGTTAAAGGCATCTGGGATCAGGGTGGAGTTATTGAGATAAAGCCTGAAGGGGTAGGAGTAGTTGAATGTCCTGGTTTAAGAAGTTTGTTAATACCTGTCCAGAATTTTTGAGAGGAATGTTGACTAGTTTGTTGAAGGTGAAGATAGTAATCCTTTTTATCTGAAAGAGTATCTTTCTTAGTGGCATTTCTTAATTGCTTAAAGAGTAGGTGATCAGATGTACATTTGGTAGTTCTCCATTTAGCCCAGATTTTGTTTCTAAGGAGCATTTTTTGTTTAGTTTGTTTAGTAAGCCATGGGGCTGATTTGGTTTTTATCCTAGTAGAGCGAATGGGAGCATGATAGTCAAGGATTTGTAGAAAGTTGGTATTAAAGTAGGCCACTGCTTCGTTTAGTTCAAGGGTAGTCATTGGAGACCAGTCACATGCTTTCAATTCAGTCAGAAACTTATCAGGGTTAAAGAATTTGTATGAGCGAGACACCTTAAGTTTATGGGTAGTTGGGTTATGCGACTTTTGTCTAATATATGTGAACATATGGTCACTAATATTATCGGGAAGAGTTCCTGGAGAGTACTTGTTTAGGTGGTTATTAGTAAGGATCCAGTCAAGAGTTGTTTCTTTTTTTGTGGGTTTATGGATTCTAGTTGGAGTGTTAATTAATTGAGAGAAGCCATAAAGATTTATATGGCTAGTGGGGTGCTGGGATGAACAGGTCATCCAGTCAATGTTGAAGTCACCAAGTATTATGGTTTCCTGAGGTAGTTGGTTAGAAAGTGAACTAAGTAAGTTTTCTAGGATATGAGTATTATTTCCAGGGGGAAGGTACATACAAATTAGATAAATCGATTTGTTATTGTTGATGCTTAGTTTGATAGATAATATTTCAGCTTTGGAGTCTAGTGATGGAAGTTCATTGTAGAGAGTGATTTGGAGATTAGATTTATAGAGAATAGCTACGCCTCCACCTTTCTTACTTATGCGGTCACATCTAAGTATATTATAGCCAGGAGGGGTGATTTCCTGATCTTGAATAGAGGGTTTTAGCCACGTTTCAGTAAGACATAGTATGTCGAATGCATGTAAGTCAAGAAGTGAATGTAGGTGATGAGTTTTGTTATTTAAACTTCTTATATTAAGTTGTGCTATTAGTAGGGAGTTGGCTGTTTTAGTACATGATGATATTGTCGGTGAAGTAATATTATTAAGATTAAAATTGTTATTAGTATAGGGACCAGGGTTAGGATGAATATCTCCATGAAGGAGGAGGTTGTGCTGGGAATTCACAAGGAATTTAAGGGATTTTGGCGAGTTGTATGAGTTCTTTTTGTTGAAGTAGAATGATATATGAGTTGTTCTATGGTATTTCGGGAGTAGAAAGTTAGAGTAACAGGTTATGTTACTATGAGTGAGGGTATTGAAAAAAGAGGTTGGTAAAGTTTGTGGGAGGTGAAGGTTTTGTTCATGTAAAGTGATATTTTCAAAGAAGGTACAATAATAGGGTATGGATAGGGAGGCTATAGTAGTGGTAAAGAATAGGATATATGTGAAATAAGCTTTGAGTATTGGAGACATGATAGCGAGTAAGTGTCAGGTGAAAATTGCTTGTAAGAGAATGTGAGTTCAAGACCAAGTAGAGATGAGCCAGGTTACAGAGAAGGGTAAAGGAGCAAAGAAGAAGAGAAAAGGAGAAAAAGGAGATAGGTAGAGGTTATAGTTAACAGTTAGGTACTATAGAATAGGAGTATGAAGTGTGGCAAGGCCAGGAAAAAAGGAGAGTTACAATAGTGGAGAATGAGCCAGAGATAAATAGGTAGTGATTAAGAATGGGAGGCAGTGGTAGAGATAGTGTTTGATGGGGATTGGTTGAGAGAAATCGGGGAGTGTCTAGTGAAGTATAAGGGTAGGACCCCTCGGGGTGGGTGGGAATTGGGGGTAGGGAGGGAAGCGGAGCGGGGCCAGAGCAAGTAGAGACAGAGTGAGCGGAGACAATCAGTAAGCAGCAGGATGTAGGGAGGAGTAGCAAAGCAGGCAGGTCACTGCTAAGGAAAGCAGAATGGGGAGTAGAACAGAAGGAGAGTGGAACTATAAAGCAGTAAACTGTATAGTAGTTAGGAGAAGAGGAGGTACAACCTAGAAATAGGGAGGAAAGTAGAAGTAGGAGAAGTCGGGCTCCTAGGGAAGGGATGTAAAGGAAGCAGGAGGAAAAGGATGTTCAATGAGCAGGGACTTTGAGAGGAATAAGAAAGAGAGGTAGGGCACAAGGCCTATTGTATACCACCACCTAGTGGGCAGAGTTAGAAATAACAGCAGGTAGCCAGGGTAAAGACACCACAGGTGAAAAGGATATGGAAGGTAGCAAGGGGTATATCCTTCAGGAGGCTAAAGACAGGGAAGGAGGACTGGCTGCAGGCTTTCCTGACCCAGAGGCTAAATATTTTCTAACATGTAATTACAGTATAAATTAGGCAGATTGGCCTTCAAAACGGGTCAGGTGTAAAAACATACTTAGTAACTGTAGAACAATCAGGTGGAAGCACAGGGCAGGAGAAAATAAAGGACGGTCCACTTAGGTAATGCTTGAGGTGGTTCAAGGGTTCTTGGAGCAGGCAGACAACACAATACAAGAACATTCTTTCACTGATCAAGAGAGGGACCTCTTTCTAGATAATTTAGCTTTTCCAAAAATTAATCAAACCCAAAAGAATCTCCTTTCAGTACCTTTTTCAAAACAAAAAAATCTAGTCTACAATAAATAAATAAACTCAAGCCAAAGAAAGCTCCTGATCCGGTATGTTTTATGGCTAAATTTTATAAGACATTAAAGGAAAAGGTATCAAACCTTCTATTACTAGTCTTTAATTATGTAACAGATCATACAAAAAAACTGGAACTGGAAGTAAAGCGAAGAACCTCTTCTGATTTTTATTGTAAAAGACTAGTTCACAGTACAGCACACAATAAATCCAAATGAACGCCTTCACACTCAGCGTTTTCGTCACTACTGGACTTCATCAGATAAAAAACAGCTACTCCTAATTCCCTTTTATATAATTTAAAAAAACAATGAACCAATCCATTTCTAGCCTTCAAAACATACCAATTAATTATTAATGATTTGTGTTCTAAAAACAGTAAACACATGAATTTAAAAACCGCAGTTGTTTCTTACATAGTCATAAAGCTTTTTAATATATGAAAAAAACTTCCCAACATTTCCTTTTACCTTATTTGAGTTTTAAATATTAATTTAAGTTAAAATAAATAATTTAATTGATTAAAAATATGTGTGTATATAAAATAAAATAGATGAAAGATAGTATAGACATTGTAAACCTATATTCCTATGTTATCATGGTGCCATCTCCTGGTTATATTTATTATCACACATTTCCCCTCATATTTCAGCTCTTATTTTCAAAAGAGCCTGGATGGATATATGATCATTTAACCCAGGTTTTCTGTTGGCTTCTAGGGCTATCTGCCACCACATTTCTTTATATGCTATTAGTTCTTCCAGGGGACCCCCTCAAATGTTTGGGTTTCAAATAGTAGGATGGGAATGGACCCCATTCCTAAGTCATGGTATAAATAAAGTTCATGAAATTAGTATTATTTCAGTTGCACCCACAATCCACCAAGAACTGACTCCTTCTGCAATTCACATGGAGTTACATGTATCTGTGGCATGTCTAAAAACGACTGGAGATTTTCTTTTTTATTAGATGCATTGCTCCTACTACTGTTGTAACTGTCTGGGTATCTTTCTTCCACATTGCTCTCATTTTTGCTTGCAAATATTGATATTTTATCACATTGTGAGTCTCTATATGTGAGTCACTACAATCATTTACTAGGTAATCAGTGCTACTTTTAACTTTTTTCATGGACTACTATATCCAGTTTTCTCGCATTTATTTTTTTGAACTGTTGGTAATGGTTAATCCCATGTCATGTAAACATTCAAAAGTCCTGCCACATTATTGTACTTTTCAGTGTACAGGCCCTCTGCCACAGCAACAAGGTATGCAATGGTTTCCAGTTCTTTTTTTTTAGATAACTTATATTTGTCTGTTTCTCCCACATGTTCAATGTACTTTGCAAACCAATGTGTACGTATTCCACTATCCTGGGATGCCATTATTAACCTTTCGTCCTTTGGTTTCAACTCATCTCTCTTTAACATTCCTGTGTCAAGTCCTGATCAACATGTTCCAGAAGTTCTCTATACTTGCCAGTATATTTATGGCTTTTCCACATGTCTTTCCTTCTCATTTTATCCTTCTCCTTATATTCTTTCTTTTGTTTTTGGAACATATATTTGCTGTCTGATTTTTGTCTACTTCTGGTTTGATTGCCTTTCCAGTTTGACACCTGAATGCTTATGTTGAACTAAGCAGAGAGTTCATCATAGACTTCCTCTCGTTATGTTTTAAAACTTTCACTATGTTTAGATCTGGTGAGGCCAGTGGATACGTATGCAGTTTCAGTAGTGCAGATCTACATATGTAACCAATTCTGAGGAGGTCCATACCTCATTCAGAATGAGCAATGTATAATCTTGGTATATATTTATTTGTATATATTATTCGATAAGCATGAAGTGTTTTCTTGTTTTTCTGCCCAAATGGTCCACTACCTTTTAGGGCCAGTCAATCACACCAAAACTATAAGTTAGAATGGCAGGAGAAAATTAGTTAGAGCTTGGAGTTTATTCCTTGATGTCAAGCTTTTATCAGTATTAGTTTTAGTCTTTTGAAATATTCTTTGCTGAGTTTTATTTGCATTTTTCATGTTCTATTGTTGATCCTTCATCAATTCCAAAATATTTTTATACACTCCTTCTGCTCAAGTTCCTTTATATCACATTCCTGTCCAGACTGATATTTTCTTGGTACTGCAGCTTTCCTGCTTTAAGCATTTCTTTTGCACATTTATGACGATCAAAGTCATTCTTTTATCATCGGAGAATGTTTTAACCACTTGCAGTTATGCTTTCCACTCCTCATTTGGTGAGCTATGAAGTTTAAGTCATAAACAAAACATATATGAGGTGTCCTTAAGCAATGTTGTTTTCTAGGAGCCAAATTGTAACCAAGACCTAATTTGTTAGGAAAACTGCTTAACTGGTCAATGGCAAGACAAAATAACAGAGGTGGCAAAGAATCACCCTGGAATATTCCCCTTTGAATTTTTATCCCTAGGGTAATACCTTACAGCTTGATATGATTGTCACTGTTGAACTGGCACCATGACCCCCATGTGCAAAATGGGAAAAGGAGTTGAGGATGGATGTAAATATTTAAAAATGTTTTGTTTCTGCTACAGGCACATTTGAGGTAAATTGATATAGGCATACAGCATATTTAATCACCCTGTTTTACAGCTAATGTACAGCACAGAACTGTCAAATGACCTTTAGACACTAGAATATAAAATTTGTGCCCAAAGTAGGAAGATCTAGTGCAAGAATCACATATGTTCTAGTCAAACTCATCAAACTATAGAATAAATTCCTGATCTGGATAAGTAGTGCCAAAACACCTGGAGACTTTTAAATCCAACATAATACATGATCCAGTGACAAAGTCTTTGAAGCATTTCTTCAGGAATCAGTGTTTCTTGATGGCCATGAGATCTGAATGCTCTGGTCAAATTTATGAACTTATAAACACTGCTATGACATTGTGCTGTGTTTCTACTCTAATATACTCTATGGCATCTGTTTCTTTGTTGCTGCCATCCACCCAGGTGTTGATTACAGTGCAGAGGTACATTATTAGGAGGATGTTTTTCACCATTTGTATCTCCATTTCCAAGGAGTCACTGTGTAAACCACACTATTCCACAATTCATCTTGTGTGTTTATCACTGACAATCTTTCTTAATCCATTTAATGATCAAATTACCCGCACAATTCCATTTTTGAAATCCAGAAATGCATATGTGATGGATACCAAGGGAGAGAACCATCCATAAGGTGCCTTTACTGATGAAGGCCCTGGATTGTATATTAAATTTGCCCAATGAGATGTGATATATCCCTATATAAACCTAAATAAATAATAAATACATTTTACCTTACTTAACAGTATCTGTATAAATAGACCTTCTGCAGTAGATTCCACATCTTTCAGTGACTACCATATGACATCCTGTCAGTGAAGGACTAAAACCCCTGACAGTTTGAAAACTAAATGTGCTTCACAACTCTGTGCTTTCTGGCTTTGAGGATCTGTGACCTGACAGCCCTATTATGTCTAATACACACACACACGCACACACATACACACATATAATTGTCTTATGAAATATTAATCAATGAAAAGAGCAAATCAGAAAACAAAGAGTGTTCATTTTACAGTGAATCTAAAATTATCAAAAACTACATAAACTAAGAGTAATGGTTTTGCAACGGGAACCCCCCTACACCTTCCACTCTCCCTGGTAATTATATATACCAACTCTGAGATCACAGGACAACAGGGTAAGTGCAAATTCCCTTATCATGCTGCATCATAATCTCATTCAAAAAGCTGCTGGCAAAACTCCATACAGAAGAAAGCTCACTCGTATGAGCGCTTGCTTTTCTTTATGTCACTAAAAAGCATTTGATCTTGTAACTGTTCGCTATTCTGGGTTATACACACACACACACACACACACACACACACACACACACACACACACACACACACACACACACACACACACACACACACATAGATGGGTCTACCTGAGATGGTCAACAAGCCATTTGATCGACTTTCATTTAGTCGACAATTCATTTGGTCGACAGGCAGATTTGCCCCCCTCCCCAATGTTGTGCGACCCTGGAGTTGATATATATAGTTAGAGGGGGTGTGGGGGGCACAGCCCCCCACACTGGGGGGTGTGGGGGGTGAAGCCCCCCACATAAAACTGCTTGTCGACCAAATGAACTGTCGACCAAATGAAAGTCGATCATATGGCCTGTCGACCATGTGATAGGGATCCATATAGATAGATAGATAGATAGATAGATAGATAGATAGATAGATAGATAGACAGACAGATATAGATATATACACTAACTATGACATGACTGCACTTCAGAGGGTAGGGACTATTCAGAGATATTGCAGCCCCCAGTATAAATTTTGCACATTATTTCTTTCTGTTCTGATATTACAGTTTCAGAGTCACACAGATAATCCGGGAAGCAAGCAGAAACTTAAATCTAGAAAATGACTGGACTGAACTGGGGAAGAGTTTTAGGTGTAAATGTATTACAGAAAAATGAAGAAACTGTGTGGATTTTGCATATTCACCCTGTATCCATATAGGTTTCCTTAGTTTTGGTTATCACAGTTCCATCAAGCTCACCCTCACTATCACACCTCTCAAGCTCTTAGCACAAGAAATCTGGACATAGGCAAAAATAATATTGGACAAAGATCCAAAATCAGGGACACATTTTAATTATTGGTCTAATAACTTAGAAAGATGCTAGAATAACATATATTGTGTTAATATACATTTTCAGTAGAATGTGAGGTCTAAAATGAAATCATCATCATCTTTCGGCTTTTCCCATTAGGGGCCGCCACAGCAAATCATCTCTTTCCATTTCTTCCTGTCCTCTGCATCTTGCTCTGTCACACCAACCGCCTGCATGTCCTCTCTCACCACGTCTATAAACCTTATCTTAGACCTTCCTCTTTTCCTCTTACCTGGCAGCTCTATCCTTAGCATCTTTTTCCCAATATACTCATCATCCCTCCTCAGCACATGTCCAAACCAACACAATCTCTTCTCTCTTGCTTTGACTCCAAACTGTCCAACATGAGCTGACCCTCTAATATACTGATTCCTAATCCTATCCATCCTAATCACACCAAGTGCAAATCTTAACATCTTTAACTCTGCCACATCCAGCTCTGACTCCTGCCTTTTTGTCAATACCACTGTCTCCAACCCATATAACATAGCTGGTCTCACTACCCTCTTCTAGACCTTCCCTTTCACTCTTACTGGTACCTGTCTGTCACAAATCACTCCTGACACTCTTCTCCACCCATTCCACCCTGCCTGTACTCTCTTCTTCACCTCTCTTCCACATTCACCATTACTCTGAACTGTTGATCCCAAGTACTTAAACTCGTCCACCTTTACCAACTCTACTCCCTGCATCCTCACCATTCCTCTACCCTCCCTCTCATTTATACACATTTATTCTGTCTTAGCCCTGCTGACCTTCATTCCTCTGCTCTCTAGGGCATATCTCCACCTCTCCAGAGTCTCCTCAACCTGATTCCTACTCTGACTACAGATCACAATGTCATCTGCAAACATCATAGTCCACGGGCCTCCTGTATGATCTCATCTGTCAACCTGTCCATCATCACTGAAAATAAGAAAGGACTCAGAGCTGATCCTTGATGTAATCCCACCTCCACCTTAAACGGATCTGTCACTCCCACTGCAGTCCTCACCACTGTCACACTACCCTCGTACATATCCTGTACCACTCTTACATACTTCTCTGCCACTCCCGACTTCCTCATACAATACCACAACTTTTCTGTAAGCACCCTGTCATATGCTTTCTCCAAGTCTACAAAGAAACAATGCAACTCCTTCTGACCATCTCTGTATTTCTCCAATAACACTCTCAGAGCAAACATTGCATCTGTAGTGCTCTTTCCTGGCATGAAACCATACTGCTGATCACTAATCATCACCTCCCTTCTTAACCTAGCTTCTACTACTCTTTCCCATAACTTCAAGCTGTGACTGATCAATTTTATCCCTCTGTAGTTACTGCAGCTCTGCACATCACCCTTATTCTTAACGACAGGTACCAAAACACTTTTCTCCACTCCTCAGGCATCCTCTGACTTTCCAAAATTTCATTAAACAATCTAGTTAAAAATTCCACTGCCATTTCTCCTAAGCACCTCCATGCTTCCATTGGTATGTCATCTGGGCTAACAGCCTTTCCATTTTTCATCCTCTTCATAGCTCTCCTTACTTCCTCCTTGCTAATCTGTTTCACTTCCTGATTCACTACCCCCACATCATCCAACCTTCTCTCTCTCTCATTCTCTCTCTCAAAATACTCTTTCCATCTACTCAACACACTCTCCTCTCTTGTGAGTACCCTTCCCTCACTATCCTTTATCACCCTTACTTGCTGCACATCTTTCCCAGCTCTGTCCCTCTGTCTAGCCAATCAGTGCAGGTCCTTTTCTCCCTCTTTAGTGTCCATTCTCTCATACAACTCTCCATATGCCTTATCCTTAGCTTTCGCCACCTCTCTCTTTGCCATGCCTCATCTCCTTATACTCATGTCTACTTTCTTCATCTCTTTGACAATCCCACTTCTTCTTCACCAGCCTCTTCCTCTGTATACTCTCATGTACTTCTTCATTCCACCACCAGGTCTCCTTGTCCTCCTTCCTCTGTCCAGATGTCACACCAAGCACCTTTCTAGCAGTCTCCCTTACTAGTTCTGCTGTAGTTACCCAGCTATTCGGTAACTCTCCACTGCCTCCCAGTTCCTGTCTTAACTCTTCCCTAAACTCCACTTCACAATCACCCTTTTTAAACTTCCACCATTTAATCCTTGGCACTGCTTTCACACTCCTCCTCCTCTTCTTGATCACCGACATCATCCTACAGACCACCATTCTATGCTGCTTAACTACACTACTGTCAGAGATCCACAGGGACTAAGTTATACATATTAATCAATAAGGAGCTAGTATTAGCTTTATAGTCATTGGTTAGTAGTTCTACCTAAGGGCCAATAATGGAGAATGTCTGATGGAGGAATGAATGGTGATTGGCACGAGATTCTGCCACTTGATTGGACATAAGTTTTATCCGATGGCCACTTTGAGCCAATAATGAATAAGGTGTGTTGGAGGAATAAGCAGCGATTGTCACTAGACTTTGCTGTCTGATTGGATGTGAATCCATTTGGTGAACTGATGCCATTGGAGCATTTCCTTATGATGCAGACGTCATTGCTGATCTGTGGTGAATGAAGTGCTTTTGGATAATTTGCCTGACTTCAACTAGTAAGGAATTAGCCTTACATTTTATCTTTTGAGAAGTTCTCTTGTGGATCAAGAGTCATTTAACATTTTCTATATTTTATATTTTTCCCTTGGTATTTTGACTGGAGAAGAGCTATTTACCCATAAGAATCACTATTTTAGCGATCATCGTAATTTATACACTTGTCCGTGGGACATATTAGATATATTTTTGACATCTTTTTCTCTCTGTAAAAGAGCTATGGTTATAATTACCTGCAAAAACCCAGTGATTACCATAACATTTAGTGACTGAGGTGCGATTATGTCATTTGATTGCCTGGACTGTTCGTGGGGAGTTGGAGCTATTGTTTCGTCACTCTTTACCGCAGTCCCTATGGATCTCTGACAGTACTTTGGTTTAGGGGCTTGGAGAATGTTTTTTGTAATCACAGTCAGGCTTTTACCCGAGGGGATGTACACATAGTGATTGTTATGTAAATTCATTTTTTGATTGGCTACACTCATTATGAAGAGATAGCGCCATTGGCCAATTGTTCCATTCAATAGTTTTTATGAACCAATGATGTTTGTACAATTCTGTCGTCTCACTGGCTATGAAGTCTGTGGAATGGAGCGCTATCTGACATTTTGTTTGTTTGATAGCTCCGTTCCTCTACCTATAAGAAACCAGTATTATAGACATAATCATTGGTTATTAATCTACAGGGATGCCAGAAATGAAGAAATGATTGGTTAAGCTTTTCTTTTTAAATGTGAAGCAGCAATAAGTTTTATGATCTGATGAAGGCTGAATAGCCGAAAGCACTCATCTGATGTTATTTTTTTTTTTTTTGTATTTTGTTTGATTTGAGTACTCGCTCATTTAATAAATATTTTATCCTACTGGATTGTCGGACTGGGATATCAGGAAGTTTAAGAACTGCTTTGCCATGGTGGTGTCTCAAAGTTTTAATCTCCTGCTGCTGTTTTTTGCCTTCGGCACCTTCAGCGGAGTTTGGAAGTTTTTTTCTCATTTTTTTCTCATTGTTTATAATTACTATACATAATCAAAAAGGTAGATAATCCAAAATAGTTCCTGAATATGACTGAGACATTATGTCTTATGTGGCCCAGAGATTTGCTGAAAGACATTACAGCAAATGGTATGGCATGTTATTACTTATAGTTTTACTCCCACAGCAGTTAACAAATCTTATTAGTTGAGTGGTCATTTTCCATTATGCATTGCACTGGTAACTATTCCAGTAGTATTGTTAATAACTGCTGCTTCATGCCTCTTGTACTGGTTACAGTGTTAGTGGTTCCCTATTGGTCAGTTAATATTGCTGGATGTTCAACCATCTAATTTTGTGTACAGCTCCAGTTATTGTCTCAGAAGATGATGAGACCATGACGACTGATAGAGAGGCAATGTGTTTCCTTTTACTTTTCTTGGGTTATATGATGGGCTGCTAGTGAATACAGTCACGATATATAACTGTGGAATAATAAGCAATAAAAATACTGTGATGGGAAGTAACTTATGATCAATAAGACTTGTGACAGAATGTTATTAGTTCAACAATATGGCAGAGAAATGCTTGGTTCCATTATGGATAGGCGGAAAATCATCCCTGAGAGGGGAAATATGAGTTATGTGTACTGAGTGATGGAAGGCAGAGACAACTTTCTACTGCTACCACCTAGTAACACACTATGTGAGAGATGCAGTTACATTAAGAACCTAGAATCCTTGCTGTCTCAGTCTCAAGCCATTACATCTGGCACTGAGAAGGTTGTCTGCACAAACACTACGAACACCACACCTCTAAAACCACCCACGTCTGTACAACACACTCCTACATATGTGGGAGTTCTCAACAAAAGCATACCTAAACAAAACAGATCTACCCAAGCAAAAACACCCATGCACATCACAACCCACAACACCAAGCATCACACATAGTACACACATCTCTGTCTCACAGCCTGTAAGGCCTAGCCACAAACCCAACATACAAGTCATAGGAGACTCTATCGTGAGACACACAATTGTGCCCCTCACAGGGCTAGACAAGGAGAAAGTCATGGTATGTTGCTTGTCAGGTGCTAGAATCCACCATATCATGCATGCACTCAAGTCTCTTAACAACAGGTACTGTTATGACTCTGTCATAGTCCACGTTGGTGTGAATGACAAGACGTACCTCTCTGGACTATATGAAGAGAGATATGACTGAGCTTGCTGAATATGTGTCATAGGCAGGTATTCCCTAGCCGTAAGGATCATTCTACCATCACCCAAAATGATGCATCAATACAAACAGAAAATGATTGACTTTAACAATTGGCTTAGTTTCTGGGATCATTCCAAGGGGATCCAGTACCTGACAGCCTGGGAGGACACTATTGACAGACTACAATGCTTTGCCATTGATGGCTTTCATCCGTTTTCCCTGGTCTTCAGTCTTCTGGCAAAGGCTCTTGCCTCCTCCATAGTGTCTTTTTTAGGCAAAGTCATGAGCACAAAATTACAAACATGAAAAATTCTTCTAAATGAAATTTAAAGGTCATGCTACTAAGAGCTAGGAGCCTTAGCATAAAACTGCACTCATTGCAAGCATTCCTTGCCCTGGAGGATGTGGACATTTGTTCAGTCACAGAAACCTGGTTCAAAGCTGTTTAGAGCACCCCAGTCTTACCAGGTTACTCATCCTACCATACTTTCAGACCCCAAATGGAGGGCTACAAAGCCAAAGGATGTGGAGTTTCAGTATTTATCAAAGAACTCCAGGCTGGTCAAATGGTATGACACAAAGGAGACACTCCAAGTGCAGTTAACTGTTGACAAAACACCTATTCAAATCATAGCTAGCTACAGACCCTCAACCATGACTCAGGATGCCCACTCCACCTATCTGGATTTACTTGAATCGATCAAGATTCAACTCTTTACCCTGATCCTGTGTGACTTTAACTACCCAACTATAGAGTGGAAGACCTATTCTAGCTCAAACATGAATGCCCAGAGATTCCTCAACTTCATCAATGCCAATCATAGGTGTCAGAAGCTGTTGAAGACGGGGAGGGGGTGGAGGGTGAGAGGGGAACTTAGTGATCTAAAAATAGCAATTTTTAAAACTATTTACTACCACAACATAGGTTCACTTGGAGGACATTTTAAGCTTAGCCAGTTTCTTTTTGGTGCTTGAATTAACATTTTCTGATTGGTCTTATCTACCCCATGGCTGATAATTGTATATTAGCCCTAGTAAAAATATATGTGATCATACCATAGATAATTTGAGGGGACCCATGTAAGAGATGCAGCATTTTGGAATTGCCTCTATCCATTAGTGGCATGAGAGGCAATCTTGGAGTACATTTTCTATTACCCATCCTTAGATCCAAGTTGACTTGAATATGGGCAGATGAGCTTTGTTTTATTTTTATGGATAGTCTGTTCTGGAACAGTGGTAGCCTCTGTGATATATATCCATCTCTCCACAACATACACTTTAGATACCCGGACTGAGTATTTCTGATGCCATTTGACTTGCTGATGTTCAGCAGGTCCATTTGTATTAGGTTGGAGGATGTCTTGTAAGCCAGACACGTCACCTCTAAGCACTCTGTAGGATACTGAGTATAGTGATAAATTTTGAGGTGGTCCATGCAAGACCTATTGTTTAGGACTTGTATCCTTTTAGTAAGGTATCTCTGAAAGTATTCCAATTGTTGC
Source organism: Protopterus annectens (assembly GCF_019279795.1). Lineage (NCBI taxonomy): Eukaryota > Metazoa > Chordata > Ceratodontiformes > Protopteridae > Protopterus > Protopterus annectens. The sequence continues at coordinate 631,429,983 of NC_056734.1, forward strand.
ATAGGGCTGGACAGAGACATGCCAAAGTAGGCATTATACAAAATGATTGACCTAATGAGAGCTTTGTAAAGGGGGACAACAACATTTGTAGATCTAATCACAATCAATTTGTTTATAAGCTGTGCAATATAGAAATACTTTATGACTCTCAGCACATGTTGGTCAAAAGTTAGGTCACTGTACACACAAGTTTCCAAATGCCAAACAATTGGTTCAGTTCTCAGAGGGCATTGTCATGATTTTGACACCAGTTGTTATTTGGGACAAACCTTCCTGCATGATGGTTAAGTCATTTGGGGATTCAATAACTGCTCCTAGCTTGCAGTTATCTCAAACTTAGCTAGCCAAAACCCTTTGGTATTTTCTTTTACTTTTAAGATGTATATACCAAACAGAAAATGTCTTAGCACCAAATGCTGGGGACTCCATTGGCGACTGGTCTCTTCCCTATTTTGATCTCCTGCATCCTGTGAGCCAAGTTGGCAATGCAGCTGGTGATGTAAGTGTTTGCTCCTATATTATTCATCTTTTGTACTACACCTGAGTAGGGGATTGTTTCAAAAGGCTTGACCAGGTCAAGGTAATGTGGTGTGAACTGTTTTAACTTCATCCATTGCTTTGGTGACAAGAGTAAAGCTTAAAAATTGCCTATGATTTTGAGCCTTTCACACTTTCCTCTGGGCTGTTTTCAAACACATTTTTAGGGCCATGCATACATGTATGCATTCTTTGATTCACCTTCCTGACTGTATTAAATTATATTCCTTGTATAATACAGCACCATTTGTTAGAATCTGTTTTAAATTTGTAGTTTTAAGCAGTCTTCTAGTAAACAATGAAACAAAATGTATGAACCAATAATGACAAAACTACCCATTTCAGAAAATTTCAACCGTAAAAGGCCACAAACTTCTGTCATTACAATCCACTAATATCAGTAAATATGCAAAAATCTCTGCAGAAGTAAGTCATCTAAATAATTCCACATTAAAGGGATCTTTAACTAATGAAGATACTGCTATGAAACAATTTTATATTTCATTGTTTCATCGAAAAATAAAGTGGCTGTTGCCCTTGAAGAGCAAATTGCCTATGATACATTGAAAAATGATGTTAGTAATATTGCAATAGGGAATGGATGGCAAACAGATAACAGGTTCATAGTTACTAGGTAATTCCTCCAAAAAGGACATTCACAGGACTGCAACATCTACTCCCTTTAAAGTACAGCACAGTACAGTATCAGTGATCTATCTGCATACAGTGGGAGAGGAACCCACAGCTTCTGCATCAAAAGTAAGGCTACTACCTGTTGTACTACTAACAATGCAAGCAGACTTGAAATAAGCAGCACTAAACTTCTCTTCCCCTGAAGCTCTAATCTCCTTGTAATTTTTTTATTTATTTACCAGGAAAGTCCAACTTGGAACAAAGCCAATTTTCAGTAGAGGCCAGGGAAAAATGCTCCAGATACATGTCTTTGTAACATAGGAGGAAGCTAGAGCACACACACAAACACATGGAGGACATACAGACTCCACACAGAAGGCACTCCAGCCAGAATCAAACCAGAGAACCTCTTGCTGTGAGGCAACAACACTATCACTGCACCATCCACTTGACACAACTAAGTCTCTCAATTTCACAGAAGAAAAACTATGGAAAAAGCCAAAATGTATTTGGGGGAGCACATCTTTGTGACATGGGAGGAAACCCACACAAACACATGGAAGGCATATAGACTACAGAGAGAAGGGACCCCAGCTGAGAATCAAACCAGAGAGCCTCTTGCTGGGAGAAAACAACACTACCACTGCACCATCTACTTGACACAACCAAAGCTCTCAATTTTACAACAAAAGAACTCTAGAAAAAGCCAAAATGCATTTGGGGACAAAAGCCCAAAACCAGGGACACATTTTAAATATAATGCTTGTATAATCTTAGAAAATTGCTAAAATAGTGTTTTGTGTTGCCATGTATTTCCTAAAAAGATAGGAAGACAAACTTAAAGGGCTATCATTATTTAGTGAATTCCATTCTCACTGATTTGCCAGAAAACCACAAATTTTAAGAGGAACAGACCAAAAATATGAGCCAAATATTCTGTGAAAATCTAGACAGTTGAGAGCTAACTTCAGTGGTGTTATGGGTAGAGAATGCAAGCCTTTGTACCTAAAGTACAGGGTTTGAGCCTGGGTACTTCTAACTGCCAAGAATAAGTAACTGGGGCATTACACACACACACCAGCTCTAAAGCAGTAATGGAGCACAATACCATATTACTTAGTAACAACCATTTACAGATAATTTGATGGCAGTATGCTTTACTGAGCAGTTTGCATTGCCTTACAAAAGCCTTTAGTTCAGTTTCACACATGGGTTTACTGCAAGAAGTCAACTTCACAACTGCCAAATGCAGACATATCAGTCCAGATATACCAATTGCAAAACTTAGATAACATCTTTATCTGTGCTCTCCATATCCTCTTACTTAAATATACTAAGTTCACTTTTGCACATTCATATGGAAGGAGAAGCACCCTGCAAAAGCAGTAGCTATAAAAACTGTGATTTCTCAATCAATTCAAGTACAGGAAAATCTGATCAGAGAAAGGTAACCTTAGCCAAATGGGAGTGGGAAATAACAGCAAACTTGTTAGTTGTTGATCACATGTAGGATAACCATTACAAACTAGCACTTCTTCAAGAGCTAATGTTTAGTACAAGCCAGTTGCAAATGTCACTAAAATGTAGAAAGGAATACCTCTATCATCTTCCATCTCTGCCCCCCCCCCCACCATGTTGGGACTTTGAGTTTATTATTATTTTCAGAGTATACTAACTCTCAGACCCACAATCTTCATTATATATAAGCCATAGTGCATGCAGATGACTTAAATTTCCTAACAAAATATAATTCAGTATGACCCAATAATCTAAAGAGGTCCCTAAAGGTTGAAGAACCCTCAGAACATAAAAATGAAGATAAGATAATTCATTTACAACCCTTCAAGCCACCTCAAGGTGGAAGCTGTAAAATAATAAAATATATTGGAACATGACTAAACCAAACATTTTGTTTCACTCAGCTCTGTGATAACCTCTGTAAAAATATCTTCACAGCTTAAAGCAGCCTTCATTATAGCTAATTTTCTTAGTCTGCTACTAAGTTTTATTGTTTCTGTTAGTAAAGGTATCTTGTTCAATAAAGGAAACACAACCTTTTAGTTATATTTGTTGCCTTCTGTCAAAACAGCTCATTATTTGTTCATATTCTGTAGTTTCATCTAATGAACGTCACCAATCTCTTAACAAGAACCAACGCTGTACTAGTTCATCTCAAAGTCATGTAGCCTCATATTCTCCTACATCAGCCTAACCTGCTCTTTTCCTGTCACACATTCACTACATCTGGTCCATTGTACCAGAACTCAGCCTTAGCTTTGTAAGCCTATGTATACGGCACAACAACTGTGTGGATAACATAAGATACGCCATGCACTCATTACTTATCTTGGGTTCAGTCCTTTCTGAATGCTAATACCTTAAAAAAAACACCTCTTGACACCGAAAAGGTGTTGAGGTATGGAGCAAAGAGCAGGTACATAAGTAAAAAAGGTTAATTACAAAGAGAAACAAAACCTACCAGCTCTAAAGCAGTAACGGAGCACAATACCAGCTTTAAAGCAGTAATGGAGCACAATAGCATACCTTCCTTCCAAGATTAGCATACCTTCCTTACCATAGAAATGGAACAAATAAAATCGTTCCAAGATAAATGGAGCACATAAAATAAAATATGTCCTTGTCTCTGGCAGCAGGCTGTGTTTCTGTGCAGTTCAAATTCACATTTTTTTCCGTGCAGTTCAAATTCACGTTAACGTCACGCTCCTTCATTGGGTCCCTCCTCCCTCTAAAGGTGTAAAAGTGTGGGGGAGGGTGCTCCCTCCCCCTCACCCTATGGTTCCAGCACCTATGAAGCCAATGTATTGGATCAGCTGATTGAAATCCCTATGAGAGGTGAAAAGATCCTGGACCTGTAGCACTGCTACAATGTCATCCTCCTTGGCAAGATCCGACCATAAACTGATCACTTTTGAAGTCATCATCTCCCCAAACTCCCCCCTTGTAGGGGTCAAACAAAAAACTTTTCCAAAGCTGACTACTGTCTCCTCAAAGCAGGTATAAGCAGCTTCCTAGCCACCATCCTTTCAGTTGGAACTAGCCCTAATGTTCAAGCCTACACCAGAAAACTATATGAGCACCTACATAGCTGTATGGACTCAGCAATACCTGACAGGACCAAATTATCTTCCTCAAGGAAGAGTAAACCTGTCTGGTAGACATCTGCAGTAAATAAACTCTATAATAAAGGAAAAAATTGCTGTCCAAGACCAAGAAGGTGCTAAATTGGAAGCAATTTTTCCTTTGTCTGAACAAGCAAATAAGGTCACTGGTGAGATCCTCTAAGGCTAACTTCAAGTCCATATTGGCCACATCCACTAAAGAGAATCACAAGGCCTTCTTTACATATGTCTGCAATCTCAAAGGTAACACCCAAATCTCTTCTGAACTGGTGGTCAATAACACCACATACAAAACACCATAGATATAGCCAACCAGCTGGCAGACAGGTTCAGTGAAAGCTTCATCCCCCTGTCCCCCCATCTGTATACCAGGACATTCCCAGTACCTGCCCTCCTCCCGGTCGACAGGCAGATTTGCCCCCCTCCCCAATGTTGTGCGACCCTGGAGTTGATATATATAGTTAGAGGGGGTGTGGGGGGCACAGCCCCCCACACTGGGGGGTGTGGGGGGTGAAGCCCCCCACATAAAACTGCTTGTCGACCAAATGAACTGTCGACCAAATGAAAGTCGATCATATGGCCTGTCGACCATGTGATAGGGATCCATATAGATAGATAGATAGATAGATAGATAGATAGACAGACAGATATAGATATATACACTAACTATGACATGACTGCACTTCAGAGGGTAGGGACTATTCAGAGATATTGCAGCCCCCAGTATAAATTTTGCACATTATTTCTTTCTGTTCTGATATTACAGTTTCAGAGTCACACAGATAATCCGGGAAGCAAGCAGAAACTTAAATCTAGAAAATGACTGGACTGAACTGGGGAAGAGTTTTAGGTGTAAATGTATTACAGAAAAATGAAGAAACTGTGTGGATTTTGCATATTCACCCTGTATCCATATAGGTTTCCTTAGTTTTGGTTATCACAGTTCCATCAAGCTCACCCTCACTATCACACCTCTCAAGCTCTTAGCACAAGAAATCTGGACATAGGCAAAAATAATATTGGACAAAGATCCAAAATCAGGGACACATTTTAATTATTGGTCTAATAACTTAGAAAGATGCTAGAATAACATATATTGTGTTAATATACATTTTCAGTAGAATGTGAGGTCTAAAATGAAATCATCATCATCTTTCGGCTTTTCCCATTAGGGGCCGCCACAGCAAATCATCTCTTTCCATTTCTTCCTGTCCTCTGCATCTTGCTCTGTCACACCAACCGCCTGCATGTCCTCTCTCACCACGTCTATAAACCTTATCTTAGACCTTCCTCTTTTCCTCTTACCTGGCAGCTCTATCCTTAGCATCTTTTTCCCAATATACTCATCATCCCTCCTCAGCACATGTCCAAACCAACACAATCTCGTCTCTCTTGCTTTGACTCCAAACTGTCCAACATGAGCTGACCCTCTAATATACTGATTCCTAATCCTATCCATCCTAATCACACCAAGTGCAAATCTTAACATCTTTAACTCTGCCACATCCAGCTCTGACTCCTGCCTTTTTGTCAATACCACTGTCTCCAACCCATATAACATAGCTGGTCTCACTACCCTCTTCTAGACCTTCCCTTTCACTCTTACTGGTACCCGTCTGTCACAAATCACTCCTGACACTCTTCTCCACCCATTCCACCCTGCCTGTACTCTCTTCTTCACCTCTCTTCCACATTCACCATTACTCTGAACTGTTGATCCCAAGTACTTAAACTCGTCCACCTTTACCAACTCTACTCCCTGCATCCTCACCATTCCTCTACCCTCCCTCTCATTTATACACATTTATTCTGTCTTAGCCCTGCTGACCTTCATTCCTCTGCTCTCTAGGGCATATCTCCACCTCTCCAGAGTCTCCTCAACCTGATTCCTACTCTGACTACAGATCACAATGTCATCTGCAAACATCATAGTCCACGGGGCCTCCTGTATGATCTCATCTGTCAACCTGTCCATCATCACTGAAAATAAGAAAGGACTCAGAGCTGATCCTTGATGTAATCCCACCTCCACCTTAAACGGATCTGTCACTCCCACTGCAGTCCTCACCACTGTCACACTACCCTCGTACATATCCTGTACCACTCTTACATACTTCTCTGCCACTCCCGACTTCCTCATACAATACCACAACTTTTCTGTAAGCACCCTGTCATATGCTTTCTCCAAGTCTACAAAGAAACAATGCAACTCCTTCTGACCATCTCTGTATTTCTCCAATAACACTCTCAGAGCAAACATTGCATCTGTAGTGCTCTTTCCTGGCATGAAACCATACTGCTGATCACTAATCATCACCTCCCTTCTTAACCTAGCTTCTACTACTCTTTCCCATAACTTCAAGCTGTGACTGATCAATTTTATCCCTCTGTAGTTACTGCAGCTCTGCACATCACCCTTATTCTTAACGACAGGTACCAAAACACTTTTTCTCCACTCCTCAGGCATCCTCTGACTTTCCAAAATTTCATTAAACAATCTAGTTAAAAATTCCACTGCCATTTCTCCTAAGCACCTCCATGCTTCCATTGGTATGTCATCTGGGCTAACAGCCTTTCCATTTTTCATCCTCTTCATAGCTCTCCTTACTTCCTCCTTGCTAATCTGTTTCACTTCCTGATTCACTACCCCCACATCATCCAACCTTCTCTCTCTCTCATTCTCTCAAAATACTCTTTCCATCTACTCAACACACTCTCCTCTCTTGTGCGTACCCTTCCCTCACTATCCTTTATCACCCTTACTTGCTGCACATCTTTCCCAGCTCTGTCCCTCTGTCTAGCCAATCAGTGCAGGTCCTTTTCTCCCTCTTTAGTGTCCATTCTCTCATACAACTCTCCATATGCCTTATCCTTAGCTTTCGCCACCTCTCTCTTTGCCATGCGCCTCATCTCCTTATACTCATGTCTACTTTCTTCATCTCTTTGACAATCCCACTTCTTCTTCACCAGCCTCTTCCTCTGTATACTCTCATGTACTTCTTCATTCCACCACCAGGTCTCCTTGTCCTCCTTCCTCTGTCCAGATGTCACACCAAGCACCTTTCTAGCAGTCTCCCTTACTAGTTCTGCTGTAGTTACCCAGCTATTCGGTAACTCTCCACTGCCTCCCAGTTCCTGTCTTAACTCTTCCCTAAACTCCACTTCACAATCACCCTTTTTAAACTTCCACCATTTAATCCTTGGCACTGCTTTCACACTCCTCCTCCTCTTCTTGATCACCGACATCATCCTACAGACCACCATTCTATGCTGCTTAACTACACTACTGTCAGAGATCCACAGGGACTAAGTTATACATATTAATCAATAAGGAGCTAGTATTAGCTTTATAGTCATTGGTTAGTAGTTCTACCTAAGGGCCAATAATGGAGAATGTCTGATGGAGGAATGAATGGTGATTGGCACGAGATTCTGCCACTTGATTGGACATAAGTTTTATCCGATGGCCACTTTGAGCCAATAATGAATAAGGTGTGTTGGAGGAATAAGCAGCGATTGTCACTAGACTTTGCTGTCTGATTGGATGTGAATCCATTTGGTGAACTGATGCCATTGGAGCATTTCCTTATGATGCAGACGTCATTGCTGATCTGTGGTGAATGAAGTGCTTTTGGATAATTTGCCTGACTTCAACTAGTAAGGAATTAGCCTTACATTTTATCTTTTGAGAAGTTCTCTTGTGGATCAAGAGTCATTTAACATTTTCTATATTTTATATTTTTCCCTTGGTATTTTGACTGGAGAAGAGCTATTTACCCATAAGAATCACTATTTTAGCGATCATCGTAATTTATACACTTGTCCGTGGGACATATTAGATATATTTTTGACATCTTTTTCTCTCTGTAAAAGAGCTATGGTTATAATTACCTGCAAAAACCCAGTGATTACCATAACTTTTAGTGACTGAGGTGCGATTATGTCATTTGATTGCCTGGACTGTTCGTGGGGAGTTGGAGCTATTGTTTCGTCACTCTTTACCGCAGTCCCTATGGATCTCTGACAGTACTTTGGTTTAGGGGCTTGGAGAATGTTTTTTGTAATCGCAGTCAGGCTTTTACCCGAGGGGATGTACACATAGTGATTGTTATGTAAATTCATTTTTTGATTGGCTACACTCATTATGAAGAGATAGCGCCATTGGCCAATTGTTCCATTCAATAGTTTTTATGAACCAATGATGTTTGTACAATTCTGTCGTCTCACTGGCTATGAAGTCTGTGGAATGGAGCGCTATCTGACATTTTGTTTGTTTGATAGCTCCGTTCCTCTACCTATAAGAAACCAGTATTATAGACATAATCATTGGTTATTAATCTACAGGGATGCCAGAAATGAAGAAATGATTGGTTAAGCTTTTCTTTTTAAATGTGAAGCAGCAATAAGTTTTATGATCTGATGAAGGCTGAATAGCCGAAAGCACTCATCTGATGTTATTTTATTTTTTGTATTTTGTTTGATTTGAGTACTCGCTCATTTAATAAATATTTTATCCTACTGGATTGTCGGACTGGGATATCAGGAAGTTTAAGAACTGCTTTGCCATGGTGGTGTCTCAAAGTTTTAATCTCCTGCTGCTGTTTTTTGCCTTGGCACCTTCAGCGGAGTTTGGAAGTTTTTCTCATTTTTCTCATTGTTTATAATTACTATACATAATCAAAAAGGTAGATAATCCAAAATAGTTCCTGAATATGACTGAGACATTATGTCTTATGTGGCCCAGAGATTTGCTGAAAGACATTACAGCAAATGGTATGGCATGTTATTACTTATAGTTTTACTCCCACAGCAGTTAACAAATCTTATTAGTTGAGTGGTCATTTTCCATTATGCATTGCACTGGTAACTATTCCAGTAGTATTGTTAATAACTGCTGCTTCATGCCTCTTGTACTGGTTACAGTGTTAGTGGTTCCCTATTGGTCAGTTAATATTGCTGGATGTTCAACCATCTAATTTTGTGTACAGCTCCAGTTATTGTCTCAGAAGATGATAAGACCATGACGACTGATAGAGAGGCAATGTGTTTCCTTTTACTTTTCTTGGGTTATATGATGGGCTGCTAGTGAATACAGTCACGATATATAACTGTGGAATAATAAGCAATAAAAATACTGTGATGGGAAGTAACTTATGATCAATAAGACTTGTGACAGAATGTTATTAGTTCAACAATATGGCAGAGAAATGCTTGGTTCCATTATGGATAGGCGGAAAATCATCCCTGAGAGGGGAAATATGAGTTATGTGTACTGAGTGATGGAAGGCAGAGACAACTTTCTACTGCTACCACCTAGTAACACACTATGTGAGAGATGCAGTTACATTAAGAACCTAGAATCCTTGCTGTCTCAGTCTCAAGCCATTACATCTGGCACTGAGAAGGTTGTCTGCACAAACACTACGAACACCACACCTCTAAAACCACCCACGTCTGTACAACACACTCCTACATATGTGGGAGTTCTCAACAAAAGCATACCTAAACAAAACAGATCTACCCAAGCAAAACACCCATGCACATCACAACCCACAACACCAAGCATCACACATAGTACACACATCTCTGTCTCACAGCCTGTAAGGCCTAGCCACAAACCCAACATACAAGTCATAGGAGACTCTATCGTGAGACACACAATTGTGCCCCTCACAGGGCTAGACAAGGAGAAAGTCATGGTATGTTGCTTGTCAGGTGCTAGAATCCACCATATCATGCATGCACTCAAGTCTCTTAACAACAGGTACTGTTATGACTCTGTCATAGTCCACGTTGGTGTGAATGACAAGACGTACCTCTCTGGACTATATGAAGAGAGATATGACTGAGCTTGCTGAATATGTGTCATAGGCAGGTATTCCCTAGCCGTAAGGATCATTCTACCATCACCCAAAATGATGCATCAATACAAACAGAAAATGATTGACTTTAACAATTTGCTTAGTTTCTGGGATCATTCCAAGGGGATCCAGTACCTGACAGCCTGGGAGGACACTATTGACAGACTACAATGCTTTGCCAGAGATGGCTTTCATCCGTTTTCCCTGGTCTTCAGTCTTCTGGCAAAGGCTCTTGCCTCCTCCATAGTGTCTTTTTTAGGCAAAGTCATGAGCACAAAATTACAAACATGAAAAATTCTTCTAAATGAAATTTAAAGGTCATGCTACTAAGAGCTAGGAGCCTTAGCATAAAACTGCACTCATTGCAAGCATTCCTTGCCCTGGAGGATGTGGACATTTGTTCAGTCACAGAAACCTGGTTCAAAGCTGTTTAGAGCACCCCAGTCTTACCAGGTTACTCATCCTACCATACTTTCAGACCCCAAATGGAGGGCTACAAAGCCAAAGGATGTGGAGTTTCAGTATTTATCAAAGAACTCCAGGCTGGTCAAATGGTATGACACAAAGGAGACACTCCAAGTGCAGTTAACTGTTGACAAAACACCTATTCAAATCATAGCTAGCTACAGACCCTCAACCATGACTCAGGATGCCCACTCCACCTATCTGGATTTACTTGAATCGATCAAGATTCAACTCTTTACCCTGATCCTGTGTGACTTTAACTACCCAACTATAGAGTGGAAGACCTATTCTAGCTCAAACATGAATGCCCAGAGATTCCTCAACTTCATCAATGCCAATCATAGGTGTCAGAAGCTGTTGAAGACGGGGAGGGGGTGGAGGGTGAGAGGGGAACTTAGTGATCTAAAAATGGCAATTTTTTATAACTATTTACTACCACAACATAGGTTCACTTGGAGGACATTTTAAGCTTAGCCAGTTTCTTTTTGGTGCTTGAATTAACATTTTCTGATTGGTCTTATCTACCCCATGGCTGATAATTGTATATTAGCCCTAGTAAAAATATATGTGATCATACCATAGATAATTTGAGGGGACCCATGTAAGAGATGCAGCATTTTGGAATTGCCTCTATCCATTAGTGGCATGAGAGGCAATCTTGGAGTACATTTTCTATTACCCATCCTTAGATCCAAGTTGACTTGAATATGGGCAGATGAGCTTTGTTTTATTTTTATGGATAGTCTGTTCTGGAACAGTGGTAGCCTCTGTGATATATATCCATCTCTCCACAACATACACTTTAGATACCCGGACTGAGTATTTCTGATGCCATTTGACTTGCTGATGTTCAGCAGGTCCATTTGTATTAGGTTGGAGGATGTCTTGTAAGCCAGACACGTCACCTCTAAGCACTCTGTAGGATACTGAGTATAGTGATAAATTTTTGAGGTGGTCCATGCAAGACCTATTGTTTAGGACTTGTATCCTTTTAGTAAGGTATCTCTGAAAGTATTCCAATTGTTGCATAGGGCTGGACAGAGACATGCCAAAGTAGGCATTATACAAAATGATTGACCTAATGAGAGCTTTGTAAAGGGGGACAACAACATTTGTAGATCTAATCACAATCAATTTGTTTATAAGCTGTGCAATATAGAAATACTTTATGACTCTCAGCACATGTTGGTCAAAAGTTAGGTCACTGTACACACAAGTTTCCAAATGCCAAACAATTGGTTCAGTTCTCAGAGGGCATTGTCATGATTTTGACACCAGTTGTTATTTGGGACAAACCTTCCTGCATGATGGTTAAGTCATTTGGGGATTCAATAACTGCTCCTAGCTTGCAGTTATCTCAAACTTAGCTAGCCAAAACCCTTTGGTATTTTCTTTTACTTTTGAGATGTATATACCAAACAGAAAATGTCTTAGCACCAAATGCTGGGGGACTCCATTGGCGACTGGTCTCTTCCCCTATTTTGATCTCCTGCATCCTGTGAGCCAAGTTGGCAATGCAGCTGGTGATGTAAGTGTTTGCTCCTATATTATTCATCTTTTGTACTACACCTGAGTAGGGGATTGTTTCAAAAGGCTTGACCAGGTCAAGGTAATGTGGTGTGAACTGTTTTAACTTCATCCATTGCTTTGGTGACAAGAGTAAAGCTTAAAAATTGCCTATGATTTTGAGCCTTTCACACTTTCCTCTGGGCTGTTTTCAAACACATTTTTAGGGCCATGCATACATGTATGCATTCTTTGATTCACCTTCCTGACTGTATTAAATTATATTCCTTGTATAATACAGCACCATTTGTTAGAATCTGTTTTAAATTTGTAGTTTTAAGCAGTCTTCTAGTAAACAATGAAACAAAATGTATGAACCAATAATGACAAAACTACCCATTTCAGAAAATTTCAACCGTAAAAGGCCACAAACTTCTGTCATTACAATCCACTAATATCAGTAAATATGCAAAAATCTCTGCAGAAGTAAGTCATCTAAATAATTCCACATTAAAGGGATCTTTAACTAATGAAGATACTGCTATGAAACAATTTTATATTTCATTGTTTCATCGAAAAATAAAGTGGCTGTTGCCCTTGAAGAGCAAATTGCCTATGATACATTGAAAAATGATGTTAGTAATATTGCAATAGGGAATGGATGGCAAACAGATAACAGGTTCATAGTTACTAGGTAATTCCTCCAAAAAAGGACATTCACAGGACTGCAACATCTACTCCCTTTAAAGTACAGCACAGTACAGTATCAGTGATCTATCTGCATACAGTGGGAGAGGAACCCACAGCTTCTGCATCAAAAGTAAGGCTACTACCTGTTGTACTACTAACAATGCAAGCAGACTTGAAATAAGCAGCACTAAACTTCTCTTCCCCTGAAGCTCTAATCTCCTTGTAATTTTTTTTATTTATTTACCAGGAAAGTCCAACTTGGAACAAAGCCAATTTTCAGTAGAGGCCAGGGAAAAATGTTCCAGATACATGTCTTTGTAACATAGGAGGAAGCTAGAGCACACACACAAACACATGGAGGACATACAGACTCCACACAGAAGGCACTCCAGCCAGAATCAAACCAGAGAACCTCTTGCTGTGAGGCAACAACACTATCACTGCACCATCCACTTGACACAACTAAGTCTCTCAATTTCACAGAAGAAAAACTATGGAAAAAGCCAAAATGTATTTGGGGGAGCACATCTTTGTGACATGGGAGGAAACCCACACAAACACATGGAAGGCATATAGACTACAGAGAGAAGGGACCCCAGCTGAGAATCAAACCAGAGAGCCTCTTGCTGGGAGAAAACAACACTACCACTGCACCATCTACTTGACACAACCAAAGCTCTCAATTTTACAACAAAAGAACTCTAGAAAAAGCCAAAATGCATTTGGGGACAAAAGCCCAAAACCAGGGACACATTTTAAATATAATGCTTGTATAATCTTAGAAAATTGCTAAAATAGTGTTTTGTGTTGCCATGTATTTCCTAAAAAGATAGGAAGACAAACTTAAAGGGCTATCATTATTTAGTGAATTCCATTCTCACTGATTTGCCAGAAAACCACAAATTTTAAGAGGAACAGACCAAAAATATGAGCCAAATATTCTGTGAAAATCTAGACAGTTGAGAGCTAACTTCAGTGGTGTTATGGGTAGAGAATGCAAGCCTTTGTACCTAAAGTACAGGGTTTGAGCCTGGGTACTTCTAACTGCCAAGAATAAGTAACTGGGGCATTACACACACACACCAGCTCTAAAGCAGTAATGGAGCACAATACCATATTACTTAGTAACAACCATTTACAGATAATTTGATGGCAGTATGCTTTACTGAGCAGTTTGCATTGCCTTACAAAAGCCTTTAGTTCAGTTTCACACATGGGTTTACTGCAAGAAGTCAACTTCACAACTGCCAAATGCAGACATATCAGTCCAGATATACCAATTGCAAAACTTAGATAACATCTTTATCTGTGCTCTCCATATCCTCTTACTTAAATATACTAAGTTCACTTTTGCACATTCATATGGAAGGAGAAGCACCCTGCAAAAGCAGTAGCTATAAAAACTGTGATTTCTCAATCAATTCAAGTACAGGAAAATCTGATCAGAGAAAGGTAACCTTAGCCAAATGGGAGTGGGAAATAACAGCAAACTTGTTAGTTGTTGATCACATGTAGGATAACCATTACAAACTAGCACTTCTTCAAGAGCTAATGTTTAGTACAAGCCAGTTGCAAATGTCACTAAAATGTAGAAAGGAATACCTCTATCATCCTCCATCTCTGCCCCCCCCCCCACCATGTTGGGACTTTGAGTTTATTATTATTTTCAGAGTATACTAACTCTCAGACCCACAATCTTCATTATATATAAGCCATAGTGCATGCAGATGACTTAAATTTCCTAACAAAATATAATTCAGTATGACCCAATAATCTAAAGAGGTCCCTAAAGGTTGAAGAACCCTCAGAACATAAAAATGAAGATAAGATAATTCATTTACAACCCTTCAAGCCACCTCAAGGTGGAAGCTGTAAAATAATAAAATATATTGGAACATGACTAAACCAAACATTTTGTTTCACTCAGCTCTGTGATAACCTCTGTAAAAATATCTTCACAGCTTAAAGCAGCCTTCATTATAGCTAATTTTCTTAGTCTGCTACTAAGTTTTATTGTTTCTGTTAGTAAAGGTATCTTGTTCAATAAAGGAAACACAACCTTTTAGTTATATTTGTTGCCTTCTGTCAAAACAGCTCATTATTTGTTCATATTCTGTAGTTTCATCTAATGAACGTCACCAATCTCTTAACAAGAACCAACACTGTACTTGTTCATCTCAAAGTCATGTAGCCTCATATTCTCCTACATCAGCCTAACCTGCTCTTTTCCTGTCACACATTCACTACATCTGGTCCATTGTACCAGAACTCAGCCTTAGCTTTGTAAGCCTATGTATACGGCACAACAACTGTGTGGATAACATAAGATACGCCATGCACTCATTACTTATCTTGGGTTCAGTCCTTTCTGAATGCTAATACCTTAAAAAAAACACCTCTTGACACCGAAAAGGTGTTGAGGTATGGAGCAAAGAACAGGTACATAAGTAAAAAAGGTTAATTACAAAGAGAAACAAAACCTACCAGCTCTAAAGCAGTAACGGAGCACAATACCAGCTTTAAAGCAGTAATGGAGCACAATAGCATACCTTCCTTCCAAGATTAGCATACCTTCCTTCCCATAGAAATGGAACAAATAAAATCGTTCCAAGATAAATGGAGCACATAAAATAAAATATGTCCTTGTCTCTGGCAGCAGGCTGTGTTTCTGTGCAGTTCAAATTCACATTTTTTTCCGTGCAGTTCAAATTCACGTTAACGTCACGCTCCTTCATTGGGTCCCTCCTCCCTCTAAAGGTGTAAAAGTGTGGGGGAGGGTGCTCCCTCCCCCTCACCCTATGGTTCCAGCACCTATGAAGCCAATGTATTGGATCAGCTGATTGAAATCCCTATGAGAGGTGAAAAGATCCTGGACCTGTAGCACTGCTACAATGTCATCCTCCTTGGCAAGATCCGACCATAAACTGATCACTTTTGAAGTCATCATCTCCCCAAACTCCCCCCTTGTAGGGGTCAAACAAAAAACTTTTCCAAAGCTGACTACTGTCTCCTCAAAGCAGGTATAAGCAGCTTCCTAGCCACCATCCTTTCAGTTGGAACTAGCCCTAATGTTCAAGCCTACACCAGAAAACTATATGAGCACCTACATAGCTGTATGGACTCAGCAATACCTGACAGGACCAAATTATCTTCCTCAAGGAAGAGTAAACCTGTCTGGTAGACATCTGCAGTAAATAAACTCTATAATAAAAGGAAAAAATTGCTGTCCAAGACCAAGAAGGTGCTAAATTGGAAGCAATTTTTCCTTTGTCTGAACAAGCAAATAAGGTCACTGGTGAGATCCTCTAAGGCTAACTTCAAGTCCATATTGGCCACATCCACTAAAGAGAATCACAAGGCCTTCTTTACATATGTCTGCAATCTTAAAGGTAACACCCAAATCTCTTCTGAACTGGTGGTCAATAACACCACATACAAAACACCATAGATATAGCCAACCAGCTGGCAGACAGGTTCAGTGAAAGCTTCATCCCCCTGTCCCCCCATCTGTATACCAGGACATTCCCAGTACCTGCCCTCCTCCCCTTATCAGCAGGGAGCAGGTCTTTAATATCCTCTCAAAGGCCAAAAATACAGTCAAGATAGGCAAATATAAGGTATCCAGACAACCACTCAGCAGGTACTCGTAATGACAGTTTATTGGGTTCTCAATAAAACCACACTCAAAACACAATAGTCCACAGATTAAGTGCTTTCGTCAGAATAACCAACTTCATCAGAATACACATAATACAACTCAAAGAATTTAAATACCCTTCCAAAAGGTAAAAACCCTGACATCACATCCTACTATTAGATCACTTCCTGTCAACTAATGCACATATTTGTTCCTTAACTGTCATTACGAGTACCTGCTGAGTGGTTGTCTGGATACCTTATATTTGTTTTTCTTGGTTTGTGTTTCCTTTGGACAGAACAGTTGGTTTATGGAGGAAGGTACAGGTGACAACACTCCCAGCGGTATGGATGTATCTTCTGTTGCTGAGGCGTTAGCTGCATTAGCCGCTTCAGTTAAGGAGCTCAGTAGCAAAGCTGACATCTTATTTCATCAGCAGACAACTGAAATTAATAGTAATGACAATGGGGTTCCTGTTTCACAGAACACTGCATTGTGTGAGTCTTTTATCACCCCAGCACAAAGACCATGCAATAACCCTGGTTGCATACTTGATGGTACTGTTGGATCAAGTATTTTATCTGGTTCTGTTACTGGTGTTTTGTGTTCAACTTCTGGAGTTGCTGACGTAAGTACAGCGTCTTTTTCTATGGAAGATTGGCTCAGAAGTGAGACGATACTGGAGGACAATCAGGAACGGCTCAATGAATCTTATATGAGTATGGAGCAACAACTGGGTCGTTTTCAGGAACTAACTTTTAAGTATAAGAAACTACAGTTGGAAAACTCGTACCTGCAACAATGCATAGGCCGAGAGCAAATTCCAAAAGGACTGCGACTGTGGAAATATCCCTCTGGGCTGACTAAGAACTCCCAGTTGTACCAAGACTTGATTGCGTTTTTCAACAGACAGGGATGTGAGTTTTTAAGAATTCTCATCAGCGATAACAACAGGAAAATGTCCTTACTTATTAGAGACATTGAAAAAGTAGAACTGAGTATTAAGAATGATTTATGTTTGCTAGTAAAAAGAATGATTTTTTTAAATGTATTTAAACATGTGGACAATGGGCTGGTTGAACTTAGGGCTAGGAAACAATGTAAACTAAATAGGGACAAGATTGATTATGAAACTGGTAAAGCTTACCCTGACCCCCCTAGAGGGCAGGACTCTGTTTATTTTAATGAAGAAAACAATGATGTGAATGATGTGGTTACTGATAATCCTGTTAACAATGAGTATTTAAATGGGGATGTCCCCGTGGTCCCCCTCCCCTGAGAAGATCCGAGAGGATCAGAGAGCAGAGGGGGGAGAGGAAGGGACAAATGTATTATCAGAACAACAACTACAACCATTATCTGTCATGGAGGGGAGGGAGGGGGGCCTGCCAGAGATAGTTGAACCCTGTGAACCCTGTGAACATTCAGGTCATTCAAAATGATGATGCTGATTTTACTATTTATAATTTTAGTCAAGTTTGTGTTGATGTTGATTCGGCTAATTTGTTCGTGAAAGGATTGAATTTTGTCCCAGGGAGATCAGCAAATGTTGTTGACAGTATTTTAAACCTTAAAGTGTATGTGAGGAAATTAAATTTAGGGGTACATTTTGGTAATACTATTATTACTCAATATGCCCACCAGTTGCATAGATCCAGCACCTTTATTCCACCTACCCACCCTCTTCTTGTGATTTATGAGACACTTTGTGAAAATGAACTTAGGAAAATCATTTTGAATAATAATCACAGGGGTTATGTTAACAATTTGGATGAAAATGAATGGATGTTACTTCAAGACATCATTAGTAACAATAACATCAGGCTTATGAAACCTGATAAGGGGGGAGGGCTGGTCATTATGAATTATTTGGATTACAATAGTAAAATGTTTGATCTATTGTATACTGACACTTATCGAGAAGTGTCAGTCAATGGGATGAATCTAGCCTATAGAAACATCGATTTGACCATTGAGGAATTGTTACTTAATCGACAGATAAGTATTGACACACATACGTTCTTAGAGTGCAAAACCCCCAGAGCACCTACCATCTTCGGCATCCCGAAGATACATAAATCCATCCAGAACCCCCCCTATGTCCGATTGTGGACGCCAAGGCTTAGAAAACATATGGGTTGGCCAACTTTGTGGACCATCAATTAAAAGGTCTAGTGGAAAAGATGCCTTGGATTATTAAAGATTCATGGGATTTTTTAGGTAGAATACATCCAGATATGTTTGATGATGGCTTTATTATGGCCACCTTGGACATCAAGGATCTATTTTCAGTAATCCCACACGAGGAGGGGCTTGACTGGTTTTATGAATATCTATGTAGGCATTCTGATTTAAGTTTTGACACCAAACACACCATTAGGACCTGTATGGAACTTGTTTTGGAAAATAACTTTTTAAGCTTTGATGGCCACCTCTTTAAGCAAACTTTAGGAGTGGTCATGGGAGTATGCTGTGCCCCTGTGTTTGCCAATGTTGTTTTGGCACACTGGGAGGAGGAATACATTATGAATTCATGCTACAAAGACTATTGGGTCTTATATGGTCGTTATTTGGATGACATAGTCCTTTTATGGAAAGGGGGTGAGGACAAATTAGGTGAGTTTTTTGAATACCTTAATAGTACCACTTATTTTTTAGAATTTACCCTGAACTCTGACATAGTCAGCTTGAATTTTTTAGATGTCACTATTGTGAAGGATTATATGAGTAAATCTTTTATATCTAAGCTGTACAGGAAATTACGTATTCAAATAAATTTTTACATTTTGAGAGCTGGCACCCGATTCATCAGAAAAAGTCCCTAGTTAAGGGACAATTTATTAGAATTGCTAGAATGGTGTCAGATGAAGGAGACTTCCAAACAGAATGTGATAAACTTATTGATATGTTTAGAAGAAGGGGTTACCCTATGAATTTTTTTAAAAGAAATCGAAAATGAGGTTACTGTCAAAAGACGGAATGGGTTAATAGTAAAAATGTTATTCAGTGGCTGTGGTATTGATGATGGAAAGGTTAGAGATAGATTACATTCCAACAACAATATTTTTTCAAGATCATGCACCCTAACCTTCACCTTGGATTTTTATGAAATCAAAAACACATTGGTTAATTTTTGGCCAGTGATGTTACTGGACCAGGATGTCTCTAAAATCGTAGGGGATAAACCAGTGATTGTCTACAAAAAAGATTATAGCTTTAAAGCACTCTTGGAAAGACAGAAGAAAGAGAACAAAACTAGTGGATGCCTTAAATGTGGTAGGTGTGGGCAGTGCCCATATGTTATGGAGGGTGAATATATATTTATCAAGAATTTTGGATGAATCTACCCCAGTAAAAAACTTTTTTGTTTTTTGAAAAGGGTGGTATATATTGCTAAGTGCGGGTTATGCAACATATTTTATGTAAGCAAAATGAAAAGGGCCTTTAAGCAGAGAGTATATGAGCACTGCTATGATATTAAATGCAAAGATAAAAACAATGCACTTTTCAATCATGTGGACAAATATCCAATGCATTTTTTTAGTTTTTTTGCCATTGATCATGCGGACCTGGGACCCCGGGGTGGCCCAGTGGATGATTATTTAGAATTATTAGAGTTAAAATGACAAATGAAGTTGAATGCAGGCTCATATCCTGGCATCACTGAGCGTATAAGTATTATGCCCTTGTTGAAGCTAAGAGCTTTGTTTTATATTTAAAAAATATTTAAAAAGTATTTAAAAATATTTAAAAGTTTTTTATTGTTACTTCATGGGTTTATTACCCCATTTTTTTGTATCATAGTATTTACAGTTTGTTATATATTTATATACATTTATATTCATTGGTGATATATGTGTGTTTACATTTTCATATTTATTTGCAATATGGGAGTATACTTTTTCATATGTCTTGGCAATTTAAGTCAGGTATTATTTCCTTTAAATATGTGCATTAGTTGACAGGAAGTGATCTAAAAGTAGGATGTGATGTCAGGGTTTTTGCCTTTTGGGAGGGTATTTAAATTCTTTGAGTTGTATTATGTGTATTCTGATGAAGTTGGTTATTCTGATGAAAACACTTAATCTGTGGACTATCATGTTTTGAGTGTGGTTTTATTGAGAACCCAATAAACTGTCATTATGAGTACCTGCTGAGTGGTTGTCTGGATACCTTATATTTGTTTTTCTTGGTTTGTGTTTCCTTTGGACAGAACAGTCAAGATGGGACCCGATAACATCCATGGCTGTATCCTACATGAACTCAGGCATGAGATCTCAGCTCCATTAGGCAACCAATTAAACCAAAGTCTGAGCACTGGCTTCATCCCAGCTGAATGGAGGACAGCCACTGTCATCCCTCTACACAAAGGTAGAGTGTCCACTGACCTAGGCAATGATAGGTCCATCAGCCTAACTAGCCTGATCTGCAAGGCCATGGTGTGCATTATCATGAACCTTATAAACAAGGACATTGGCAGCCTCTAAACACTTGACCCCACACAGTTTGTTTTTGCCAATGGGAGATCATGCCTGTTAAACTCAGTTGACTTCTTTGAAACAGTCACCAAAGCCATGAACGAGGGGAAGACAGTGTACATCACCTACTTTGACCTGGCCAAAGCCTTTGACACTATTCCCCACTTGGGCATAATAGATAAACTCTCCCAGCTAGGCATCAACCTGTATGTTATCAGATGGGAAGCTAACTGGTTCACTGATAGAGCCCACTCAGTCAAAATAGGGGAGGCCACCTCTAGTAGTAGACCCATAACGAGTGGTGTACAACAAGGATCAATCTTGGGGCCTCTACTGTTTGGGATATACTTTTCTGAGGTGTAAGCCAAAACCAGTTGTCTGTGGCTGACCAAATCTGCAGATGACTGCAAGCTGGGCACTGTCTTAAATTCCCCTAGTGATGTGAACATCCTCCAAAAGGGCCTTACCCAAACTAATGACTGGTGCCAGAAGCATGGCTTCAAACTAAATGGCAAGAAATGCATCATTATCCCCTTTGGGGAAAATGTCATCCCCACTAATTATCACATTACTAACGACATACTAAGCATGGAATTGATCATGAGGGACTTGGGCACCCAGGTTGATAGCAACCTGACTTTTGACTACCACATTGCCTCAGTTGTATGGAAGGCTTTATACATGGCCCACCTCATAAATATGTGTATTTCATCCAGGAAGAAGGAGGTCATAACATTCTTGTACTCCTCCCTTATCAGACCAATTATCGAGTACAATGCCCCCCTTGGCATGCACCTTCCCAATCCCATGTAGCAGCTGGAAAGAATACAGAGGTTCCTGGCCACAAACATCCAGGGTCTCAAAATACCTATCCTATACAGATAGGCTAAAAGCCCTGTCCCTCTATGCAGTCTGATACAGACTGCTTCGAGGTGACCTGTTTCTGACAAACAAGGCCCTCTCAGACCCAGCCTTGATGGAGTTGCTAAATATCTGTAAGTCAAACTCCACACGTGCAACCTGCACACAAGGCCTTAACCTGGTCTGTGACATTAATAGAACTTGTTAGGATGGATTTGTGTCCCAAAGACTCCCCCATCTGTGGAATAGACTCCCTCTGCATGTCAAGTAGAGTACCTCTGTAGCCCTCTTTAAGAGGAAACTGGATGACTGGATGGGAAACAGAAAATACACCCCTGGGATCCCACCTATGTTCCTGCTGGATGAGGGAAGCAGGTGCTGACTTTGAGGGAACATGGGCCAAATTCTTGACTAGGCTTATAAGGGCCTCCAGGCCAATAGACTAGTATCATCCTATGAACCCACGAATAGATACTGGAGGTTAGTATTGGTTCATGTTCTTTTTAGACCCCCATTCTTCCTGTAACCCTTAAGTGCAGAACTACTGACTCTTCTGTCCAATACTTCCTGGTATCTTTGTACACTGGGTGTGGTAGGTTTTATGTTTCAAAATGGTCTTACATATTACTAGCATGGTCTGTTGGTGTTGTCCACAAGCACTCCCAAAGACAATGAAGTGTATAGAGTACTTAATTTATAAAGATATTTTTTATTTATTTTATTTATTTAAAGTTTGTTAACCAAAGTAGAGCACCGCTGCACCTAGACCATTTCTCAGGTTCAGCACAGCTGAAATACAACCAAAGAAATAGTGAACTTTAATCAGTACCAATGCAACAGTGAAAATGTAAGAACAAGCATACAGAGAGGTTTAAGTCAGGGTAACGTAGCATAAATGAATACATTTATAAGTAGATAGGATACAAGAATGAAGTAAGCAACATTAATAAGAACTGTACCTGTACACTGTCATAACATTGTATAATAGAATATTTCTATAAAAAAAACACAGAACAAAGTATTTATAGTATGCATTATTGTTGGGCATAGGATGTAAAGAATAGTAAGTCTCAAGTCAAATGAAGGAAAGAAGGAAAAGGCGAGAGACACACACACACACACACACACACACACACACACACACACACACACACACACACACACACACACACACACACACACACACACAAACACACACACACACAAACACACACACACACAGACAAAGAGAAAAGAGTGAAACAATAAAGAAAAGAATTGCCATTGGGGTGGTGTGGAGTGTGCCACTATCGCCTAGACAGGGTCAAGAAATATGTGTTGTACTAAAGGAAATGGGAACATGTTTACTGGTAAGACAAGGAGTGTCCACCTGTTGAAGTACCATATAGGCCCAAGGCCTTAGTAATCCATCAATTAGACCCCCTATAGTATGCTTGAGTGAGTTAGGCAGACCCAGAGAGAGAGGAACTGTAGGAAATGTTGGATCTGGGGGAATCTTGGCATCCAGTAGCTCACATCTGTTGTAACATGTTTTATGATAAAATATAAGCAAATAAACATATTATTTTATTTTTAATACACAGTAATAGCATATATTACTGGCAAGTGATCCAAAATAGCATTGAGTCCAGGTTTGCAGCAGGGAAAGATGGTTGGAGTGGTAGATGGAGACCATCAGCTGAGAGGCCCCTCCAAAGTGATCCAAATTCATCCCCACAGTTGCCAAGGCTGGCCTGGATGAATAATTTACAAACTTCTTGAGCAAGTAGCTGAGAGGCACTGCTGGCAAAAATTAATGACTTTTGCAGGAGTAGTGAAATTATTTTAGGTTCTTGACAGTTTTTAGTTCAACAAAGGCCTCTAAAACTGTAAATAAATGGGTAAAGGACATACACAATGGGATTGTGCTGCTGAAATAGTTTTTGCCTTAAAGTATTAAGGGTGTGTAACACCTTTATAGTAGCTGTACATTTTCTAGTACTAGTACTTTCAATGAAGTATGAAAAGCAGCTTCCCTTATATTTTTGCTTAAATGTGACTTACAAATATAGTAGAATCTTTCAAACCATCCATAATTTTTGTAGAAGACAGTAGCTTCTCAAACTGAAGACCATAGCACCTCCTTTGGACTGCTCAGTGATGATCTTTTACTCCCAGGATCCACACTTTTAAAAATAATCCATAACATTTGCAAGGTCATCGCATAGCAGTCTTTGAGTCAGTCCATGTAAGACATGTTGTTTAGGTCTTGTATCCTTTTATTAAATTATCTCTGTGGGTGTTCCAACTATTTCGTGTATATGGACAGATACATGCCAAAGTAGGCATTATATTCAAAGGCTAGTGTAATAATGGCTGAGTAAAGGGGACAATGACATCCTTAGATATAGACACAATCCCTTTGTTTATAAGCTTTGCAGTATAGAAGAACTTTCTTACAACAATGGACACATGTTGGTCCAAAGTTAGGTCACTGTCCATGTAAGTTCCCAAATCCCATACAACTGGGCCAGCCATGGTTTGGCACCAGTTATTTATTTGGGAAAAACATTCCTGCAGGATATCTAGGTCATTTGGGGATTCAGTTTGCCATCATCTGTAAACTTAGTCAGCCAAAGTCCTTTGGTATTTGCTTTTACTTCAGAAAAGAAGATGCCAAATGTGAGAGGTCCCAAGAAAGAAATCTGTAGGTCTTCACTGGTGACTGGTCTAGTCTGATTTTCTGCATCCTGTCTGCAACCTTACCTGTGTGTTTTGTCTACATGTTATTAGTAAATATTGAACTTATTTTTTTCTGAAGCTGATTTTGTGTTACTTAACATACACAGTCTGTCTGGACTTAAATAAAAATTAACCCTTGCAGCTCCATGTGTGGTGGCATTGAAAATATTGTCACACTGTAGAACAAGAAATAATATATATGGCTGGGCATTGTTCTCATTTACTCTTTAATATAACTACTTCTAAAGCTATGGCTACTTTGACACTCAGAAATGAATTAGTCGACTCCTTTCAAAAAAGGCAAGAAATACACACCTTTTAGTACTTTTTTTTTTTTTTTTCACTTTTTCTTCTCACTGGAGCATGTGAGTAGCTAGTAAGCAAAATACAAAAAATATATATGTGTATATATATATATATATATATATATATATATATATATATATATATATATATATATATATATACCCTCATGCTCTCTGACTAAAGTTTGCACTTCATGATAGGTGTCTCCCTATATTGTGTTAGAGGTAAGTGCTTACTAGTTCACTCTAGTGCCAAACTGCTCATCACTATCATGTTAAAGTATTTAATATGGACTGCTGTGGATCACTCTTTAGAATTATCATTGTGAAACTGAATGGTAGGAATGAGTGATTCAACTCTGACAGAAAGACAGACTCATATCTCCACATGTACTACATGGCACATCTAGGGCCTTTTTAATGATAGTGCCACAATTTCAGAAGGCAGCACTCTCCCCAATTTTTGTAGTTATCCTACTTTCTAAGAATCAGTAAAAGTACTTGAAAGATGATGCCATGTGTAATTTTGGGTGTGGTAGCTTAGTCATATAATAATAATATACCAGTGAATTATCATGGCTACAGACAGAGATGAGTCTCATCATATGAGTTTTAATTTCACAAGTAATGTCTATCCTGTATTGACACAGAACAGAAATGGTGGAAAAGATTAACAACTTCCAAGAACATGGGAGGTGTGTTTCAGGAAAATGAAATTCTAATGAGCAGAAGATGATTTTGTAAAGTAGATTTGACAGAGACAGTGAGAGTTGATGCGACACATTGATCCCGTGTAAAAAGGGAACAGAGAGGTTGATGGGTATACTGATGATAATGACTGAATGTATTCTCTATTCATTTAAGAGTGCTATGCAGTTCTGTATCTAGTACTAATGCCATTTATGTTTTCAGCTAATACTGAATTAGTATACTGCATGTGCACTTTCTTTTCCTTTAGCTATTATGTGACAAGCTCATGACTGAAAAGGGGCTTGGTGTCAATAAAATAGTCAATTAAGTTAAAATCTAAATGATATGCCCAGGAAATAGCCATATAGTGAGCTACTACTTATTTTAATGTACTTGTTTTTCTTTCTTTCTTTCTTTCTTTCTTTCTTTCTTTCTTTCTTTCTTTCTTTCTTTCTTTCTCTTTCATCATATCATAGCTAAACCACATTCTTAGAAACTATTTCCCATTGTATCCACTTCACACTCTGCACATTCTTACTAATGTGTGCTAACACAACTACTTCCCCTAACCCCAGCACTGCACCTTACCTTCTTGCCTATTAAATTAACAGTTTATTTACAATCACTTACCCTACACTAATCCATTGTAAACAAGGAGTCCAGACAGATGTAAGCACCTCCTGCTCTCCCATGAATATTAATGCCTTAAACACTTCTTACTACATTTAGTCTTCCATATTCTGAAACAATTTTTCACACACACAGGTTATTTATAAATGGATGTGAAATAACCTTTTGTTTTAGTATAAAAAAGTGTTTGCATATATAAAGATGTATGTAAATATTTTATACAAAAACAAAAGGCCATTTTGTGCCTTCAAGTATGATCTTTAACTCCATGGATCCACACTTATCTTGTACAGACAGTCTTTCTCCTTTCTTCATAGGCACCACATGATAATATATGCACTCAGTCAAAAGTGCACTTGAACAAATTTTTAAACACTTCACTATCTCAACAAAGTGGTCATTAGGTAGAGTGAGTGCAATGTTTTTATTTTTATATTAATTTATTTTGTTAACCAGGGCAGAGCTCTGATCTCAACTGCCCTTTTTCATGACATGTCTTTGGTTTACTAATAAGGAAACATATGCAAACAAAAGCAATGAAATATTCAAGCTGCAGTTTTATATGGTGAGGGGGATTACAAAAAAATACCTGTCTATTCAATGAGATATTCAAGCAAGTCACACTCAAGAAAATGCCACACACTGTAATGTAATATATAAAGATATCATATATGTTTTAAATGTATTCTCCATCTTATTACACCAGTCTTTAAAACTATTTATTATTTATTTATTTAAATTTGTTGACCGGGAGTGTCCGACTGGACGTAGGTCCATTTTCAGTGGAGGCCCGGGGAGAAAAGCTCCACAGTAAAATAAACAGACAGTAGTTACATTGGATTACATAGCGATTAACAATTTAACATAGCAATTACTTACAACATATTTACAGATGAAGAACATAGTACATTAGTAGACAACTAGAATCTTTATCTGTGAAGTACATAACAGACATTAACAAATGCTACAATGAGAAGTTCCTGCTGTATAATAAGTACTAGGCTTATGAGCATCTGAGCTTGCTATAATCAAGGTAGTTAGTGGAGTGGAAAGAAAGGTAGTGGTTGGATGGGGTGGATGATATTAGAGTAGGAGTTGCAAGGGCATAGCCAGCATGTTTTTAGGTGCGCTTTTAGTAAAGTTTTGAAGTGGGTGCATGATGGTACGGAGGTAATTGTGGGTGGGAGTGAGTTCCATAATTTGGCTATGGTGCAAGAGAAAAGTGCTTCACCAGCAGAGTTATTGGCTTTAGTGATCTGCAAGTGATTTTTGTTGCTGGATCTTAGTGATCTGGTGGTGCGATAGGGTTGGAGTAGATTCTGGAGGGATGGGACATTAAGTGGATGGTTTACTAGTTTGTGGGTGAGTGAGAGTTGATACCACTGAAGGAGGTGAGGGAGTTCAAGCCAGCCCAGTTCAGCAAGTGAGAGACAGTGGTGACTATGGTAGGATGCTCCTGTGGCGAATTTGGTGATTTTGTTGTAGCAGGTCTCTAGCTTGTTTAGATCACATTGCCTTAGGTTGGTATATATTGGAGAGGCATAAAGCAGGGTGGAGATAAGGTGGGAATTTGCTGTTGAAATCTTTGCTGCTTTGGTGAGAAATTGCTTATTTCTGTATAGCGCTCCTAGTTTTTTGTGGACTTTTTTTATGGTCATGGATATGTGAATGCCAAATTTTAGTTTATTGTCTATTTCCACTCCTAGCAATTTGGTGTGTTCAGTTGGGTATATAGTGGTGTTGTCTTTTGCTGTGATGTTAAAGTGAGAGTTGTTTTGAGTATGTTTGGTGGGTTGGAAGATGAGTAGTTTAGTTTTGTTTGGGTTGAATATTAATTGGGCATCGGATAACCATGTTTCAACAGAGGAAAAGACTTCCTGTGTGACTTTTGGAAGTTTGGGTAGGGACTGGGCTGAGCAGATGATGGTCGAGTCATCTGCGTATTCTATGAGTGTGCTATGTTTGGTGGCAGAAGCTAGATTATTGGTGTAAACAGAGAAGAGTAGGGGTCCAAGGATGGATCCTTGGGGAACCCCTATGGAGACAGGTAGTTGGGGAGATATGTCATTCTGCCATACAACGGATTGTTGGTGGTCAGACAGGTAACTCTGAAACCAGTTGGTGACTGATTGTGAGAAGGATAGGTTATTGAGGACAGAGATAAGTTGTTTGTGTGGGACCATGTCAAATGCTTTAGATAGGTCTAGGAAAGTAGCAGAGGAGAGATAGCCATTGTTTTTATGCTGAAGGATAGTGTTAGTAAAGGAGAGTAAGGCAGTGGTGGTGCTATGTTTTGGTCAGAAACCATGCTGAGTACTGGAAAGGAGGTTGTTAGTAAGGAGGTAGTCTGAGACCTGAGAGTGTATGCATCTCTCTAGTATTTTGGAGAGTGGAGAGAGAATAGCTATGGGGCAGTAATTGGTTAGTTCTGTGGAGGGTCCGCCTTTGTGGAGGGGAATTATATGTGATACTTTCCACAGTGTGGGAACGTAACTTTCTGACAGAGATCGGTTAATCAAGATGGATACAGGGTAGGCCAGAGCATCATCTGCGATTTATAGGCATTCACTTGGGAGGTTGTCTGCTTCTAATTTGGTGGGTTTAAGTTTAGTTAAGAGTTTTTTTATGTTGGAGATAGGTACAGGAGAAAAAGAGAAGGCAGTGGGGAGATTACTAGTTGAAGGTGTGGGGTGGCGGGGAGGGGGGTTGTGTTGTTTAGCTAGTGATAGTATGGTTTGGGTGAAGTGTGTGTTGAATGAGGTAGCAATGTTTTCTGAGGAGTGAGGAACAAACACTTCATTCCTCTAAATTGTCGCCAATAACATTTGCAAGTTCTTTTCCATAGTCTTTAAAACTGACAACCTCTGCATCATGTAAAATTATTGTTCTTAAAATGTTTTGTAAAAATTCAAAGCTTTTCTCCCTGGGCCTCTGCTGAAAATGGGCTTCTACCCAGTTGGACTTTCCCGGTAATCAAATGTCAATAAATAAATACATAAATAAAGATTTTCACCTTAAAACAATCACTCCTCATACAATCAAAAAGCTCATTGAACTACATTGTAACACTTTATAGTGTTTTTCTCTGTATCACCAGTCCTAAACCTTGACTTAAAATTGCTAAATAAGGAAATGTGCTAGCTTCAGTATAGAAATGAAAGGCTTTTCTCTTTTTACTGGGAAGAACTTAAGAAGAGAAAATAGAAAAATAAAAGAAAACCATTTTACATATTTCAGATTAGGAAATTTAGAGCTTATTAAAAGTATGAGCATTATCACCTAACCTTTACAGACCACAATAATGGAACGAGGCTTACATTTTAGCAAGGTTACCAATAAGACATCACAGTGCCCTCAGAATTATCTACATTCATTTTCCATTTTCCCTGATAATTTTATACATTGATAATGCATAACTGACAGAAAGAGAATACAATGCATTACATGAATACTAAGCAATTACTGACCATACTCACTTGCTAAATTATTTTAATATGCCTACAATTAAACACTTATCAAGGGTATCGGAACTTGTCAGAGATATGGGATGTATGGCTAGGCTTAAAAAGGCCCTTGTGGTCGTTAGCCTAGTAAACACCTATGAACCTATGAACCTAACAGTAAACTTTCAAATTCATGCTACTGTAGTGAGATGTTTAATGTAAATAAATATATGGGCTTGCCAGTAATATAAGAAAAAAGTGAAATCTTAAAATTATTATTGCATAATACAAGTCTGATAATCTTGTGTATTAAAAAGAGGCTGGTGTTCATCTAAACACAAAACAAACAGCATTCCGTTACTCAGACCTACTGAGTTTCTTTTATAACTGCTAATTATACAATGAACCACCCATTAATAGTCCAAAACGTGCACGCTGATTGGCCAGCATACCCATTGTAAATCCCACAATATACTAACGGAAAAAGGTCCGGTCGCCCAGACTTTTTTCTATTGGAATAAAGTGCTCAAAACATTTTTTTTTTAACCAAATAAAAAAAAAAAAAGAAAAGAAAAAAACAGAGCAAAGGAGACTTTCTTTACTCCATTGCTTCCATTTGAAAGCATTGATGTACTGGGTATGGGTGGGATGCAAGTCCCATATGCATGCTCAGTACATCAAAACAAGGAAGCAGTGTACCACAACCAGTGGAAGAACAGTAATGCGTCGTTATACAAAGACATTATTTAAGAAAAGTATTTTTTCTTAAATAATGTCATTGTATAATAGCAATAACCGACTCTGTGGTTGTGGTATATTGAAATGTACCCACCGCTGGCTTTATTTAATCACTCAGGCTTAGCCCTCATGATTAAACCACACCAACCGTGGGTAAATCTTCAATATACTACACCACGTTATTTCTTAATTAGTTTCTGCCAGTTTTCTGGCTGTTTCAAAGTAGGACATGCACAATAGTTATCCAGATGGTTTGTTTATTTATTTACTGATGTTTGTTCTGCTCCCAAATATGATCTTTAATTATAAGATGCTGAGTAACCAAATGTCAAACACAAATTCACAAAATACCGAAAAGGTGAAATTCCCATTACAAGCACTTTTTGCATGATGACAATTTTGTTGCACTTCACACGTGGAGGGTATGCCTTCCTGACAACAAAACACACACATAGGCACACACAAGCATGCATATACATGCCATACCTCAGCAGTACTCCATTTCTCAGAATGTTCCTCATTTTTAGAATTAAGTCCATGTTCCACACAGTCCAACTTTGAAAAGGTCTGCCACACAATCATTGTTAAGGATTTGTTAAACTAATAACTATGATGATAGAAGTATTAAATTATATCATTCCATAAAAGGGAGTTTTATAAATATAAAGTAACACATTTTAACCATGCTGTGAGCTTCCTAGTTAAAGATTTTACAGCAAGAGTTCTTCATTTGGCCCATTTCTACAACATTAAAAGAGGTAGTGTTCCACATTTTGGAGATGAAGTCGTGAGAGCTATAACATGCACACATGCACTCGTGCACACACACACACACACACACACACACACACACACACACACACACACACACACACACACACACACACAAACACACACACACACACACACACACACACACACACACACACACACACACACACACACACACACACACACACACACAAACACACATTCACATGACCTCTTAAGTAAAGGTACAGAACCACTTACTAACTCTTCTGCTCCTGCCCACATTAACTCCACTGAAGCATTTACATGGACATTGAAAAATATCATTGTACAATTATACAATTTTTGCACTACTCTGCTGGAATATTTGCCCTGTGTGAATATTACTTCTGTATAAACTACGCAAATGCCTTCACAAAGAAGCACATCAGGCTGTGTAAGTGGTGTCATTAGATTAGTCTTTGCCAACTGACTACCACTTTTACCTGTGGCTCTGAAAGCATTGCTGCTCAGTAGATACAGACTGCAATACTGAACAGTAACCTATATATGAAGTGGAAAAGGTTTGTTTATCACACAAATCCATAGTATGCATGCATTATATTTAAAACAGATAAAAGAAAGTCTTATCCTTTGATGAGCAGTTTTCTTGAATAACATACACGTATGGAGGGGCATCAGGAACAATATTGTTAAGTGTATATATAGTGTTTAGAATAGATAAAACATGTTATGCTAGAATGAGTATTTTGCTGGAATAAAATATACATATGACAGGGCATCAGGAAGCACAGAATAAGTTACAGGGTTGTGCAGTTAAGAAGACCTTGTAGCCCTGTTGGAGAAGGGAACAAGTAGCTTCTCTCTAAATTATTTCATTAATGGACTGAAGTGGGTAGTTAGTGGGAGACTGTCCTACGTTCTAAAGATAGCTTACAGAATGCATGCTTGTTCGATGTAAATAAGTTCAAAGGTCTGATTAGTGTATTAAGGTAGCACAGTGGTGCAATGGATAGTGCTATTGCCTCACAGCAAGAGGTTCTCTCGTTCTCTGGTTTGATTCCCAGCTGGAGTGCCTTTTTGTGCAGAGTTGGTATTTCTTTCCTGTGTTTGTGTGGGTTTTCTCTGGGTGCTCCAGTTTCCTCCCCACTCCAAAAGACATGAATTAGTTGGACTGAACCCTCTTGATTGGATACAGGTGTGTGTGTGTGTGTGTATGTGCATATGTATGGTATGGAAGAACAACACTAGCAGGACTAGTTACCCAGTAGTGTGAACTTTGGTTGTAGGTTATTGTCACTGTAGAATTACACCCTGATCTCATGTGCAAAAAATGGGAAAAGACAGTTTGTGGATGGATGGATGGATGGATGGATGGATGGATGGATGGATGGATATTGTGGAGGTAGTGCCGAAAGTGGAGTATAGGTGGTAGGTAGGGAACAGTGTATAGAGTATAGAAGAGAGCTGTGGGTGATCACTGTTTTTTAAGAATTTGGATATGACACTGAACATTATTAACTCTGATCCTTCAATGACAGGAAGTAATTTATTTATTCACATTTGATTACCAGTAAAGTCCGACTGTTAGTGAGCCCATTTTCAGTGGAGGCCCGGAGAGAAAAGCTCTACTCATGTTGATGCAATCGTGTTCAATGCATGGTGGTTGTAAGATGAATCTACAGATGAAGTTACCCAGAACCTGGAGGTCAGACAAGTAAACTTTAGAACAGTAATATAAAAGAGGGCGTAACTCCAGCTGTGGTAAGAATATGCTTTTGGCTACTGCAGACTGTGCTTTAGAGGTCAGAAACCTGGCATTACAAAGTCACATGCTGATTGTTTTGCTGATTTTCTTCATTAGGAAGTCAATGTGTGAGCCCCTGGGGAGACAAGAGTCACCAGTAGTTAGGTATTTAATGGTATTTCGTTATTTTATTTATTTATTTATTGAAATTTGATTACAGGGAAAGTCTGACTGGGTAGAAGCCCATTTTCAGTGGAGGCCCGGGGAGAAAATCTCCAAATTATTACAAAACATTTTAAGAACAGTAATTTTACAATCTTCAAAATTTAACAAAAACATCTGCAGTTTAAATAATTATAACAAATTAGCCATAATATAAAAGCGTTGGTTGAGAATTTATAAAAGGCATATGACAATCAGTTAATATTTAGAGAAGTTTTAGACAGCTTGTAGAGAAATTAAAGATGCATTAGTCTAATAGAAATAGGAATTTCAATATGAAGTGATGGAAAGACGGGCTTATGGTATATTTAGATAAAAAGTCAGGGAAGAGAATTTGATAGCAGGAAGGAAGGAAGTGAAGAAGGGAGATTAAGGAGGTATAAGGAACGAAAAGGTACTTGTTCACATCTAGGCATATAGTTTATCTTGGTTTTGAGCAAGAACAAGGCCAGATTTTAGCTAGGAAGTCTTTTAGAGTGTTTTTGAATGATGGGAGGTGGGGTATAGAATGGATGCATGCAGGTATGGAGTTCCAGGACCTAGTAACCTTGTACAAGTACAGACAAAGCCCAGCAGATTTGCTAAGTTTGTAGACAGACACAAGGTTTTTGTTACAGGATCGCAATGACTGACTGAATATTACTGTGTTCAGCTGTAATGTTTTTCATATGTAAGTGTGGGGTGGGTTGTGGACAGTTTTAGATGGAGAGAAGTGCAAAGAGCAGTGGAACATCGGTTTTGCTGTGTTGCAGATAAATTGTTCATTACAGAAGATATAAGGAGACCCGAAGCTCTTTCATACCTGCCAAGTTTTAGACCCAGGACCCTGTCAGCTATAGCATAGTGTGTTAGCCCACCTGGCCACTCAGCTGTGCAGTACTGCTTTTAGTTGCAGTTGCTAAGTATATGATAATTTCATCATAGTACATATGAGGAGAGGGTGTTGTGAGTATTTATTAGAGCGGGAAGACCGCTAATAAAAATTGAGAAAAGTATGCAACTGTGGATGGAGCCTGGGAGAACATGGGTGGAAAAGTTACAAGTAGGAGAGATGGACCTGCTAGATTTAAGTTGGCTGCACCTGTTTGTGAAGCAGCTATTGAACCAGTTAATTGTAGAATTGAATTGTGGAAACTGGAGGAATTTGCGTGATTTCAGGATGATAATTAAGCCTTCCACATAACTGGCTACAAAAGATCATACAGATCAATAGTAATTTTACACAGCATTTTAAATGTATACATTTTTAAAGAGGTCAAACTAAATATAAAATGAGTATTTTTAACCAAAAACATAGTAAGACTATATGCTTTTTACACTAGTAACTGTGGTGATAATTTTCAATAATCAAACCATTAACATGATGTCATGACAGCTTTCAGCCATGAAATAGAGGCAACAGTATCTTTATAATATTACAGCCTTGATATGTGCA
Source organism: Protopterus annectens (assembly GCF_019279795.1). Taxonomy (NCBI): domain Eukaryota; kingdom Metazoa; phylum Chordata; order Ceratodontiformes; family Protopteridae; genus Protopterus; species Protopterus annectens. The sequence goes on from NC_056734.1 coordinate 631,464,472, forward strand.
TGTTAATATACAATTCAATTCCATTATGCCCTGTTTAGTCGCATATAGATAAGGGTACATCCAGATGAAAATAAATAAATAAATAAATTTGTCATCCTGCTGAAAAACAAAACATTAAGACTTTTTTTGCAGGGTAGCAGTCTCTCTCTCTCTCTCCATACCCCATATGTGACTACCCCACTCCCAGAAAACTTTTCCATGTCAGCTTCATGGTGATACAAACATGATGAAGGGAGAATGAAATCACTGCTCATACTTATAAACTGCACAAAGGAGTTAATCATCACCAAATTGAACTTGACCAATTTGCAGTTTATTCAGTTTAAGCATAATGAGGTGTAGGGAAGACACATGATCCTTTAGATTGTATATTGTATATAAGAAGAACCTTCAGTAGATCTGAATTTTATTAGTCTATTAGGTTTGCTAGTCTAATAGTTTACTTTTCTCTTATCTTAATTATCTAAAGTCAGAACTTTATTTCTTTGATATAGTTTACTTGTTCCAATAAATAAAAGTCTACAACCTTCACTCTTTTTAATAAGGTGCCTGCAATAAGGAGTTAGTGATGATTATGTTCCATTATCTGGAATAAGATAAATCAGTTAAGCGCTTCTATAGCCCAAAACCTGACCTTAACAAATGTTAAGTACACCCTGCTTATGTTGTTAACATTGTGTATCATGCTAGGAAGTTAAACCTGCCAGTACTGAGCAGCAAACAACAGCTACAGAAAAAAAAATAGTTTCTGTCTCATCTGTGCCAGTAACGTGTCCCTAACTGTGTAACATAAAAGAGCATGTTACTGCTTTTTTGACAGTGCTCAGTAAGTGCTTTGTGACTTTAAAAAATGACAAAACATCACTTTTCCCCTGTAACTAGTAATACATAGAGCAGATAAATATCCTTGAACTAAAAAAGAATTCCAATCAAGTCGCTAATCATGACCCTTTATTATGAGTTCTCAGATGCATATCTCGAGTTTTGCTTTCAAGGTGAATTTCATGTTCCATTTTTCAGACATATAATAAGCAGGTTATGATCTGCAACCTGCTCAAAATCCTCTACACTGTCACCTAATATAACTGATTTGCTCTTTTTTTAGTTGCTTCTATGTTTTCTTAAACAATAACACATATGTGTCTGCACTGCTACATACACAACATATTCTGTTTAAAAGATGATAACATTCTAAGAGTTTACTAATAGTGCTGTTTGATTTCTGCTTGATTTGCTTACTTAACGTGCCTGAATCTATGACTGCTGACTTTGGTCCTAGGATCAACAACCAGTGTCTTTTCAAGTCACATTTCTGGGATTTGTGAAAAAAGAAATCAGGTGGTGGAGCCACCAAAACAGACTCCTCAGAACTTCCTTGAAGAGCGGTGGCAATGGTTATAAACCTGTAGGGTCTTTGGGAACAGAATGACAGACCAAATGACATAAACATAAAAGAAACAGTAGTTTTAATACATGTCTACTCGCTGAATCATCTGTAGTCACCAGGACCTCTTTTCCTTTGTGTTTACAGACAATACCACAAGGATAAGGCACATAATCAAGCAAGTGGAACCCAGATATTTCTGCCTATTCAGACAGCAATGTTAACATGGTGTATAGCTTTACAGCACAGTTTCACCCTACAGGCATCTTACATTCTGTTACAGTAAAACTGTGGGGCAGTTAAGCTGTTCAGGACCATGGCTGTCTGTCACAAATGGACACTGAATCAAGGAGTCTTCCAAGATTTGACCCATCTGTGAAGACTTCTTCAGGCAGACCTTTTTGCCTTTTCTCTTAACAATTAGCTGTCAAAATTCTTTTCCTGAAGTCCTTGCAAGAAGGCTTGGAGGAATGATGCCTTTTTCACCTGTTTCACTGATTTGAAAGTACTTCTGAATATCCAAAAAGACTCTCCAAAGATCATTCTTTTGACTCCCTTTTGAATCAGGCAAGAGCAGTGCTTCCTTCTTTTTGAATTGCCCAGGGGCAGTTACTGTCCTATGAGCTATCCATCTTTTATGCCGAAAGTGCTATCCAAATTTACCTCAAGGCAATCTACCCATCTCCTTGTTTTCTTTGCAGAACCCAAAAATGAGGGAGAAAGGATACCTCATACCTTGGATATCCATAGACAACTCAGGTATTGTGTTAGCAGAGCAATATCTGTCAGAAGTTCTGATCAGATGTTCATTTCTTGTGAGGGTAAGAAGAAAGGCAACCTATTCTATACCAGACTGTTTCCAAATGGTTGTTTCAGACTATTGACTTTTGTTATACCCACCACAACAGACCTTTTCCAGGCAAGGTCAAGGCTCTCTTTACCAGGGTTTTGGCTTCATCTTATATAGGTTATCACATTCCCTGGTCTATACACTAGGTTCCATTGGCCTTACTATATCAGCCCTCATAGGTTCCCTTGGCTATTTAGCCCCACCCTATCCTCCTTTACTTTCCCTTCCAATTCCTGCAATTCTTTCTCTATTCCCCATCCTAGGGCATCTCCTTTTGGTGTCTGGGTCCTCATCCAATCTCCCTGGGAGGTCCCTGGGAAGAGGTTTCCAGCATCCACAATGTTTTGTTCCCAGGCAAGAGGTCTGGTGGGTCTGGGATTTCTATCAGGATAGCATGTTTTCAGTCTTGAGTTGTGACCATTTCTTATTCAGCATGTTTTTGATGTGTAGGTTATGTGGGATTTCTTTAAGCTTTAGCAGTGTAGATCTGAGCGGAAGAGTATCTTCTTGTGTAGCATGTCCAACAGCTCTGGGTGATCTGAGTTATAGTATAGCTGGATTCTGGAGTCCTGGATGCGTAGGGCATCTTCCAGGGCCTGTGATTCTTTTAGTCCTGTGATTCTTGAGGTGATGTTTGAGTTGTGATTAGATGGGGAGGAGAGGTACATACCAAATGGGGTGTTGTATTCTATATGAGGTCTAATGGGGGAAATGTAATGGGTATTCTATTCTGGTTGGTCTGACATGATGATGTTCATGGGACCATGTGACCGTTGTGGCGATGTCCTGAATATTGTATCGACTGGGGTGTACAAAGCAAAAGAACCACACCACACCTGTGTGTTAGTGTTTAGCCTTATCACACTTTCTGTGTTTAGTGTACACCCACCTATACCCAAAGGAATACATTTTTTTTTTTTCCCAATACAACAACAATATTTTCATTGGCATTGCATCTGTTTTCATGGCTCCCTTTTGAATACTTTGTAGTCATTTGGTTGTAGATTATGGCTCATTTTTGCAGTCATGTTGCAAATCTTGTTGCAGCAGAGTCCCTTGCCCCAACTTTGTTAAGTCAGAGTCCAGAGTTGTTGCTCAGAAAGACTTAGAAATGAGAGCTGCCCTAGAAGTACTAGAGGAGCTCTTGTCTGCCATGGATTGGGAGTCTGTTACTTTTACAGTGTGGGTTCTATCACTTGGTTTTTTGTTATCCATTGGGTGACAGGGGGATTAACCCCCAACTTAGTATGATTATATGATACCAGGACTAATATTATCTATAGTAGCTGTGGGGGTCTAGATAGAAGGAAGTGGACCACCTTACCCTTGTCCATGTCTAGATAGGCCCTAGACCTTGTCCATGGCTCTGGAGAGGATGGACAGGAATCAAAGAGGTTCAGGAGACAGGATCGGAGGTTCACAACTGAAAATAAACTGTGTTCCTTTGTTTGTTCCTTGTTAGCGCATAATTTTGTTTATAAGTTCCATGATAATCATGTCATGGCCTTGCAGATGGACAGTGTCAGGATGATGGGTGGATAGGGATAGGAGGATGGTGGACTGTCCCTCTTGGGATCTTTGTGACTGTAGGACTGTGTGAGAACATGGGCTAAGTGACCTGCTATGACATAAACATGACACAGGTACACAGTTTCATTGTGTATTGGTCCAGGGATAGTTGGATGTTGTTCTCATGCTTGGGATGTCATTCTTCCTGTTAGATGCTTTTATTGATCTTTGGCATTCTTACGTTTTGTACCTGTGATGTTGGCATTCTTCCAATCTGAGATGGGCCATTTAGGGCATGAAGTTAGCAGGAATTTGGAGCCATTCTGCCAGGATATTGGCAATATCCTTCAGTATTTATTTTTATTCTCATCTGTTTCAGCTCAGAGATGATTCTTCACAGATTTTTTAGATTCTTTGTATTAGTCTTTTAAATTTTTTGTTTTCTTTTTTTTTTTTTTTTTTTTTTTTTTTTTTTGAGCTTTATTATTTTTTATTTCATCTCAGTCTAGGTTTCTGAGGTGAGGCTAGAGTTTGATTTCCCTGGATTTTTTTTCTTTTCTGCAAAGTCCTTCCTCTGTTTTGTAAGTTTTGTTTGTTGGCAGGGACCACCAGATTGGCTTCCTTTTTGGATTGGTTCTATTTGGGATGTTGGGATCATGCATTCGATTCATGCATGAGTGGATGTCAGTGTCTTAGTGTAAGTGTCAGATTCAGCAGTTGAACTTTCAGTTCAGTCTGCGTCAGTTTCATGAATGTTGTCACTCCTTTGAGTAGCATGAAGTTGGCTTGCTTTGAGTTTTGATGGTGGTTTCTTTGTGGTTGGGGGGGGGGGGTGGTGGGATGTTGGATTGGGTTATTATGATTATACGTCAGACTGATGGAGTGAGGGGTGACCATAGGTATTGGAGATTTGATTTGCCATGTTGGTAATGACCAGGTTGGATGGGGCCCCTGGTGTGGGGGGATTAGTTGATCCAGGCGTAGGAATTTATTAATTCCAAGAACCGTTTACTGCAAGGTGTTGGGACATGAGTAGTTTTTAATGGCAAAGTTTCACCCAGTAAAGGGGTTAAGTATTAGGGTGTTTGGTTTTATCTTAATATTTTTTTCCATGTTTAGTAGGTAGGAATCTTGGGGTGGGGGTATGGTGGGGATCTCTAGCAAGCTACAATTTGATTACCTAGTGTTAGTTAGTGTTAGTTGCACTTGAGAAGAGACATGTTGTGGCCAACTGGCAGCCTGGTGGTGTGTGTATCCTTGGTGAATTGACACACTCCACCACCTTAGTGTTGTTCCTCCTGGTTTGGTGGCAAAAAAGTGTGTAAGAGTTGTAGCCCCTGGTATTGCAGGGTGCTCTCTGAGCCCTTGAACCAGGTCTCATTTACTGCCTAAAAAGGCACTATAGGGTAAAAGAGCCTTAGCCAGTAACCTGATCTTGCCTTAGGGCAGTGACTCAGTCCTCTCTGCATGCTTTTACAAACCACTATAAACTAGAGTCCTCTCTGTCAGTGATAGGCTTTGCTAGCAACATTTGACAGGGGCTCCCAGACCCTTTCCCTTGCATCTCCCAGTTATTTATAGCTATGGTAATCTACCCATAGAGTTAAGACTACTGCAGTAGTGATCAATTTGAAGAACATATTTTTAAACAAGAAACATCTTTATTAAATTATCAAGTGTAACATAGGCAATCATACATTTATATAAATGAAAACAAACCATACTGACATAATTTTAGTTGCAAACATTATATATCATAAACCGTCTTGGCATAATTGTAGTTGCAAATATTATACATCACTTATAATCTATCCAGTCATTGTCATTCAAACATTACATGGCTCATTCAAATCTGGCCTTGTTTTGAACCTCGTTCCTCCTCTGCAGGTATTGTTTCCACAGTTCCCATTTTATTTTCTGATTCATTTGCTCCAAACCTTTTCTAAAGACCCCAGTTCCATTGATTTTATCTCTGTTACTGTATTCACTACTTCTAGTAAAGTTGGTTTGGACTTTGATTTCCATTTTCTAGTAATTGCTTTTTTGGCAGCCACCATAATTAAACTTAACAAGGCTTTACTATGTCTAGGCAATTCCAATTCTGTATCATAGCTTAAAAATAATTTCCTTAGTTACACGGATTTGCTCACCCAGTATCTTTGACAAAGCAGTCTGCAGGGAATCATTAAAGTCTGCCAACTCATTACACTCCCAGAAAATATGCTCCCAGTTTATTTATTATTTTATTTATTTATTTTACATTTGTTGACCAGGTTTGTCCGACTGAGTTAAATAGCCCTTTTTCAGTAGAGGCTCATGGAGAAAAGCTCCACATGTTCTACTGATTATAATTTACAAAAATAAGTAAACAATCAACAACTGGTTTACAGAACATATTCAAAGCGACGTACATAAAAAACAAGCATTTACTACAGTAAGCTAGTCATTATGTCTGTCAGATTTAGAATCCTATATCAGTTACAGTTACCTCTTTCTTCCCCATCACACCTCCCACATTTGCTGTCTCTATAAGGAAAAATTATTTGGAGTCTGCCTGGGGTATAAAAATACCTATGTAAACACTTTCAATCAAAGATCCTAAATCTTCTAGACTTTGTTCCATATTTGGGACACATACAAATATTTCCCATTATTTCTTTCTGAATTGCTTATGCAGTCCTTTTTTAACAGCAGCTTCTATTGTAGATTGTAGTAAAAGCTGGTCTTTCACTTAGGATCCCCCTATTTATTTGTCTTTGCCTACACTCCGATATCAATCACCGATAGGGAAGGCAATTTCTATCCTGCAGTCCAAATAAATTCTTGGCCTCTTCCTATTCTATTACATTTCCTTCTAATTATTTGCTCCCAGTACCGTGGTTCTTTTATCAGTTTTCTTCAATATATTCCAGCTCTGTCTTTCCTATTGTCTGCATCCCCAATTGCAGTCATTCTGATTATCAGAATCTTCTTTCTCCATTCCTTTGTTGGCTTAGTTCTTAGAATTCCTTTTGCTACATTATGAATATAATATTCTGCATGGTTATTGCTATTCTCCTTAAGGATCTGATCAGGTAGACTTCCTCCTAGTAAGGAAAAGGCACTGGGGTAGAATCCATGATTGCAGAGTCATCCCCAGTGAAACAGTCGGTTCACAGCATAAACCAGTAGTTGCCACAATCAGCTGCAAGCAGTAGTCAGAGAAGGCTCTAAGGTCAACAGAGACCAGGCTGAAGACCTGGAAGTTGACTGGAGAGAAAGTACAGCAGTTAAAGGAATTACTCAGGGCTCTAGCACCCCAAGAAGAGGAGGAAATAGGTGGAGTTGAAGAAGAATGGCGCCTAAAACAGCATGTGTTAGGACTACAGAAAAGATATGTGGCCAAGCCAGGTATGGAAATAAGGTACATAAGGAAAGCTGGTGGTGGAATGCAGAAGTGCAGGAAGTAATCAAAAGAAAGAAGGAGTGCAAGAAGAAGTGGGAGATTGAAAAGACTGACCAAGCTAGGAAGGACTACTGGTTGGCTAACAAAGAAACTAAGAAAGAAGTTGCAATGGCAAAGAATAGGGCATCAGAGGCACTCTATCAGCCTCTGGAAAGTGACTCAGTAAGGGGCACAAAGAAACTTTACCAGGTTGCAAGGCAAAGACAGAAAGATAAAGAAGATAGTCAGACACCCTTCATAAGGGATTCCAGCAACAACCTGCTTACCAGCCCACAGGACATCAAAGGCAGATGGAAGGAGTATTTCCAGCAGCTGCTGAATGAAGAAAACCCCACAGAAGCGGTACTGCCCCAGAAACAGCCTACAATGAGAGTAGAAGAGGAGCCCAGCTTAGAAGAAGTAAGAGCAGCACTAAGGAAAATGAAGTCAGGGAAAGCAGCAGGCTCAGATGAGGTCACAGCAGATATGATAAAGATGCTGGGTGAGCTAGGAGAGAAATGGCTCCTGAGGGTACTAATTGCAGTGTGGAGAGAAAGGCATATTCCAGATGACTGGAGAATAAGCATACTTGTGCCAGTGTACAAGAACAAAGGGGACATCCACAACTGTGAACAGTACAGAGGCATCAAACTCCTACCACATTGCATGAAAGTTCTGGAGAGGGTGATTGATAAACGGATATACAAAATAGTAGAATGTAAGATGGGAGATGAACAGTTCGGATTCAGATCAGGATGCAGCACAATTGACCCGATGTTTGCATTGAGACAGATACTTGAGAAGAAACTAGAGAATAGGAGAGAGTCAAATTGGGATTTCCTAGACTTGGAGAAAGCATATGACAAGGTCCCAAGAAAGCTGATCTGGGCAGTACTGCGGTGGTTTGAAGTCCCAGAAACATTGGTAGAATTAGTACAGGCTATGTACAAGGACCCAGTGACTCAAGTACGAACAGTGTTTGGCCTCACTGAGGGATTCCCAGTGGGAGTGGGTGTACACCAGGGTTCAGCTCTGAGCCCACTGCTGTTCATACTGGTAATGGACTACATCAGCAAACAGGTTGGAGGGGTCAGAGCAACAAAGCTGCTGTATGCAGACGATGTGGCAGTACAGGCAGACTCTGATCTAGAACTTCAGCAAAGGATAGGAGAATGGAATGCAAATATGAAGGCACATGGGATGAAACTAAGCACAGATAAGACAGTGGTAATGGCAGCAGATTGGGGAAATCAGAAGAAGCTGAGAATAGAGATAGATGGTAGGATGCACGCTGTGGGACAGGTGAAGAAATGAGAAAATAAGAGCAGAAGCCAAAGTAGCTCCAATTGCAGAAAAGATCAAGGAAAACAGATTACAATGGTATGGGCACATGTGTAGAAAAGCAGAAGACAATCTGGTGAGGAAGATTTGGGACAGACAGGAAGAAGGTAAGAGGAAGTGAGGGTGTCCAGCAAAGAGGTGGATGGATTGTGTGAAAGAAGATCTGTGACAGTCAGGCATGAGTATTGAAGAAGGCAGGAGAGTGGCACTGAATCGAGAGAGTTGGTGACAGTTAATACGATACTCCAACCCCATGTAAATGGGAAAAAGGGGATGATGATGATGATGATGATGATTAAGGATCTGAATTGAAAATCCCAGTCTGTCCTTGTTTCTTGAGCTCCCCCACTTGTTTTCATCATCACATAGTACAGTTGTGTTAGTAAACTTAACCATAACATTAAATGTGTGAATGATCACTGCTGCAGTAGCTGCTCCTTCCATCCCCCCTGCTTTTGTGTGTGTATGTGTGCATGTGCATGTTTGTGCATGTGCGTGTTTGTGTGTGTGTGTGTGTGTGTGTGTGTGTGTGTGTGTGTGTGTGTGTGTGTGTGTGTGTGTGTGTGTGTGTGTGTGTGTGTGTGTGTGTGTGTGTGTGTGTGTGTGTGTGTGTGTGTGTGTGTGTCTGTGCATCTGTGTGTGCATGTGTGCATGTGTGTGTGTGTGTGTGTGTGCATGTGCGTGTGTGCGTGTATCTGTGTGTGTGTGTGTGTGTGTGTGTGTGTGTGTGTGTGTGTGTGTGTGTGTGTGTGTGTGATGTGTGTATTTTTTGCCAGGGTGTGGACATGTATTTTTTTTCTTTTCCTAACAATATTCTTTCCAGGCTTAGCATTCCTTTCTTAACTGACATGAAAGCTCTGAAGGGCTTGGCACACAAACTTGACTTTTTAGTTGCTGAATGGCTGGTATATCCTATGCAGAATATAACCCATATTGTTAAGGTAACTGCAGCAGTTGTCATTTGAACATCTACTATTATGGTAAATTTGCTTACACAACAGTAATTTCTCCCTGTCTGTACTGTGCAAACAGTTCCGTGGCTGTAATGCTTTTACGTCTATGCATGCCTATCAATTGTTAATGTTTTCACAAAATATCCTTGGTTTTATCTCATATTTTGCCTTGCCGTATATAAAATGATTGATTTACTGGTAAATCATGGAGGGTTATGTTGAATTAGTAATGATATTTATTGGAGTTTTTATGGTTTAAAAGTATATGTTTATGTAAATCCTTTTGTTCTAGTAACTTTTTAAGTGAATTTGTTTGTAATATTTAAAAGTTGTCCCTGATTTTTGGCCTTTGTTCTCATATTATTTTTGGTTGTGTCTGGAACTGTTGGGGAAAGAGGATGAGAAGTATAATATATGAGCTGAAAGAAATAACTGTACCATTTACATGTAAGAGCTCAATTATTTTGAAATTGAATTAATAATCTTAGTGGTAAAGACGCAATCAATTTGTTGCAAAAAACAAGGGTCATTACATTGAGGAATGAACTGATAAAAAATGCCTCTTTAAGGAAAGAAAAAACAAAAAACAGTGAAAGAAAGACAGCAGCTCATTGGCCATTACTACAATAACTAGATTGTTCTGGAGAGTGATCACTACTGGTTTCCCATCCCTAGTATAGAAAATTGCCATGATTTAAATGACACTGTTTGCAAACCTGTTTCTGGTTTGGTGCAGTGGCCAGTTTTATCCAACAGCACAATTACACAGTTGTATCAGTTCCACTAATTACTTTTGATCTGTTTAATTTTTTTAATTCTTTCGTAGAATAGTTTCATGAAAAAACATCATAAAGAATGCTGGACCACACACAAGAGAAACAGCACACTTACAAGTATACCATGCATGACATCCACGTGTCAGACTTATGAGTTATAAATATAAACAATAGTGAGAGTTACTCTGAAAAGTCCCTTTCTGTTTCCCCAACATACTCAGTTACTAGTCCTCTACAAATTACTCAATACTTTCAGAAAGTGTAATTTATATAAGAAATGTAGAAGTGAAAACTCTGTATTGTGTATGATAATCTCAGTGCAATTAATATATTGTTATGCTACAATACTGGGGCATAAAGATTTATTAATTGTAACCAACATTATATATTCAGCAAAATGATTTTTGTATGTTCATAAGCAGATAATTGCCTAAAAATGTAGTCATGACTAAATACCATTTCCATGCAATGTATTTGTTTTGTACATTTTTGGGAATATGAGCTTGGCATAAAGAAAATATGTTTGTTTGCTGTCATAGTTTGCAGGGATATTAATTTTCTTTACGTTTACCATTGTAGGTGTCTGTACACTACTGACCAGTATTCCAACATCAGCAGTGGACTTTATTACTTCCCAGGGTGGAGTTACATCATTACCTGTTACAACTGAACGTAAGTTGTCAGTGTTTGCTGTTGTAATTTGTATAGTTTCACAATGTTGTAAGATGCAGAAACTAGTATGACATCATTTCTTGGATAACAAAGCAGTGAGATCTATAATATAGAAAATCTGAATTATTTTTTGCCATGCCAAGACAGAGTTTGAACATCTTGGGACCTGCCTCAAATTTATGTAAAAATCATACAGTGATTTGAAATCCATTTTTAAAACAGTTCTTACAGTCCTTCTGGGAAGGTACTTTTGTCTAAGTGTGGGACTTACCACTTTTGTGGTCCATTATTGAAGGCCCCAACGTGACTGCACATGACTATCCAAGGGTCATTCCATTTACATGTAATTTCAACTGTAACACACAAGGGGTAGTTTAAATTGCTCTCTGTGAAAAAAAGGCTTTCCTTCTGTGTTGGAAAACACAAATGTTGTTGAACAAGAGAATTTATAAATATATAAAAAACAGCAAAAAAGGCAACAACTTAGTTGTTTTTTTGAAACACTCACTTAACTACAATGATTTTAAGAAGTTTTTATTTTTTGTATTAGAGAGGATGCAAAACTGTCCACAAGGTGGTAAATGAGAACACTTCCTTTTACTCAGAAAGCTGCACTGGCAAATTATTTTAAATGCAAATACTCCCTCAGGTCTTAATGGACATCTCTTCCTTATGACTGTTAAAGTGAAAGAGTGATAGGTAAAACAACTGATGTGCCACCTGTTGAGTAAGTAGATAATCAGGCTCCCTGTTGACATGCTAGCACTCCAAATGCTGAGTACTGACATGGCAATGAAAAAAATGAACAGAGCTTGTGGAGAAGAGCAAATCTTGAACTTTTACAGAGGACAAGCTTACCTGTACCCTCTAATGAGGGGGGGGGGGGCTCTTATATATATATACTAACTCTGAGAACACCATACGTCATGTCAGAGAAAACAGTGAAATAGCCATATAGCCATCTTGGACATAGTATGTTTAAATCAGTTTTTTGGCCATTTAGTCTCCATGTGTCGGAACTCTCTCTAGGGGATCCCAATGTTTCAAATGGTTATTAGATAATTGTCTCAAATGCAGTTGTGCTTAAATGCCATTTCTATGCATTGCATTTGTTTTTTGAATTTGTGGCAATATGTATTTGGCATGAAGAAAAAATGTTTATTTGCTGTCATAACTTGCAGGGATATTAATTTTCTTTTCATTTACCATTGTAGGTGTCAGTACACTAGTGACCAGTATACCAACATCAGCAGCTGACTTCATAACTACTCAGGGTGCAACTACATCATTACCTCTTACACTTGAAAGTAAGTTTTCAGTCGTAGGATACAAAGACTGCTCAGTAAATAATTTCTGTGTTCCAACTTGCTAGACTGTATATATTTTTCTTTTTTGAACGGAGTGTAAATATTCATATTTACTGTTTTTATTGCCTTTTAAGATAATATTACTGTTCTGCTTGGTCTTGGCTCCTCTTGTTCCTATTGCTGCATAATGTCATCAGATATCAAGATGGTTACTGTAAAAAAATAAAAAAGTAAAAAAAGTTTTTGGTGCTTCAGAACTTATAAAATGACAACAGTATCAATAAATTTCATCCACGGGCATCCCCTGTACTCAACAATTAAAGCCACCTTTATTGACTGAATATACCCAAGATTTCTGAGTGAAATAAAATAAATTAAAAAATAACAATTAGCCACAACAATTTACTTTAACTTCTCCACAGTTTTGTTCATGAACTGCAGCCACATATGTGACTGTGACTGTATAAATCAAATGTTTTATTGTGATGAAATGAATGAACAAATGCATAAATAACTGTCACACATGAATTTATCACCTTTTCCATTCACTTCCATCAAAATATAATGCAACCCACAGCACTGACCCCCCCACCACATATGTCACAACTTTTTATCACTCAAAGAGAAAGCTAAAAATAATGCTCTTGCACATGCTATATAATGTGATCTTTGATACACCTTCCTGATTGTATTAAATTATATTCCCTGTATAATACAGTACAGTTGTTAACAGTATATTTTAAATTTGTTTTGAACATTTTTCCATTAAACAATGAAGCAAAATGCATGCACCAATAATGACAAAACTGTCCAATTCAGAACATTTCCATCATAAAAGTCTACTCAAACTTCTTCTCTGCAGAATAAAATGTCATCAAAATAATTCCACATTAAAGAGATCTGTAACTAATGAAGAGGTTGCTGCTAGCAAACAACTTTACATTTCATTGTTTCATCTACAAATAAAGTGCCTGTTGTCCTTTTGGAATAAATTGCTCATGTTACATTAAAAAAAATGATATGCTAGTAATATTGCAGTAGGGAATGGATGGCAAACTGATAACAGGTTGATAGTTACTACGGATCTCCGCCAAAGAGGACATTCTCAGGACTGCAGCATCCACCTAGTACCCAACACAGACTAAAGATTCCTAGATTATTTTGGACAAATCAGGTATCTCTCTTATGAAAAGGATGATCAGTTAGTTACAGATGATGTTAAAGACTTATTTAGAATCTTTCCTCAAAATATTGGATTTGATTGGTTCAGGGAGTACATCACTCAAAATACATGGCTGAACAACATAAATATATACAATATTTGTTTATTTATAGAGTTTGGAGAAAGAACTCAAGTTGCAAAAGTCCAAAGCTTCATATGACAAGTTGAACACCCCCCCATTCAAGCAATCAGACAATGCGGGTTAGGGCAGGCTTGCAACATCAGGGCAGGCTTGCAACATCATGAATACCAGACCATCCATAATACCAACAAGCAAGATAGTCAACCTTCCATCTTTAAAATGTAGGTTATGGCACCTTTCTGCACAACGTGGAACAGATTTGTAAAATCTAAGATATTTAATACCAACTATGAAGAAAGATCACGCCATGGTTACACTGTGAACTTATATTTATAAAAAGTTGTTTGACAACACCAGTCCCTTTTTGCTTGTCAGAACATTCACTTGGTTGCAAAGTAAAAATATCTATTTACATAAGACAGAAGGGTATATAGTGGTTGTAATATACTGACTTTTACCAAACACCCATCTCTTCAAACATTAGATACATGAGTATAGGTTGAAAAAGTCAAGTACCCCCACACACGCATTCATACACCCAAAACATAAGCAAATTATTCTCACATTCTTTCTTAGAGCCTCTAGTTACAAATTCTCAGTGACAAATAATTTTAACATTTTTCTCCATATAAGTTATTAGTTATTACTTGATTCTGCCGACTACATCGCTAATGCTTTGATTTTTGACCCACACAAATGAGCTCATGCCTGCAAGTATAGTCACACAAAAACATATACAAAAACAACCATGTGTTTATGTGTACACCTTGAATATTTACTTCAGATCAAGTGAATGAAAAAATCACAAAACAATGAACCAGGAATGTATCTCAGCTCGCTGATGATGTCAGAACAATACAGTGTAACCCCCCATCCCCTCACCTTATTAGCTCAAGAATCAGAGACAAAGAACACAATAAGGAACAGCTTTTAAATATTTATCTTATATACTTAGAAAGTTGATAGAATAACACATATTGCATTATCAAGTATTTTTCAAACTCACATACCTGTTACCTGTTACTATTTAATGACTGCAATATTCAATAATTTGAGAAAAGTCACAGATTTTAAAAGGAACAGACCAAAGTAGCTGTCAAGTTCTTTGCACAACAATTTTGGACAAAGTCAAAAAGAAAAAGGGACAAATTTTAAATATTATCGTATGTGTTGATTATCCAGGTAAACCTAATAGGCAAAATGTCCCTTAGCAGGGGTGACCCAGGAGCACTGTGTGGTTAAACAACTTGCTCAAAGTCCCAGAGTAGGCAAACGGAGGTGAAAGGATTCATACCCTGCATCTTTGACTAGAGGAGGCAGTTAATTAACATAAGTTCCAGACAACTCTAAATCACTTAAAATCCTAACAGAACAATAAGTGTTGCATGGATGTACATTCTCTGAACAGTAAAAACTATGAAACGTGAATGACTGGTATTATTGACTGATACTAATCCTCAGTGATTTAGTAGAAAAAAAAGTTGTTAAGAGACAGGGCATATATATGAGGCAAAATCAGTGATGTTCTGTAAAATTTGAGACAGATAAGAGGCAAACTACTCTAACTCACTTTAAAAAGTTAATAGAACAACAGGTTTTGTATCCACAATCAGTTTATGTACATATGAACAACAAAAGCTATGAAATACTTGGCATTACTAACTTTAAACCTTAGTGATTTTATCAGAAAATAAAGACATAAGTGGAAATCTGGCAGTTAGTGATGAGGATTACTGCTCTAAACTCTTAGTAAGTGGCTTCCTGTAGCCATGTTTACAGTTTTTATTTTTCATACCTCCATTTGTCTCCTGTGAGACTCTGAGTAACTCACTTATCCAGACAATGCTCCTGTGTTACCCCTCAGAAAAACAAAAACGACATATATATGAGGCAAAATACTCATGTGGATTTTCTGAACAATAAAATCAGAGGTGGGTTTTGATCAAATGAGGTGCTATGCAGAGCAATGGACCAGACCCCCATACAGCCATACGAGTATCTCATTAGTTGCCTGTCTCTCCCCAGTTACCATACACTGTTGAAAGCTTTCACTGAACATACTGTTTTCTTCTTTACTTTTACAATGATCACGGAGATTTGGATTTAATTTAAAACTGTTACTTAAAATGACAGCCATTAGATGAACAAAACAAAACAAAACACTCTCACAATGGAAGCAGGCAGCATGAGCAGCAGTAAACTTCTCTCTGTTTGAAACTCACAAGTATTGAAAATTCATCTGGTAATCCATTAAACTTCAACAGCCATGCAGGTATTCGTAATCAATAGCATATAGCAAAGCACTAATTAGGGGCAATCTGAAGGTTGCAGGAATTCAAATGACAAATGTGTAATGAATTTTACAGCTTGAAACAGCCTACTGACACAAGTGTCTCCTTTCAGGAGCAGCCCAGGAGCACTGTCTGGTGAAATCATTTGCAGAGACTTACACTAGGCAAACAGAGGCTGAGGAAATTAAAAGCTGCATCACAGGAAACAGCTCTTTAACAGCTCATATCCATAACTGTTGTAACACAGCACAGTGCATTCCACATCCTTGGGCTTGGAAAACACAATTTACATTAAAATGCATTCATAGTTAATATTTTTACATTAAAATCAGAGACTTCATGCTGTGCTGTTTATTCACAGTCAAATAAGCAAACAGTAAACAGTCAGAAAAAAAAGAAAACCATGGATTTATCTAAAGAACATTGCTCATATAATGAAGCCTTTGTTTACTAAAATTCATTCCTTCCTTTACACCATAACTACTCTGAGAAAAATGATGTACACGCAAACACACACAGACACAAATGTGACCATAAATTACATTTCCTTGTACATCTACATGCATTCCTATGTTTTCTTGGGATAAAATGATGGAACAAATATATAAATAATGACTAAGAAGTGTATTTCAGCTCACGACTGTGTGAACCATACAATGTATTACACTGTACACTCCCCATGCCCTCACAATCCCTTAGCTCAGAAATTAGAGACAAAGACCTAAATATGAGAAACAGAGTTTAAATATTTCTGTTAAATATTTAGAAAGCTGTATTAGCAAGCATTTTATGAAAGACAAGAAATCTGGAACTCATATGGCTGACATTATTTATTGACTGTAATCTGGAAAAAATGTGAGAAAGCTACGCATTTCATAAGCAACAGGCCAAAATAATTCTCATTTTCTTTGCACAAGAACTCTGGACCAAACCAAAAATAATTGGGGGGGGATCCAAAAACTAAGTTTAAATGCTTTCAGGGGTGACCCAGTAGTACCCTCTGAATGACTTGCTCAAAGTTACACCTTAGACAAATAGAGGTACACGGATTCAAGCCCTGTACTTTTGAGTACATGAAGCAATTCATTAACAGCTGAGAGTCTTAAGTGCTGTAGAACTTTACATTCACTTAAAAGGTTAACAGAACTATGACAGGTGTTGCATGGACATACATCTTCTAAACCATGAGAACAATGAAACTCATATGACTGATTTACCCCCCCCCCCAAAAAAAAAAAAAAAAAAAGAAATTAAAGGGGATGGTGTGCAGGGTTATGGCTCTAAGATCACACACACACACACACACACACACACACACACACACACACACACACACACACACACACACACACACACACACACACACACACCACACGAGTGAGCATGCACACACACACACACACACACACACACACACACACACACACACACACACACACACACACACACACACACACACACACACAAAACCTTACAATTGTAGATTGGTGCCGATTTGACATCTCGCTTGGCAGCTGCTGCTAAGTGTAGTAAAGAAACATGCACACCTGTTTAGACATCTCTCAGCTGCTTACAAATGTAGACTGCTGCTGCTTAGACATCTCTCTTGATGACTGCTGTTAGATCTTGCAGTAGACTTCTACAGGACTTCTCCTGTCTGCTTATAAAGACACATCTCAAGGTCTTTTCAAAAGGCCCATGTCACAATATTTAAAAATGTGCTAGCAGAAAGAGTCAACTGCACTTGTGGGAGAGAGAGAGAGAGAGAGAGAGAGAGAGAGAGAGAGACTTTTCAGTATTCAAGGGAGAGGGTACTCAGGGAGCACACAGTTTCACATGGGAGCATGTGCCCCCCTGCAGTGCTACCCCTACATGTATGACTGCCACTTCTTCTGGTACCTCATTATCAAAATCAGCAAGACCAACCTTGAATGCTTTTCTGAAATCAGCTTGTCTGTGTTTCTTTTGCAAGTTTTCACTCTTCTTTCTTGTTTTTAATCTTAAGAGTGACTGAATGAAAAGCAGTCTTTATTAAAAAACTCTTTTTTTACTTGTATTTTTTTCTAAGGACAAAGTGTTCATATGAATCAAATTAGGCAGTTTAGATTTTAAGATACTTGCATTTTGATTATACCATCATGAGAAACAGCAAAAAAAATTCAGAAAGAAATATTAGGGGGATTTCTTGATTGCATAAATAAGCTTCACCAACAATTAAGTATGTCTAAAAGTATTGTTTGGTGACTTTAAGCATAGACAAGTATAGATATTAATTGAAGTTTTGATTCAAAAGCAGTTTAGTTGTGAATCTGGTCTGGAAAAAAACTAGGCCTGAATAAAAGGACACATAATGATTCTAAAAGTGCTAAAGCTGCTGCAGTATGCAATGTCCCATCTCCAAAGAAACTGTTGTAGCTTTGTATCTACTTTGGTAAGGGAGATGTAGCAATTCAAGAGCAATTAAATATGGATGAGACTATGGGAAAGGAGGATAGGTATAGGGTAAATTAATGTCATCTGCTGAAATTATTAAAGAGAGAGAGAGAGAGATGAGTGAAGATCAACAGAGGCGTGATAAAGGTGGGGGCTGATAATCAAGTTATTTAATAGTACATAAAGCAATGGCATTTAGCATCTTTAGAAAGAAAGATTTTTTTTAAGTTCATAGCATTGTCGCCTCATAGTAAGACGCTGTCCGGTTCGATTCTCAGCTAGAGCATCTTCTGCGTGGAGACATACGTGAATGGGCGTACCTTCGTTGAAGGCTGTGCGTCAGGACTGGCAACTCGGCACGTAAAAATCTACTGCCAACCATTAGCGGGATGGAGTTCTGCTGTGGCGACCCCTAACCGGGAAAAGCTGAAAGACAACAACAACAACAAGGAAATTATTATTCTAGGCCACTAGGGGTGCTTTAGAGTACAGTGGGATGAGTGGTGTACAATATAAAAGGTGCCTTTACCTTGCATCTGAGGTACCAGGAGGTATGAATATCTTAGAAAGAGAGGACATTGTAGGGATACAGGAGAGCAGGAGACAGAGGAATGGGTGAATTGTGGGATCTCCAGTCATGTAATATGACTTATTTGAGTTTCTTAACAACCACAATGGCACAGTTGTTGATGGAGATAAGACCCATATTTCATGTCAGACTATCCAAGAGATGAAGGGAGATAGAAATTAAAAAAAAAAAAGCTATACATTTCTCAGCATTTGAAGTATTGTAGAGTTCCATAAAATATTTAACACTGATTTAGCTTTAAGAAAAACATTGCATCAGGATAAAAAGTCCCTCAGTGAAATCAGCACATTGGTAGATTTGTAGATGTATATACTTATTTTAATATAAAATGATTTATTTCATGAACAGCTGCCTATTTTCCAATAGTGATTTGTATTTTACAGTATGTACAATTTTGCTGTTTTTAACCACAAAAGCTTAAATGAAGCATTGCCTAAAACAGCTGACTAACAAGACGCTCTCCTTATGTGATTGAATCACATTTTAATGGAAGTCTGCATAATGAGATCGTACTGTTAGATAGCTGCTCATGGATGCTGCTATTAATGTAGCCAAACAATCTCATATTTTCTTCAATCTTTGACATTTGTTTTAATGTCAAGTTGTTTAGCCAAGCATTTGAATTTAAGTAAAGGGGTAACTGTGGGCAATTTACAAAATAACGTCTGTTAGCTGATCTTCAAGGGCATATCAGTGTCTCATGAGGTAAGTCTCTGCCTCATATACCAAACTTCTGAGATTCAAGTCTGACCTCCGATCACTGATTCTGTAGAGTTTGAGTTTCTCCCTAAATCTGCATAATATTTTCCACATATTCAGGTTTCTTTCGCCCCTGTAAAACCTACAGCAGTTGACTGGCTAGTCTAAATTGTCTATTTTTTACCTCATATCCCAGTGTTTTGAGATTCAAGTCTGACCTCTGATATATGACTCTAGGGTTTTCTTGTCTCCTGAAATTTGTAAATTTCTTTCCACATATTCATGTTTCTTTCCATTTGCCAAAACCATAGCAATTGAGTGACTGCTCTAAATCATCCATCTATTCTCTACCTCATCTTTCAAGGATCTGAGGTTCAAGTTGGACCTCCTATCCATGTCTCTGTAGAGCTTGCATGTCTCCTGAAATCTGCATAATTTTTTTCACATATTCAGGTGTCGTTCCACCTACTAAAACCATAACAGTTGACTGGCTACACTATATTGCCTATACATATTGCATTTACCCTTACCGTTATGGAACAGATCATGCGTGAAAAGGCTCAGAGAAGGGCTGAGTCACTTATATAGTTAACACATTAATAAATCCTAGTCCAATCCACAGTCTGCAGTAGCAGTCATTGTTATTTTTTTCACCTTTTTAATCTTTTGCCTGGCAGTGTGGTACAAAAGAATGTATGGTATAATATCCCCAAATGATTAAGCCTTTGAGCTGCTAACAGACTTCATTATATATTTAATTTCATCAGCCTCAAGTTATCTGCCATTTCATTGAACAAGTCACTTCACATCTATGCCATAAATTAAATGTGAGGAATGCAAACTCTACTCATATTTTGAATTTTCCACTCTGGGAGAGTGAAGCCTTGCCATCTGGGCCTCTTGGTAAATGGAGATTTCCCCAGCATCTACCTCATTCACAGTCATAGATGTAACTAGGGTGGGGGTAAAGGGTTAGCTGCTCCTGATGCAAAGAATTAGGGGTCACGTTTGGCAGAAGGATCAGTCTTTAGTGCATTTCCAGCATTCCAAAATGAATGCTGGTTTTGCATTTGCAGACAGAACTGAGGCACTTTAGTGCTCAGTATGTGACAAAGTATAGCAGTTGTTTGCTACAGTTGTTTGCTACAAATGTAGCAAGCAGTTTACTAGAGTTTAAAAGGAAAAAAGACCCATTGTTTTGGGGTCTATATTAGAAAATGGAAGTTTCAAAACTTCGAATGTTCTAATATCGACCCCTATTCAGTGAAAGCTGAAAATATCGAAGCAACAGAAAATCACATTTTTTCCTAGGGAAAGAATTTGGTTGCCCGTTTCTGTTGCTTCTGTATTTTCAGTGCTGTGGTGGAAAGTTACGAGTCGGGTTCAGGTAAGTGTGCGATTGAGTGCGGATTAGGTTAGTTAGGGTTAGGGTGCGGGTTAGGTATGTGTGCGATTGTGTGGACGTGAGGGTTAGGGTGGGTTAGGTGAGTTAGGGTTAGGGCGCAGGTTAGGAATGTGTGTGATTGTGTGGATGTCAGGGTTAGGGTGGGTTAGGTGAGTTGGGGTTAGGGCGAGGGTCAGGTAAGTGTGCGTTTGTGTGGATGTGAGGATTTGGGCAGGGTAGGTAAGTTAGGGTTAGGGTGTGGGTGAGGTGAGTGTGCGATAGTGATGGACCTTAGGGTTAGGGTTTGGATTAAGGTAAGTGGATAGTTAGTGGTGTGTGTATAGTTTAGTGTAGGGTTAGGTGTAAGATTTTAGGTGCATGTGTCTGGATTGTTGTTTGTTTGGTGTGCTTGTGTTATGTATGTGTTTTGGAACAGTGAATTTTTTCCCTAGGAAAAAATTTGCTGTTCTGTATGTTCAGTGTTTTCAGCTTTTGCTGAATAGGGGTCGATATTAGAACATTCGAAGTTTTGAAACTTCAGTGTTCTAATATAGACCCTTGTTTTGTTGTAACTCCTTTAACACAAGGAAAGAACTTTAAAGTGGAGGGGGTGCCACATTGAGGGATGGCACCTGCTCCAAAACGGCTAGCTACCACTCTCTTTTCATAGTGAGTACATTTCATACATGACAACTGTCACAACAGTGGTTGTTCAGTACCAGTCACTTCCCCAATCACTGCTACTGAGTGAGCTTTAATAGATGTCCTTGCTTGGTTTAGTAACAGAAGAATTATTAACAACAGTGACAACAGTGATACCATCAGCAGAAACAGTACCGGTAACAACAGTGCCACCACTGACAGCAGTACTACCAACAGCAACAGTACCACAACAAACATCAGTATCACCAACAGCAATACCACCACTGACATCAGTATCACTGACAACAACAGTATCACCACTGACATAAATACCACCAATAGCAACAATACCACAACAAACATTAGTCTCACCAACAGCAATACCACCACTGACATCAGTATCACTGATAACAACAGTATCACCACTGACATCAATACCACCAACAGCAACAGTAGTACAACAAACATCAGTATCACCAACAGCAATACCACCACCATCAGTACCACTGAGAACAACAGTATCACCACTGACATCAATACCTTACTAAGGAAACAGCTCCTATAGTTTACAAAGAAAAAAAAAAAGCCCCAAACCAGGCATGTCCAAGGGTCAGCTTCCGGTGATTTCTCCTGTCCACCTGGTGAATCTGGGCATACTGGGGCAATGCAGCAATTGCCTCATGTACACAGACAACCCTCTCCTCCTACCACCCAACACTTCAACCTGTGAGAGATGCACTTACATAGTCAAAATGGAAGCAAAGCTCTCTCCACCCAAGATTGTGCTAAACAGTCAAGAGGAGAAGGTTAACACCCACACTACACCTCAAGCAACACATAGCCCTTCTAAACCCGCACCACCAACACCCACATATAGCAACACTAAATCCACATATGCAGAGGCCCTTAACTGTAACCTGCCCAAGCAACAAAGACCTCTGAAGCTGAAACGCAAACAAACACCAATCACAACCAATGTGTCACATAGTTCACAACACCAGTGTGCCATCCAGCAACAGCCCCTAAGGCAAGACAATGTACCTAACACTTTAGTCATAGGTGACTCTATAGTCCGGCACACTGATGTCCCTCTCACCAGGTTGAATAAGGAGAAAATTACAGTCAGCTGCCTGTCGGGTGCCAGGATCCACCACATAAGGCATGCACTCAAGTCACTCCACAACAAGTACAAATATGACTCTGTCATTGTCCATGTTGGAGTGAATGACTTGAGGCGTACCTCCCTGGACTACATGAAAAGAGACATGGAAGAGCTCTCGGATCATGTGGCCCAGGCAGGTATGACCCTAGCCCTGAGTAGCATCCTGCCTTCGCCCAGAATGATACCACAATATAAGGATAAAATGATTGACTTCAACAATTGGCTAAGCTTATGGTGTCATTCAAAGGGGATCCAGTATCTGTCTGCCTGGGATGACATGATTGACAGACCACGATGCTTTGCCAGAGATGGTCTGCACCTGTCACCCTGGGATTCAGGTTACTGGTTAAGGCTCTTGCCACCCCTATAGTGCCTTTTTTAGGCAACCTTCAAAGGACAAAACCACCACCATAACAGGTACAAGCATGCAAACTCTGAAGGTAATGCTACTCAATGCTAGAAGTCTAAACCTCAAAATGCACTCTCTCGAGGCACTCCTAAAAATGGAGAACATCGATATCTGTGCAGTAACTGAGACCTGGTTCAAGGCTCCAGAGAGCACCCCTGCAATACCAGGCTACAACTCTTACCACACTTTTCGGCCACCAAACCAGGACCGAAACACTAAAGGTGGAGGAGTGTCAATATTCACCAAGGATATTCACACCACCAGGCTAGTTGGCCAACACAGTGTGTCTGAAATTCTCCAAGTGCAACTAACACTAGGTAAGACTGCAATCCAAATTGTAGCTTGCTACAGATCCCCACCATACCCCAAGATTCTCACTACACCTTTCTAAACATACTGGAAAATATTAAGATAGAACCAAACACCCTAATACTGGGTGATTTTAACTACCCTGCCATTAACTGGGAAAACTACTCATGTCCCAACACCTTTGCATAGCGGTTCTTGGAATTCATAAATTCCAATGCCCTGGATCAACTAATCCATAGTCCCACCAGGGGCTCCAATATCCTAGACCTGGTCATTACCAACATGGGAAATCAATGCTCCATACCTATGGTCACCCCTCGTTAGTCAGGTCTGACCATAAGCTAATCACCCTTAACATCCACATCCCACCCCATCCCCAGTAAAGAAACCACCATAAAAACTTCTCCAAAGCCAACTTCATGCTACTCAAGTCAGAAGTGACAAACTTCATGACACCCATGCAGATGGGAACTGAAAGTTCAACTGCTGAATCCTACACTAAGGCACTGTACGAGCACATCCACTCATGCATGAATCGTGCCATCCCAAATAGAACCAAAATGCTCTCATCCAAAAAAAGGAAGCCAATCTGGTGATCCCCTGCCATAAACAAACTTTACAACAAAAGGAAGAAACTTTTGCAGAAAAGAGGAAAATCCCAGGATGCAAAAAACTCCCTTACTAGCCTCAGTAAGAAACTGAGATGCCTCATAACATCCTCCAAAGCTAGTTATGAAAATAAAATTGCCAAAGATTCCAAAGACAACCACAAAGCATTCTATAACTATGTCAAGAATCTAAATGGCAATGCTCAGATCTGCTCTGAGCTAAAACAGAATGGCATTAAATATACTGATCCGAAGGATATTGCCAATATCCTGGCAGATCGATTCAGTGCCAACTTCACCCCCCTCTCACCCCCTAAATGGCCCATCTCAATACCGGAAGATTGCCAAATTCCAGTAATAATGGCAACACAGGTACAAAACGCACTCTCTAAAGCCAAGAATACAGCATCCATGGGACCAGATGACATCCCAGGCTGTGTACTGCTTGAACTACAATATGAACTGGCACCTCATCTAAGTGTCATGTTTAATCATAGCCTCACCTCAGGTTTCGTGCCCACTGAGTGGTGCAGAGCTACAGTTATCCCAATCCACATGGGGCGATCCACCTTGGATCCCGGAAACTACCATCCCATCAGTCTGACAAGCCTTATCTGCAAGGCCATGGAGCGTATTATCATGGAACTTATAAACAAAGACATTGGCAACCTTCAAACACTGGACCCCACCCAGTTTGGGTTTGTGAAGGGCCGATCTTGTCTCCTGAACCTGATTGACTTCTTTGAATCAGTCTCCAGAGCCATGGATAAGGGTAAGGTGGTCCACACAGCCTATCTAGACCTTGCCAAGGCCTTTGACACCATCCCCCACTCTGGAATCATAGATAAACTTACCAAGTTGGGCATTAATCCCTATGTCACCCAATGGGTTGTTAAATGGCTTACTGATAGAACCCACACTGTAAAAGTAGCTGACTCCAAATCCAGCTCCAGACAAGTGACAAGTGGAGTACCTCAGGGTTCAGTCCTGGGGCCACTCTTGTTTGGCATCTACTTCTCTGAAGTACAGGTCAACACTAAGGGACTCTGGCTAACAAAGTTTGCAGATGACTGCAAACTGGGAGCCATTATTGAATCCCCAATTGATGTGGATACTCTACAAAAGGGCCTTACAGAAACAGATGCTTGGTGCCAGAGCCATGGGCTCAAGCTCAATGCCAAGAAATGTATTGTTATCCCCTTTGGGAAAAAACATGTATCTATGAATTACCATATAGGTGGCAGTACACTAAATACAGAAAGTGTGATAAGAGACTTAGGGACACAGGTGGACAGTGGTCTCACCTTCGATAACCACATCGCCACAACAGTCAGGAAATCCTTCTATGTGGCACACCTCATCATGAAGGGCTTTTCTTCCAGAAAAAAGGAGGTCATTGTCCCACTGTACTCATCCCTCATTAGACCCATTATAGAATACAACGCCCCATTTGGTATGTACCTCTCAAGACATCTGCAACAACTGGAAAGGCCTCAGAAATACCTCACTAAAAGAATCACAGGCCTAAAGCAGATGCCCTATGCTGACCACCTTAAAAAACTCCAGTTATACTCTGTCGCATATCGTCTACTCAGAGGCAATCTCTGCTTAACATACAAGGCCATGTCAAACCCAGAGCTGTTGGACATGCTACACTTAAAGAAATCCCAATCCCTCAGAGCTACACGCTCCAGGGATCTAAACCTTGTCATCACAATAAACAAAACATGCTGGAGGGATAGGTTCCTGACCCAGAGACTCCCCAGACTCTGGAATAGATTGCCCATACATGTCAAGCAGAGTGCCTCTTTGGACCTCTTCAAGAGGAACCTTGATGATTGGATGGAAGAAAGGAAATTCACCCCAGGGATCACGTCAGTCACCCTGCTAGACAGGGGTCCAGGAAAGTAAATAATGTGGGAAGAAATAGCCAGGGAATTGTTATGGCTAGGCTTGTATAGGCCCTAGGGCTGATAGCCTAGTACCAACCTATGAACCTATGAACCTATGAACCACCAGCAACAGTACCACAACAAACATTAGTATCACCAACAGCAATACCACCACTGACATCAGTATCACTGACAACAACAGTATCACCACTGACATCAGTACCAACAACAGTACTACCACTAACATCAATGCAAACAAGAATAATGATACTACCAAAGAAAACATCAGTACCACCAACAACAGTTTCACAGTTATCAGTACCAACACCAACAGTAGTGCCATCACCAACTCCATCACAAACAACAACATCTCTACCACAAACATCGGTACCACCACTGACATCAGTTCCACCATCAATAACAGTACCAATCCCAACATCAATGCCACCAACAACACCAACTCCACTACAAACAATGATACCAGCAACAACAGATGCAACAACAGTAACACCACTAACAGCAACAATAGCAATAACAACAATCTTATCACCACCAACAACAGCAATAACAACATCAGCAACAATAATACCATGAACAGAAACAATGGGAAATACAGATACTCCAGGATCTTCCACAGCAACTATACCTGCTGCGCTAACAGATAGTGTAGGTTGTCATGCAATGTGTTATACTTATTTTATGATAATATGGGATCAGATGTGTATGGAAACAGAAAGAATCTAATGACATTTTAGTACTGAAGTTCCTTGCATTTCTTGTAAATGATATGGAGCTCAGCACACAGTGTTTTCTAGTTTTCTTGTACTGCAAGTAACAAAGGGAAAATATTTCCCTGAATCAGTCAGAATACATTAATCCATGACTAAATTTAAATTGAAAAATTCTAGAAGCAGTTTTCTTCCTTTTAGCAAAACAATTCAATTTATTTAAAGGAAAAGACCACGTCTCCTGCAGTTTAACTCTTCCCTGGCGTAGATGGTGAGTGGTGCAGCAGTTTATGTTGTCGCCTCACAGCAAGAGGTTCTCTGGTTTGATTCTTGGCTGGAATGCCCTCTGTACTGAGTCCGCATGTCATCTGTGTATTTTTGCAGGTTTTTCTCCCAAGTTACAAAGACGTGTCTGGAGCATTTATCCCTGGGCCTCTGCTGAAAACTGACTAGTTCCAAGTCAGACTTTCTTGGTAAACAAATGTTAAATAAATAAATTTCCTCCCTACAATATTGTTTAGGCACCAGAAACCTAGTTGTACTTCACAAAATTTTCATTTCTTTGACTTGGAATCAAAGGAAGAGAAAGCCAACTCATTTTAAGCTTAACTTCTCATATACTTTGGCAGAGGAATGTGTCTCCACCTGTATGATATAGGACAGATAAACAGAAATATACAATTCTTCCTGTTAGGTACTGCCCACAATCTTGCATAGCCGGTTAGTCCTACTGATATCAACAGATCAGTAGCTGCTAAAAAACACACAAAGTGCTGTGAAACTATTTTCCGCTGCCTTTATTGCAGATAGGAGGAGTATCAGTTCACCTAGATGGTAGGTTACTACCTGTGTGTTTCTGCAGAGCAATCCTGATTTGGAAAAATCTGTCTTGGGAGGGAGCATGAAAAACAAAAATGTCTTGATATTTTACAAGGAAAATATTTTCTAAGTGTCATAGAAAACTGTGATATCACATTAAAGTCATCTTAAAAAAGTAGTATAACTAACAGCAATCCACATCACTGAGTCTTTATTCTGGTATTAAGATGAAAATAGTTATTTTTCATTTCGTAATGTCATTTTCCTGCAGTCTCAAGGTTCAGTAAGAACATCCCACTTTGGACATCTAAAAACGGGTCTATATTAGAACATCAAAGTGTCAAAACTTAACTGCGGTGGTGGTGCTGTGGTAGCGTTGTCGCCTCACAGTAAGACGTCCTGTTTGATTCTTAGCTAGAGTGTCTTCTGTGTGGAGACATGCGTGAATGGGTGTACCTTTGTTGAAGGTTGTGCGTCAGGGCTGGCAACTTGGCACGTAAAATATCCACTGCCAATCATTAGCGGACCGGAGTTGCGCTGTGGTGACCCCTAACCCAGAAAAGCCGAAAGACACAACATTACGTGAACGTTGGAAATATCAAAGCAACAGAAAACCGAATTCTTTCCTAGGGAAAGAATTCAGTTGTCTGTTTCTGTTGCTTCGGTATTATCAGCACTGTGGTGGAAAGTTACAGGTCTGGTTCGGGTAAGTGTGCGATTGAGTGCGAGTTAGGGTATGTCTGTGATTGTGTGGATGTGAGGGTTAGGTGAGTTAGGGTTTAGGCGAGGGTCAGGTAAGTGTGCGATTGTGTGGATGTGAGGGTTAGGGTGGGGTAAGTGAGTTAGGGTTAGGGTGCAGATCAGGTAAGTGTGCAATAGTGACAGACCTTAGGGTTAGGGTTTGGGTTAAGGTAAGTGGATAGTTAGTGGTGTGTGTATAGTTTAGTGTAGGGTTAGGAGTAAGACTGTAGGTGTATGTGTGTGGATTGCTGTTTGTTTGGTGTGCTTGTGTTTCCCTAGGAAAAAATTCACTGTTCTGAATGGTCGATTTTTTTAGCTTTCGCGTAATAGGGTTCGATATTAGAACATTCAAAGTTTTGACACTTCGATGTTCTAATATAGACCCCTAAAAACATAGCACCCCTTGTAACTGATAACAAAGTTTGTACAGAGATCCACTTGTAAGTGGCATTTTCTTTAACTACAGCAGTTTTATAGAAGGTAGTAATAGTCACACAGAGAATTACTGATTTATCATGCTCAAAGATTATGGTTTTGATGACGTGTCGACATGCTGCAATATATGTAACAAATTAAGGAGAAACAATGTAGTCATGCACAAGGCATTTGTGCCTCAAAAAAATATATTAATACAAATTCAAGAACAGATAGTTGTATTTGTTTGCACTGTGCTTTTATAATAATTTTTTGAAAAAAATAGCAAGCATGTTAGCATATTCTCCAACATTCAGGATAACAAAAAAACCCTCGTACTACTGCAGACACTGGTCTGGTAAGTAGCAGAAGTTCTTTGAAGTGTTCATTAACAGCTCTTGGATTGCAGTGCTAGTTTTGACACCTCAGGAAGAGTGTGTTGCAGGATCTGTTAGTGCTCATAGTATAGGACTAAACAATGACAATAATTACACAAGCCTGTGATTTAGCTACTTCCCTTGGCTGCAGTTGTGAAATTTGTCTGAATTGTTTAAAACTGCCTCTGAGAGAATTGTATATGATGGTCATTCAGGAATAAAATGCAAGAACTCCTGCTACAGAAGGTTTGTAAGATGGTTGTGACTCACACTGTCACCATTCTATCTCAATAAACCAGAAAGACAGCATAAGATCCTCATGTCTAGCAGTACTCATATAAAGGGTACTTGAAATGCATCCTGGGAAGGTGAAAAGAAATCATGAAAACAAGATCACATTAATATGTCAGGTTTTACGCCAGCCAGTTTGTAAAAGATATATTAAAATTTTATAAGAATAGTTACTTTAATATGTTAAAATAGCTCAGAAAACAAAGATACAGCAAAAAAAAAAAAAGTTGAGTTTCAGTGTGGAGTTTTCCTTTAAGTTAAGAGGAAATATCTCATCTGTCAGCACATTGTGGGTGCTGTGAAGAACTCTTTCAGCTAAGATCAAAGACTGAAGCAATACTAATTTAATGAATCTTAGGCAGCTGTACTTTGACATAGGAGTGGGGTCCATTCCCATCATGGTATTAGAAACTGAAAAGACTTGTAGAATGTCAGAAAACTGTGTTCCCTGTACAAGCCCAGTAGAAGTTGCTTTGTAGTTATAAGATTTCAAGGTCACATCACTAAAAATAAAAATATCAGACCTCATCTGTTAGCTGTTCAATGGGCCTAATGCCAGGGTCTTGTACTTCCCCCAATCTAATTTTTA
Organism: Protopterus annectens; assembly: GCF_019279795.1. Classification (NCBI taxonomy): domain Eukaryota; kingdom Metazoa; phylum Chordata; order Ceratodontiformes; family Protopteridae; genus Protopterus; species Protopterus annectens. The sequence continues at coordinate 631,494,369 of NC_056734.1, forward strand.
TTATTTAAGACAATGAATGGTACATCCCTCTACTCATATCTACAGTGAGCTGCAGCCCAACTCAGTAAGGAAGTGCACCTGACGCCAAGTCACAATCATTCATGGCTGAGCAAATGTTGACTGGCCATGGAGGTGAATGGCATGCCTTTCTCATAGTGAGGTAAGAGAGAATTAAGGACTCTGATGTAGGAGGCCATGTGAGGAAGGCAGCACCTCTTCATCCTCCACATCGGCAAATGCTGATAGTGTGAATCATAATTAAACTGTATTCAGAGATCAAGCAGTTTACAATTAACTCCACCATAGTGCAATTGTGTCATTAGTATGTATGTGTAGGGGTGGTATTGGGGGGTCTCGCCCAACATGTGGGGGTGTGGGGGTTCTAGCTCCTCTGCGAACAAAACAGAAAAAAAGAAAGAAACTGTTATGTGTATCACTGAAAGCTGATTTCAGTGATTACCTTTTGTATTATTTTCACTCCTCAGTGATTTATCAACTTTGATGACCTGCAGTGAATCCTTCCTTTGATTGACTACAACATGATTTGCCATTTGTGAAGAACACTGACTCGAACTATGTTTTCTCCTATCTATATAGAAAGTATGGCAGTATCATAATTCCTTTTCAGTGACTGGCAAATTGATAGCTGTTGGCGACTAGTAAAGCAGTTCCTTAATGACACAACCATTTGCTACAGTTGTAAGGTCCAATGCTATGATTTTTATGTTACGTTACTGAGAAGCATGCTGTACAATTCCTCAGATAAGCCCTGTCATACTTTCATGGTTCTTTGCTAGTGTGCTACCCCTAATGACTATTGTCTTGCTTCTTGACAGCCTGTAAGTTTTGCTTTGTTTCCCCAGTTTTTACTGGATTCTGGTATAAAAAGAAATTATGATACTAGTGCAACCAACCATTGCCATAAAGCAAATAAACTAACTCTCCTAACCTTTCCATTCCCCAACAATGTTAGCAGCAACATCATATGTTCTTCATATAGATCATTGCTGCAGTAGTCTTAGGTATATAAGTTATATCCTGCATAGGATGTAACAGCTGGCTACTTTCCAAATCTTCAGGGCATGCTCTACACACCCAAATTATTAGTGAGTTCAACCTAAGCTAAAAAATCAAGTTTGGGCAACAAGCCCTTCAGAACTTTTTGGCTGCTATGAAGAGTGCTCCTCTGCAGGCTTTTGAGGCTCGACAGTTGGCAAATGCTGTTCCATTGTTGGGCAGATAAGTTTCCTTTAGGGAAAAATCTTTGACATTACTTTATTACTGGCTTAAAGTAACTTTTTGGGAGAAACAAGTACTTTTCAGCTAGAAAAAGTATTTCCTTAACTGTCTTGTGACTTTTATGCACTTTTAAATGGGAGCAAACCTTTTTACTTTTGTGGAAAAAAGTTGTTGAAAATGTTTAAAACTACTTTTTCTGTTGCAAAACTGTGTTTTCAGTTAACTTTTTGGAGCTAGAGAAAGTGTTTAAAATGGTTTGTACTGTGTTTTTTTCTGTCAAGATTTTTTTTGCTACTTTTCTGTTTTACTGATGGTTGATACAAAGTTTCCCTGGGAAACAAGCACCATTTTGTGCTTGACCATGGAACATACTACTTGTCCCTTGGGTGGACCTTCTTCCAGCCACAAAAAGAAAGAAAAAGATTGTTAAGCAGCCTATGTCATCATTACAGTCTAGTGATTTGCCTTAGCCAGAGGTGGACAACACTGCTGTGGCCAAAGCTTGTTTCTCAGACCACTCATCTTTTTCTTGGGATCTCTCTGGATCCACCATGGACTGTGGGTTAGCCATGTTCTCTCCTGCTGTTGGGGTCCCCTCATTGGGCTAGGGAGCGTCTCTCTTGTTGGTTATTGGAGGAGGTCTAGGGAATGTACCTCTGCTTGACCAGAATATTGTGCCCATTGCTGGGTAGTTGTTGCTGGCAATACTGAATCTGTTTTTCCACACTTTTCTGTCAAAAGAGATAGAAAACTAAACATTTATCCTTTCCTGTGTCACTTACTCTGTACAGTAGCAATTTATTGGGTTTGGCTTGGGGTTTTGTGCAGGCTCTTGATCCTTTTTGTAAAGTATTTTTTGATAAAATAAAAAGTGATTCCTCTTCCCCTGAAGAAGTTCATGGTTTCAAATCTGTCGGGGATTGTAAAGGGGCAGGTGCATTTTTTTCTCCTCGTGTTTCTAATTCACATTCTGATTAGAGTGTGGTATCTGATTCTCTGTGTGAGGGACTCATTTCTGTGAGACTATTGATGAACCAATGTTTTCTGTGGGAGTTTACTGAGGTTTCTCAGTTCCTAAGAAAATATTATAATTTGTTGTAAATGGAATTTCCAGAACTTTCACCCATGTCCCCATTGCTCTTAGTACTGGAGGATACTTTTGTCACAGCCTGTCGTTTCCCTGACAGTTAGCCTGCTGCCCTAAGAAAGCAGATAGATTGTATAAAGTTCCTCAGTCTTTCAAGTTTCTATATACTTATCCCAGACCTGATTTACCAGCTATACTTTGGTAAAACCAACTGCTGCCAAACAAGTTGTTAATTCTAATCCTTCTCTTTCTGAGAATGATGAAAAAGCTTTTGATAGGTTTTGAAAAAGTGTATGTTTCTGCAACTTTGATTTTTAGAATTCCAAACTGTCAGGCTCATATGTTGAAATGTGTTGTAGTAGTAAAAGTATGGGGAATGTTTTGGCATCTGTTTTCTCTTGTGAGAAAAAATCTACATTGTGTAGTTTTGTTTCTTCTATTTCTCAAGTCACTACTCATTGTTTGAAATGTGTTTATGACTCTGTAAGTACTAGTTCTAGGGTAGCTGATACTGGTACTGTTTTAAGGTTTACCTGACTGCATTTGCAGAACCTCCCAGAAGATGTCAAAATTTAAATTTTCAATTCTCATTTGGATAGAGATATAATTTTTTGGATGCTCTGCCACAAAGATTATCAGAAAGTGTGATGAGTGAGGTAAGCTGATTCAGGGACTTTTTCAGCCCTTCTTCTCTAAATTCTTTAATGGATTCTTACCCCTGTTATCCAACTTTAGCATGAAACAAAATAATCAGTCTCAGCAGAATTCTGGTAAGTAGACATTCAACAAGCAATGGCAGGGAGGTTAGAAAAAGAAATCAGGAACCACCCAGAACAATGGACAGTCAAATAAGAAATAATGAATGTATGAGGGACCTTGTCCCCCACCGTGACAGTCCCTTACCCTTCCAGAAATTCTGAATCTCCATTTCTCAGTTTGGCAGCATACTGTCTCTGACCAATTGGTGCTGAATGTGATCCATCTTGGATACAGAGGGCAGCTGGAGAAAATTCTTTCTTTTCAGGGGATTCCTCCTTATTCACCAGGACAAACTCTTAAGAAATGTTCTGCTTCAGGTGTAAAATAAGCTGTTCATCCTCCTCAATTAGGGGAGTGATTTTACTCAAGAATGTTTTTAGTATCAAGGAAAGAAAACTTGTGGAGACCTGTTTTGGATCTTTCTTTCTTTCTTTCTTTCTTTCTTTCTTTCTTTCTTTCTTTCTTTCTTTCTTTCTTTCTTCTTTCCTTCTTTCTTTCTCTTTCCTTCTTTCATTCTTTCTTTCTTTCATTCATTCATTCTTGCTTTCCTCAACCATTTAGCGATAGTGCCAAAATGCTTTCAGTTCACAAGTTGTTACTCCTTCTTCCTCATTTGAGTTATCTAGTAACCTAAGATTGAAAAGATGTGTGTCATCATATTCCTATTCATCCAGATTCAAGTGTTTGTGAAAGTTTTGTGTATATATAGATAATATTATCAGTTCTCTGCTTTACCCTTTGGGCTATCCGCTGCTCCATAGGTGTTCAAACACTGTCTACCTTCTGTTATAGCCCAGCACAGGCTACACAGTATCCATAATTTACGATATTTAGATGGCTTACTTATCTTCGCAGAATCTTTCTCAAAGTGTTAGCAATCTTTCTCCTAGGTAAGAGCTCTCCTACACATGGTAGGATTCCAAAGGAAATGTCTCACAGGATTGTGTTTTGGGTTGCCTGCTAGACACCTCAGTACAAACAACTTTTCTTCCACATGGAAAAAGTAGTCCTATATTTAGATTTGTTCCAGGGGTTTTCCACTCAGACTTTTGTCACAATAAGGGAATACCTTAGGATTCTTGTTCTCACGGCTTCTGTAATTCTCCTGATACCTCATGCAGGACTCCACATAAGGGGTCCAAATGGAGAGATGAAAAGTCAGCAAGTAAAGAGAGTAGTAATGCTGAAATTGAATTCATCCTCAAGTTTTGGTACTTTTATGAGGTGGACCCTATTTTTAAAAAAAAAAATCTCACCAAGGCGACACTGATATATAGACTGTATTTATATATCATGGACAGAAGTAGGTCAAAAATTAAAAAAAATAGATTTGTGCACAAGACCCAGGATAAAAAAGTGCCCAATCCTGGTAGGAGCACTGATGCCAGGACTGGAAAAAATGACAGTGTAGAATCCTCAAAATACGGAAACATTCCTACAATGAGGCAGGCCCAGGCTCAGGGGGAGGATGGCCCCCCTTGTTATAGGATTAAGTAGCAGTCCACAAAAATCACAAGAACTGATAGGCCAAAGAAGAGCCATAAAGATGGCTGAGTGGACTATTGAAGATAAGAAAGAAATGATGTATTGTTACTATTATGCAAAAAACCCAGAATGTCCAGACACAAGATATTCAAAAAGATTAGAAATTAGAAATTAGAGGAAAGAAAAATACTTCTGCAAGAAAAACTGTCAGAAGCTTCAAATAAAAAATTTGTGGTCCTTAATACAACAGATTTTTGAAAAAAACAGCATATAGACCAAGAAACCTTTATCTGTTTTTAAAAAGAAGCATCTGAGGAAGTGCAAAAATATAAACAACAAAACCTAGATATTTTTGAAAAGTATACAAAAGAAATATGGAGATGGGAAAGAAAGAAAAATTTGATATGGTGCAATATTTATGTAAAGGCAAAAGCCAAATTAATCAACATACAGAAGACAGCCCCAAAGACAATTAAAGTGAAATACAGGCAAAGACATCCAGACATGGAAAATTTCACAATAAAAAATAATATCACAAAGAGGGAATTAAAAAAGCAGAAGTTAAAAAATAGAAGTTGAAGGTATGGAGTGCCTACAAAGTAAATGATTTGATGTAGAAGGTGTAACACAGGTTACATCACAGTATGATGGAATGAGTCCCCAAAATAAGAAGAAACAGGAAGATCAGGAGATGTCTGAAGAAGAAATATGGACAAGGCAAAGAAAAAGAGATTTAATAAGGTGTAATATCTATGCAATGGATAAAGCAAAACTAATCAAAACAAAAAGAGCAGCACCAAAGATATTTAAAGAGAAATACAGCCAAAGGAATCTGGTCATGGAAAACTTTACAATACAAAAAATAAGAAGACAAAGAGGAAAAGTAGAAAAGGAGATTAGTAATGGAGGAGTTAAAGAAATAGAAACTGAGGTTATAGAGTACCTCCAAATTGAAGTATTCAGTGTAGAAAATCTAATCAGGAAGCACCACAAAAGGATAGAGCAATGGAACTCCAAATTCAGGGGAAACCAGCGGAATGGGAAGCAATTGGTCAGGTGCCATATGAAGATATTTTGGAGCCTTCCACAGGAAATGAGTATAAACATTCACTTGAAGCTGGACAGCAAGGAAAGGAACAGGAAACTGTGGAAACTCTGACACAGTTAATGTTAAGGAGTGATAGGCCAGTGAATTCTCATATGACAGAACAACGGATGGCATAGGATGGAATTGAAGAGAATGTGCCACAGGAAGATGTAATAGAATGTTCTATAGAATGCCAGCAAGAAATGGAAAACAAAAAATGTACCCTCATTTTAGAAAAAAATGAGCTAAGAGAAGAGTTGTTTGACTTAACAGAGAAAGATAGACAAATTAAGATCAATAAAAGAAACAGACTGCAGAAGTTCAATAAAAACCAAAAAGTCAGAAGTCTGATAAAACAAATGAACACAATAATTAGGACTGTCCACAGAGATCCATGCAATATAACAGAAGTAAACAGGATATATTGCTCTGTAGCTAAATTAATAACTGACAAAGTTCTACCACAAGAACACAATGTAGTAAGGGAAAGGAAGGGGAGAAATCTAATACCATCATGGAAGTATCGAATAGAGAAAACTATAAAGCAACTAAGACAAGAAGTGTCACTGTTAGAAGAATATAGAAGAGGGAACAGATCAACAAAAATACGTAGAAAGATAGACGTGATAAAAACAATGCGCAGTCAACAACGGACTGCTAATCAAATATCTGTTTGCTGACCAGTGAGTGCTAGCGTGTTATGGACAATAAATGGTGATTAATTTACATATCCGTGGCTTTATGGTTTTGTTGTTCAAAGGAACGTGGTCATTGTGGATTTATTGGTGAATTTACCTTGCTTTTAGCCTTTGTTTGACTTATGAATGCATGAATAGTTAAGGAGAGGTAAATTCAAACCAAGAGACAAAAGGTTAATATTGGCGGCACAAGACAGTGGGCTATGTACACATTGGTTTACAAAGTCCATTGAACATGTGGGAGAAACAGACAAATGTAGGTTTTGTAAAACAGAATTGGAAACAGTTGCACACCTTGCTGCTGGTTGTGACATACTAATGGCAGAAGGACTGTATACTGAAAGGCATAATAATGTGGAAAGACTGTTGCACTGGGGATTGTGCAAACATTATGTCACTGAAGTGGCTGAAAAACACTGGAAACATGAGCCACAGAGCATCATAGAAAATGATGGTCTACATAACATGGAATCATCCATTACCAACAGTTCAACAGGTAGATGCTAGAAAACCAGATATAGTGGTACAAGAAAAGAAGACAAAAGTAGCATTTGTCATTGAACTCGCCACACCCAGTGACTACAGTGTCTTGTGTACAGAGAGACATAAAGTCATAAAATATCAGAATTTGCAAGCAGAAATGAGAGCAATGTGGAAGAAAGATACCCATATAGTTCCAATTGTAGTAGGAGCAACGGGTCTTATAAAAAAGGAGTCTATAATCATATTTAGATATGCTACCAATACATGTAACTCTATACAAATTGCAGAATGAGTCATTACTGGGCACATTGTGGGTGCTGTGAAGACCACTTTTGGCTGACATCAAAGAGTAAAACAATACTAATTGTATGGATTTTAATCATACTTTGACTTAGGAATGGGGTCCATTCCCAACATGGTATTAGAAATCCAAAAAGTATTGGAGAAATTAAAAAAAGAAAGCTACAATAGTCTCTAACATTTTTCTTGTCCCAGCATCAACAGCCATTGTCTTTTCAAACCCCAGTTCTGGTGAAAAGAGAAATCAGGTGGTGGAGCCACCAATTTCCCAAAATCCTGTTGTCCCATTCTCAATGGGTTATAAACCTATAGGGTTTTTGCGACCAGAATGCCCGACCAAATGACATAAACATAAAAGTGAAGCTTGGTCTTATAAATACTGTCAACTCTCTGAATAATCTGTGGTCCCTGAGACCTCCTCAAGTGTTACAATACCACAGTGATGTGGTACATAATTAAACAAGGGATAACCAGATCTTACCCTCTTTTCAGACTGGAGTGTTAGCAAAGCATATGTCTTTACAGCACAGTCTCACCCTACAGGCATCTTACATTCTGCTACAACAAAATTGTGGGGCAGATCAGCTGTGCAGGAGCATGGCTGTAGGTCACAAATGGCAACTGAATCAAGGAGTCTTCCAAGATTTGTGCTATCTGTGGGGACTTCTTCAGGCAGACCTTTTTGCTTCCTGTCTAAACAATCAACTGACAAAATTCTGTTCCAGGACTCCATGCAAGAAGGCCTGGAGGACATATGCCTTTTCTTTTCTTGGATTGGAAAGTTCCTGTATGCTTTTCCACCCTTTTCACTGATTTCCAAGGTGCTTCTGAATATTCAGAAAGAGTCTCCAAAGATCATTGTGGTAACTCCCTTTTGGCCCAGGCAACAGTGGCTCTTGGTTCTTTTGGAAATGGCCAGTGACAATTACCAAAAGCTTCTTGACAGACTGGATTTACTCTCAGATGATGAGGGATGTTTTATACATACTGGCCCAAACAACTACAGGTGACTGCCTTGATGATAGGCTTTTAATACCTTTTAGGCACCTATTTTCTGAGGTCATGCATCAGGTATTAATGGAAACAAGAAAACCTGCTACTGGAAAATCATATATAAAAAAAAGGAAAATATTGTATTATTGGTGCCAAAAGTGCCAACAAATGAACCCAACCTCATGTAGAGTGAGTTGTGGTTTTACAGCATTTGTATGAGTTACTGTACTATGGCCTATATTATTCCTCTGTCAAGGTTCATTTGTCAGCCGTTTCAGCATGTCTACCCATGGATCCAACATTTTTAATGTAGTCTCATGCGAAAAATGGTAGCTCTTTCTTGGGGTCTTAATTTTGTGTTAGAGAAACTAACACTTGCTCTATTTAAACCAGTTTATTCGGTTCTTAACATGGAAAACAGTATTGCTGATTGCTTTGACCTCTGCAAGAAGAGTACCTGAGTTGCAAGTTCTGATGCTGGGTAACCCTAATTGCATCTTCTTTGGCAATAGAGTTTCTTTGAGAACTACTCCATCTTTTAGTCTTAAAGTGCTATTCAAGTTTACCTTAAGCCAATCAATCCATCTCTCTGTTTTCTTTGCAGAACACAAAAATGAGGGAGGAAGGATTCCTCATATATTGGATGTTCAGAGACAATTCAGGTACCATCTTGGCAGAACAAAATCTTTCAGAAGTTACAGTTAGTTGTTCATTTCTTATGAAGGTAAGATGACGGGGCAATCTGTGCCATAGCAGAGTATTTCCAAATGGTTCTGTCAGATTATTACCTGTTGTTATTAACATCACAATGGAACTATTCTAGGTATGGTCAAGGTTCACTCTACAAGTGCCTTGGCTTCATTTATGGCTTTTAGGAAGGAGATGGACTCTAGAAGTATTGTTGATGTGGCACATTGTTCCTCTGTGCATACTTTTACAAATGACTGTAAACTACATTCTTATTCCAAGTCTATGAAAGGTGTTCTTAGGGCCATTCTCCAGAGGTTCCTGAACCCTACGCCTTGCACCTCCCAGTTATTTTAAGTTATGATAATCTATCCATATTGTTAAGGCTACCACAGCAGGAATCAGTTTGAACAACAAAAAGTTGTGTACTGTAAATAAACTTAACATAACAATAGATTTGTGAATGATCACTGCTGCAGGAGCCACTCTCTCCGTCCATCCCCCTTGTTGTTTATGTGTTTTTTGCCAGGATGTGGACATGTATTTTTTATCCTAACATTATCCTCTCAGGACTTGGCCTTCCTCTCTCAGCTGGAATGAAAGCTCTGAAGGGCTAGGCATCCAAACCTGACTTTTTAGTCAGCTCAGCTTGAGCTGGCTAATAATTTGGGCATGTGGAAGGTACCCAGAAGCTTTGGAAGTTGGACACACTATGATATCTTATGCAGGATATAACCCTTTTAGCTAAAGATACTGTAACAAAGTTCATCTGAACATCTAATGTGGTTATATATTTATTTACACACCTGTACATTCTCCCTTTTTGTTCTGTGCATACAGTTCTGTAATTGTAACTCTTACATGCCTCTTAACTGCCATTGTTTTACACAATGTCCCTGATTTTGTCTCATATTTTACCTTGTCTACATAAGATGTTTGAGTTACTGGTAAATCACCAAGGGCTGCAGTCAATTAATAATTATATTGATTAGAGTTTAATACATCTATCTTACTGTTCAGAAAATGCGTGTTTGTGTAAAAGGTTTTGTTCTAGTAACTTTCTAAGTGAATTAGAGTAATATTTAAAAATTGTCCCTCTTTTCGAGCCTTTTTACCAAAATTATTTTTGGCTGCATCTGGAATTCTTGAGCAAAGAGTTTGAGAACTATCAACCTATAATAGTAGAAAGAAATAATGTGCCATCTACATATAACAGCTCAATTACTTGGAAGTCTAAGCAATAACCTTAGTGGTAAAGACACAATCTATGTGTAGCACAGGACAACACTCATAGCATTGGGGAAATGAAATGATTAAAAATGTCTGTTTAAGGAAAGAAAAAACAAGAAGAGAAAGAAAGGTAACAGCTCACTGGGCATCACTACAACTACATTGTTCTGTAGAGTGATCAGTACCAGTTTCCAGTTCCTATGGTATGTAAAATTGCCATAATTTGAATGACAATGTTTATAAACTTGCTGCTGATTATGGTGCAGTGGTCAGTTTTATCCAACAGCACATTTACACAGTTGTATCATTTCAGCTAATTACTTTTGATCTCTTTATTTTTTTATATTTTTCATACAATAAGTTTATGAAAAAGATCGTAAAGAATGCTGACTACACACAGATAAAGAGCACACTTATAAATATGATTGTCATCCATTTTGTAATTCCATACCATGCATGACATCCACGCATTAGACTTACGAATTACAAATATAAACACTAGTGACAGTTACTCTGAAAAGTCCCTTTCATTTGTTCACTCATGTAGACGGCTACTAGTCTGCCATTCTTCAAATTCTATAATACTTTCAGAAAGTGTAATGCATGTAAGAACTGTTGATGGTGAAAACAGTGTGCTGTGTACGGTAATCTGGATAGAATTATTATATCTTTATGCCTCAGTAAGGGGCATAATGATGTATTACTTATAACCAACATTATATATTGTGCAAATTGCTTTTTGTATATAAATAAGCAGATAATTGCTAAAATGCAATATAGGTAAATGCTGTTTCTATGCAATGCATATTTTTGTGAATTTTTGAGAACATGCCGATATGGGTAAGTGCTGTTTATATGTAATATATATTTTTGTGAATTTTTGAGAATATGCCCTTGACCTAAATAAAAAAAAATGTTTGTTTGCTGTCATAACTTGCAGGGATATTAATTTTCTTTATGTTTACTATTGTAGGTGTCAGTACACTAGTGACCAGTATACAAACATCAGCAGCCGACTTCATAACTACCCAGGATGCAGCTACATCATTACCTGTTACAACTGAACGTAAGTTTTCAGTGTTTTCAGTTGTAATTTGCATGGTTTTGCAAAGCTGTAAAATACAGACAATAGCTTTACATCATTCCCTGAAGCTAAAGCAGTGTGGTCTATAACACAGAAAAATTAGACTGTTTTCTTCCATCTCAACACTGAATTCAAACATCATGGGACCTGTCCCAAATTTGCGTACAAATCACACAATAATTTGAAAGACATTTTAAAAGCAATCATTACCAGGTCTTGCCACTATTGCCAGCATATTTTTGAATCCCCTAATATGACTCTACATGATTATCCAAGGGCAATTCCATGTGCAGATAATTTCAACTGCAAAACCCAAGGGGTAGTTTGTATTGCCCTCTGTGAAAACAATTTGTTCTTTCTTCTATGTTGGAAAAACTGAACATTATTTGAAGAAGAGAATTTATAAACATACTCATTGAAGGTTGTTCATCATAGCTGGCAACTTGGTATGCAAAAATCTACTGCCAATCATTAGCGGACTGGAGTTCCGCTGTGGCGACCCCTAACTGGGAAAAGCCGAAAGACACAACAACAACCAATGACACCAAAAAAGGCAACAACATACCTGACTTTAAAAAACACTCACTTATCTGTAATGATTTGGCAAAATTATTTTCTAGAACTCCTTGCAAGAAGGCCTGGAAGAAAGAAACCTTTTTGACCACTGATTTCAAGGTACTTCTGAATATCCAGAAGGACTCTCCAAAGATCATTCTTTTGACTCCCTTTTGGTTCAGGCAACAGCAGTCCTTCCTTCTTTTTTAATTGCCATGGGGCAGTTACTGCCCTATTAACTATCTATCTTTTATTCATAAAGTGCTAGTTAGCTTAAGCCAATGTACCCATCTCCTTGTTTTCTTTGCAGAACCCAAAATTGAGGGGTGAAGGATACCTCATACCTTGGATACCCACAGACAACTCAGGTATTGTCTTGGCAGAACAATATCTTTCAGAAGTTCTGATCAGTTGTTCATTTCTTGTGAAAGTAAGAAGAAAGGCAATGTATTCTATAGCAGACTGTTTCCAAATGGTTGTCTCAGACTCTTGACTTTTGTTATACCCAGCACAACAGACCTTTTCCAGACAAGGTCAAGGCTCAGTTTACCAGGGTTTGGCTTCATCTATGTTTTTTTTGGAAAGAGTTGGACTATAGAAGTATGCTTGAAGCAGTGACTCGGTCCTCTCTGCACAGTTTTAAAAGCACTATAAACTGGAGTCATTCCCTCGGTCAATGATAGGCTTTGCTAGCAACATTCTACAGGGGCTCCCGGACCCTTTCCCTTGTATCTCCCAGTTATTTAAAGCTATGGTAATCTACCCATATAGTTAAGGCTACTGAAGCAGTGATCAGTTTGAAGAACATAGTAGAGTTTTGTTTTTTTTTAAATAAGAAACATCTTTATTAAATTATCAAGTATGACATAGGCAAGCATACATTTATATAAATGAAAACAAACTATACTGACTTAATTTTAGTTGCAAACATTATACATCATAAACCATGTTGACATAATTGTAGTTGCAAACATTATACATCAATTATAAACTATCCAGTCATTGTCAGTCAGTCATTACATCGCTCATTCGAATCCTGCTTTCTTTAAAACCTCGTTCCTCCTCTGCATGTATTGTTCCCACAATTCCCATTTTTTCTGATGTAATTTGCTCCTTCTGGTTTCTAAAGACCCCAGTTCCAGTTGTTTTATCTCTGTTACTGTATTCTCTACTTCTATTAAAGTTGGTTTGGACTTTGATTTTTATTTTCTAGTAATTGCTTTTTTGGCAGCCAGTGTAATTAGACTCAGAAAGGCCTTTCTATGTCTAGGCAATTACGATACTGTATCATAGATCAAAAAATAATTTCCTTAGTTACACGGATTTGCTCACCCAGTATCTTTGACAGAGCAGTCTTCAGGGAATCTTTAAAGTCTGCCAACTCATTATACTCCCAGAAAATATGCTCCAGTTACCTTTCTTCCCCGTCACACTTCCTACATTTAGTGTCTACATGAGGAAAAATTATATGGAGTCTACTTGGGGTGCAAAAATACCTATGTAAACACTTTCAAGCAAAGATCCTAAATGTTCTAGACTTTGTTGCATATTTGGGAGACATAGATATATATCCCCCATTGTTTCTTTGTGAATTGCTTATGCAGTCCTTTTTTAACAGCAGCTTCTGTTGTAAATTCTAGTAATAACTTTTCTAGTGCTGGACTTTCAGTTAGGATCCCCCTGTTTCTTTCTCTTTGCCTACACTCTGATTTCAATAACTGATAGTGAAGGAAATCTCTATCCTGCAGTCCAAATTCAATTCTTGGCCTCATCCCATTCTATTACATTTCCCTAATTATTTGCTCCCAGTACTTTGGTTCTTTTATCAGTTTTCTCCAATAAATTCCAGCCCTCTCTTTCCTATTGTCTGTATCCCTAATTGCAGTCATTCTGATTATCAGAATCTTCTTTCTCCATTCCTTTGTTGGCTTAGTTCTTAGAATCCCTTTTGCTACATTATGAATATAATATTCTGCATGGTTATTGTTATTCTTCTTAAGGATCTGAATTGAAAATCCCAGTCTGTCCTTGTTTCTTGAGTCCCCCTGTTTTCATCATCACATAGTGCAGTTGTGTTAGTAAACTTAACCATAACATTAAATGTGTGAATGATCACTGCTGCAGTAGCTGCTCCTTCCATCCCCCTGCTTTTGTGTGTGTATGTGTGTGTGTGTGTGTGTGTGTGTGTGTGTGTGTGTGTGTGTGTGTGTGTGTGTGTGTGTGTGTGTGTGTGTGTGTGTGTGTGTGTGTGTGTGTGTGTGTGTGTGTGTGTGTGTGTGTGTGTGTGTGTGTGTGTGTGTGTGTGTGTGTGTGTGTGTGTGTGTGATGTGTGTGTTTTTTGCCAGGGTGTGGACATGTATTTTTTTTTGTTTTCCTAACAATATTCTCTCCAGGCTTAGTGTTCCTTTCTCGACTGACATGAAAGCTCTGAAGGGCTTGGCACACAAACTTGACATTTTAGTTAGCTCGGCTGAAGCTAAAGATATGGGTGTATGGAAGGTGCCCTGGAGCTTTGGAAGCAGGATGGCTGGTATATCCTTTGTAGGATATAACCCATATTGCTAAGGCTACTGCAGCAGTTATCATTTGAACATCTACTATTATGACAAATTTACTTACACAACTGTAATTTCTCCCTTTCTGTACTGTGCAAGCAGTTATGTGGTTGTAATGCCTTCACATTTATGCATGCCTATCAATTGTTAATGTTTTCACAGAATGTCCTTGTTTTTTTCTCATATTTTGCCTTGCTCCCATATAAAACGATTGATTTACTGGTAAATCAAGGAGGGTTATGGTGAATTAATAATGATATTTGTTAGAGTTTTTATAGTCTAAAAATGCATGTTTATGTAAATCCTTTTGTTCTAGTAACTTTTTAAGTGAATTTTATTGTAATATTTAAAAATTGTCCCTGATTTTTGGCCTTTGTTCTCATATTATTTTTGGTTGTGTCTGGAACTGTTGAGGAAAGAGGATGAGAAGTATAATATATGAGCTGAAAGAAATAACTGTACCATTTACATGTAAGAGCTCAATTATTTGGAAGTCTAACAATAATCTTAGTGGTAAAGACACAATCAATATGTTGCAAAGGACAAGGGTCATTGCACTGGGGAATGAACTGATAAAAAATGACTCTTTAAGGAAAGAAAAAAAAAAACAGTGAAAGAAAGACAGCAGCTCATTCACCATTACTACAATAACTAGATTGTTCTGGAGAGTGATCAATACTGGCTTCCCATCCCTAGTATAGAAAATTGCCATGATTTAAATTACACTGTTTGCAAACTGTTTCTGGTTTGGTGCAGTGGCCAGTTTTATCCAACAGCACAATTACACAGTTGTATCAGTTTCACTAATTACTTTTGATATGTTTAATTTTTTAAAATCTTTTATAGAATAATTTTATGAAAAACATCATAAAAAATGCTGGACCACACACAAGAGAAACAGCACACTTACAAGTATACCATGCATGACATCCACGTGTCAGACTTATGAGTTAGAAATATAAACAATAGTGAGAGTTACTCTGAAAAGTCCCTTTCTCTTTCCCCAACATACTCAGTTACTAGTCCTCTACAAATTCCTCAATACTTTCAGAAAGTGTAATTTATATAAGAAATGTAGAAGTGAAAACTCTGTATTGTGTATGATAATCTCATTACAATTAATATATCGTTATGCTACAATACTGGGGCATAAAGATTTATTAATTGTAACCGACATTATATATTCAGCAAAATGATTTTTGTATGTTCATAAGTGGATAATTGCCTAAAATGTAGTCATGACTAAATGCCATTTCTATGCAATGTATTTGTTTTGTAAATTTTTGGGAATATGAGCTTGGCATGCAGAAAAAAATGTTTGTTTGCTGTCATAGTTTGCAGGGATATTAATTTTTGTTACTTTTACCATTGTAGGTGTCACTACACTGCTGTCCAGTATACCAACATCAGCAGCAGACTTCAGTACTACCCAGGGTGCAGCTACGCCATTACCTGTTACAACTGAACGTAAGTTGTTTGTGTTTGCAGTTGTAATTTGTATAGTTTTACAATGCTGTGAGATGCAGAAACTAGTATAACATCATTTCTTGGACAACAAAGCAGTGAGAACTATAATACAGAAAATCTGAATTATTTTTTGCTATGCCAAGACAGAGTTTGAACATCTTGGGACCTGTCTCAAATTTACGTACAAATCATACAGTGATTTGAAATCCATTTTTAAAACAGTTCTTACAGTCCTTCTGGGAAGGTACTTTTGTCTAAATGTGGGACTTACCACTTTTGTGGTCCATTATTGAAGGCCCTAACGTGACTGCACATGACTATCCAAGGGTCATTCCATTTACATGTAATTTCAACTGTAACACACAAGGGGTAGTTTAAATTGCTCTCTGTGAAAAAAGGCTTTCCTTCTGTGTTGGAAAACACAAATGTTGTTGAACAAGAGAATTTATAAATATATGAAAGCAAAAAAGGCAACAAATTAGTTGCTTTTTTTGAAACACTCACTTACTACAATGATTTTAAGAAGTTTTTATTTTTTTGTATTAGAGAGGATGCAAAAATGTCCACAAGGTGGTAAATGAGAACACTTCCTTTTACTCAGAAAGCTGCACTGGCAAATTATTTTAAATGCAAATACTCCCTCAGGTCTTAATGGACATCTCTTCCTTATGACTGTTAAAGTGGAAGAGTGATAGGTAAAACAACTGACGTGTCACCTGTTGAGTAAGTAGATAATCAGGCTCCCTGTTGACATGCTATCACTCCAAATGCTGAGTACTGACATGGCAATGAAAAAATTAACAGAGCTTGGGGAGAGGAGCAAATCTTGAACTTTTACAGAGGGCAAGCCTACCCGCATCCCCTGATGTGGGGGGGGTCTTATATATACAGACTCTGAGAACACCATACGGCATGTCAGAGAAAACAGGAAAACAGCCGTATAGCCTTCTTGGACATAATATGTTTGACAGGTTTTGGCCATTTAGTCTCCATGTGTTGGGACTCTCTCTAGGCGATCCCAACATTTCAAATGGTTATTAGATAATTGTCTCAAATGCAGTTGTGCTTTAATGCCATTTCTATGCATTGTATTTGTTTTGTGAATTTGTTTGAATATGTACTTGGCATGAAGAAAAAAATGTTTATTTGCTGTCATAATTGTCAGGGATATTAATTTTCTTTATGTTTACCATTGTAGGTGTCAGTACACTAGTGACCAGTATACCAACATCAGCAGCCGACTTCATAACTACCCAGGGTGAAGTTACATCATTACCTGTTACAACTGAACGTAAGTTTTCAGTTGTACATTGAATTGTTTTGTAATGTTGTAGGATGCAGAGACTACCGACTAAATAATTTCTGTAATCCAACTTGCTAGACTATATATATTTTTCTTTTTTGAACAGAGTGTAAATATTCATATTTATGTTTTTATTGCCTTTTAAGATAATATTACTGTTCCTATTGTTGCATAATGTCATCAGATATCAAGATGGTTACTGTAAAACAATAAAAAAAGTAAAAAAGTTTTCAGTGCTTCAGAACTTAAAAAGTAACAACAGTATCAATAACTTTCATCCACAGGCATCCCCTGTACTCAACAATTAAAGCCACATTTATTGACTGAATATACCTCAGATTTTTGAGTTAAATAAAATAAAGTAAAAAATAACAATTCGCCACAACAATTTACTTTAACTTCTCCATAGTTTTGCTCATGAATTGCAACCACATCTGTGACTGTGACTGTATAACTCAAATGTTTAATTGTGATGAAATGAATGAACAAATGCATAAATAACTGTCACACATGAATTTATCATATTCTCCATTCACTGCCATCAAAATATAGTGCAACCCACAGCAATGACCCCCACGACATATAAGGACCAAAATCAGCATCAGAGATTGCCTTTATATATTTAAAAACTTTCTAGAATAGCAGGTTTTGCATGAAGCTGCTACTTTGAAGGCTGTTAAGAATGAAACTTGAATGTCATTGTTATTTAGTGACTACATTCCTGACTGATTTGCCAGAAAAATCAACAAACATTATGAGGAACAGACCGACATATGAGACAAAAAATCAGATTAAGTTTCCTGAAATCAGGGGCAGATGAGCATCTAACCCCTGCCCCCACAGAGAAGTGACCATCGCTTAACACCATTTGCATGGAGTGGTGGCTACAGGTTTGTTTTAATGCCAGAGCACAATATGGGTACTGTACTCAGCTGGCGGGGCACATAAGACCTGTGAAAAAAGCATTAAAACACCATATAGATATAGTATAGAATACATGACACATGGTAACAACTCACCCTATGAAAAAACAGTGAATGCCATAATCCTACAACTCCTGCCAATGTTAAGGAAAACTACTAATCCATCATGCTCAAGGATTATGGTATGGATGAAGTGTTAGTATCTACAGTGTAAACAATCAGGGGTGTAGCTACCAACCCAACATTGGTAGGAAAATATCTAACATAATGACATCTGTACCTCAATAGAAAGGAAAAAAATACCATTAACCCATATTCATGAACAAAAAGTCAGACTTGTTTTGTTCAGTGGAAACAAAGAAGTCAGAGTCATGAAAACTAACTAGGGTGAGGGGTGGTCCTCATGAATTACATTGAATATTTAGGATGCGTGCAGATCCTGATCCTGGATGGCATGTGATATCCAGCTGTTTCTCTTAATGAGATGCACAATGCTAAAGATACATAGATTTCATTCTAAATGAAAGTGTGTTAGGTTTATCACAATACAAGATTTTAATTTTCTATATGTCTAGAATCCATGCATCTCAGTTGTGTATGCAAGATACACAAGGATATATAGGACCCTCCTATGTGTTGTATCATCTCATCCTGGGGGTGTGTGGTCAGAAATGAAACCCCTTGCCATGAGTATTCACTGTGATTTGAAACAATTTGTCAACTCCTTCCAGGGACCATGAAGGATTGATTGGATTTCTTAGACAAAATCAGGTGTCTCTGTTGTGAAAAGGATGATCTATTAGTTATGGATGATGTTAAAGATTTATTCACAATCTTTCCACAAAACATTGAGCTTGATTGGTTCATGCAGTACATAACCTACAATACAGGGTTGAACAACATCAATATATACAATATTTGTTTATTTATAGAGTTCAGAGAAGCAACTCAAAGTGCAAAAGTCCAAAGCTCCAGATGACAAGTTGAACACCCCCCCCATCAAGCAATCAGACAATATGGGTTAGGGCAGGCTTGCAATATCACGAATACCAGACCATCCATAATACCAACAAGCAAGAGAATTAAAGAAACTACAGCCATCGTCAACCTTCCATCTTTAAAATGAGGTTTACGGCACTTTTCTTCACAATGTGGAACAGATTTGTAAAATCTGACATATTTTATACCAAGTAGGAAGAAAGATCACACCATGGTTACACTGTGGACTTATATTTATAAAAAGTTCTTTGACAGCACCAATCTCTTGGTTGCAAAGTAAAAATATCCTTTTACATAAGACAAAATGGTACACAGTGGTTGTAATGGACTGATTTTTACCAAACACTCTTCAAGCATTAGATACGTGAGTGTAGGTTGAAAGAGTCCAGTATCCACACACACACAAACATACATCACAGAGTCTCTAGTTACACATTCTCTGTGACAAACATTTTTCTCCATATCAGTTATTATTACTCGATTCTGCCCACTACATTGCTAATGCTTTGATCTTTGACCCACACAAATGAGCTCATTAATATGCATATAGACACACAAAAACATATGCTCAGTTACACCCATGTGTTTGTTTGTACTCGTTGAATATTTGCCTGAGATCAAGTGAATGAAAAAAATTCATAAACAGTGAACCAGGAATGTAGCTCAGCTCGCTGATGATGTCAGAACAATACAGTGTAACCCCCCCATCCCCTCACCTTATTAGCTCAAGAATCAGAGACAAAGAACACAATAAGGAACAGCTTTTAAATATTTCTCTTATATACTTAGAAAGTTGATAGAATAATAAGCATTGCATTATCAAGCATTTTTCAAACTCACATACCTGTTACTATTTAATGACTGCAATATGCAATAATTTGCCAAAAGTCACACATTTTAAAAGGGACAGACGGAAGGAGCTGTCAAGTTCTTTGCTCAACAATTTTGGGCAAAGCCAAAAAGAACAAGGGACAAATTTTAAATATTTTCTTATGTATTGGTTATCCAGATAAACCTAATATTCAAAATGTCCCTTAGCAGGGGTGACCCAGGAGCACTGTGTGGTTAAACGACTTGCTCAAAGACACAAAATAGGCAAACAGAGGTGAAAGGATTCATGCCCTCCACTTTTGACTAGAGGAGGCAGTTAATTAACATAAGTTCCAGACAACTCTAAATCACTTAAAATCCTAACAGAACAATAAGGGTTGCAT
This sequence comes from Protopterus annectens, assembly GCF_019279795.1. NCBI lineage: Eukaryota > Metazoa > Chordata > Ceratodontiformes > Protopteridae > Protopterus > Protopterus annectens. The sequence continues at coordinate 631,514,517 of NC_056734.1, forward strand.
GAATGTGCATTCTCTGAACAATAAAAACTTTAATGACTGGTATTACTGAATGACATTAATCCTCACTGATTTACAGAAAAGATGTTGTTAAGGGACAGGGCATGTATATGAGGCAAATTTAGTGATGTTCTACAACATTAGAGAGATAAGAGGCAAACTACTCTAATTCACTTTAAAAAGTTAATAGAACAACAGGTTTTGTATCAACAATCATTTTCTGTACATTTGAACAACAAAAGTACTGCCCCATTAGCCTGACGAGCCTAGTCTGCAAGGCCATGGAATGTATCATCTTGGAACTCATAAACAAAGACATTGGAGATCTCCATACTATGGACCCCACACAGTTTGGGTTTGTAAAAGGCAGATTATGTCTCCTAAACCTGATAGACTTCTTTGAAGTAGTCACCAAAGCCATAGATGAGGGTAAGGTGGTTCACACAGCCTATCTAGATCTCGCCAAGGCATTCAACACCATACCCCACTCTGGAATTATAGATAAACTCACTAAACTAGGTATAAATCCCTATGTCACAAGATGGGTTGCCAACTGGCTTACTGACAGAACCCACACTGTGAAAGTAGCAGACTCCAAATCAGACTTCAGACCAGTGACAAGTGGAGTACCACAGGGTTCAGTCCTGGGTCCTCTCCTGTTTGGTATCTACTTCTCTGAAGTACAGGCTAACACAGAAGGTCTTTGACTAACTAAATTTGCAGATGACTGCAAACTAGGAGCCATAATCCAAACTCCTAATAATGTGGACATCCTACAAAAGGGCCTCACTGAGACAGATGCCTGGTGTCAAAACCATGGTCTCTAGCTCAATGCCAAAAAGTGTATTGTCATCCCCTTTGGTAAAAACTCTGTACCCATGAACTACCACATAGGCGGTAGTCTACTTAACACAGAAAGTGTGATAAGAGACCTTGGGACACAGGTGGACAGTAGTCTCTCCTTTGATAATCACATCGCCACAGTGGTCAGGAAATCCTTCTACATGGCACACCTCGTCACAAAATGTTTCTCATCCAGAAAAAAAGAGGTCATTGTTCCCCTCTACTCATCACTCATTAGACCCATTATAGAGTACAATGCCCCTTTTGGTATGTACCTCACAAGACATCTACAACAACTGGAAAGGCCGCAAAAATACCTCACAAAGAGGATTACTGGCCTCAAACAGATGCCTTACGCAGACCGTCTCAAAAAACTCCAGCTTTACTCCGTCCATATCACCTACTCAGAGGCGATCTCTGCCTAACATACAAAGCTATGTCAAACCTAGAGCTGTTGGACATGCTCCACTGAAAGAAATCCCAATCCCTCCGAGCTACACACTCTAGGGACCTAAATCTTGTCACCACAATAAACAGAACATGCTGGAAGGATAGATTTCTGTCCCAGAGACTTCCCATACTCTGGAACAGACTACCTATCTATGTCAAAGAGAGCTCCTCATTAGCACTCTTCAAGAAAAATCTTGATGATTGGATGGGTAATAGGAAATTCACCTCGGGAATCACTTCTGTGGTTCTGCTTGACAGGGGCACAGGAAAATAATTTTCTTGGGTGGCGAAAGCCAGGGTACCTTTTTGGCTAGGCTTGTATAGGCCCTAGGGCCAATAGCCTAGTACCTACCTATGAACCTATGAAACACTTATACCTGGCATTACTAACTTTAAACCTTAGTGATTTTATCAGAAAATAAAGACATAAGTGGAAATCTGGCAGTTAGTGATGAGGATTACTGCTCTAAACTCTTAGTAAGTGGCTTCCTGTAGCCATGTTTACAGTTTTTATTTTTCATACCTCCATTTGTCTCCTGTGAGACTCTGAGTAACTCACTTATCCAGACAATGCTCCTGTGTTACCCCTCAGAAAAACAAAAAGATAGGGCATATATATGATGGAAAATACTCATGTGGATTTTCTGAACAATAAAATCAGAGGTGGGTTATGGTCAAATGAGGTCCTATGCAGAGCAATGGACCAGACCCCCATACAGCCATACCAATATCTCATTAGTTGCCTGTCTCTCCCCAGTTACCATACACTGTTGAAAGCTTTCAGTGAACATACTATTTTCTTCTTTACTTTTACAATGATCACGGAGATTTGGATTTAATTTAAAACTGTTATTTAAAATGACTTAACAGCCATTAGATGAACAAAACAAAACACTCTCACAATGGAAGCAGACAGCATGAGCAGCAGTAAACTTCTCTCCATCTGAAACTCACAAGTATTGAAAATTCATCTGGTAATCCATTAAACTTCAACAGCCATGCAGGTATTCATAATCAATAGCATATAGTAAAGCACTAATTAGGGGCAATCTGAAGGTTGCAGGAATTCAAATGACAAATGTGTAATGAATTTGCTTACAGCTTGAAACAGCCTACTGACACAAGTGTCTCCTTTCAGGAGCAGCCCAGGAGCACTGTCTGGTGAAATCATTTGCAGAGACTTACACTAGGCAAACAGAGGCTGAGGAAATTAAAAGCTGCATCACAGGAAACAACTCTTTAACAGCTCATATGCATAACTGTTGTAACACAGCACAGTGCATTTCACATCCTTGGGCTTGGAAAACACAATTTAAATTAAAAATGCATTCATAGTTAATATTTTAACATTAAAATCATAGACTTCATGCTGTGCTGTTTATTCACAGACAAATAAGCACACAGTCAACAGTCAACAAAACAAGAAAACCATGGATTTATCTAAAGAACATTGCTCATGTGATAAATCCCTTATTTACTATAATTCATTCCTTCCTTTACACCACACACACACACACACACACACACACACACACACACACACACACACACACACACACACACACACACACACACACACACACACACAGATGTGACCATAAATTACATTTCTGTGTACAGCTGCATGCATTCCTATGTTTACCTGGGTTAAAATGATGGAACAAATACATAAAAAAGACCAAGAAGTGTATTTCAGCTCACTGTTGTGTAAACCATACAATGCATTACACTGTACACTCCCCATGCCCTCACAATCCCTTAGCTCAAATATAATAGACAAAGACCTAACAATGAGAAAGTATTAAGTAGTTTAGATTTTAAGACAATCTTGCATTTTGGTTATACCATAATGAGAAACAGCAAGAAAATTCAGAAAGAAATATTAGGAGGATTTCTTGACTGCATAAATAAACTTCACCAACAATTAAGTATGTCTAAAGTTATTGTTTGGGTGACTTAAAGCATAGACAAGTATAGATATTCATTGAAGTTTTGATTCAAAAGTGGTTTAGTGGTGAATCTGGTCTGGAAAAAAAACTAGGCCTGAATAAAAGGGCACATAATGATTCTAAAAGTGCTAAAGCTGCTGCAGTATGCAGTGTCCCATCTCCAAAGGAACTGTTGGAGCTTTGTATCTACTCTGGTAAGGGACATGCAGCAATTCAAGAGCAATTAAATATGGATGAGACTATGGGAAAGGAGGATAGGCATATGGTAAATTAATGTCATCTGCTGAAATTATTAAAGAGAGAGAGAGAGAGAGAGAGATGAGTGAAGATCAACAGAGGCGTGATAAAGGTGGGGGCTGAAGCAATGGCATTTAGCCTCTTTAGAAAGATTTTTTTTTACTTCTGACCAGAAGGAAATTATTATTCTAGGCCACAAGGGGTGCTTTAGTGTATAGTGAGATGAGTGGTGTACAGTATAAGCTGGTACCTTTACCTTGCAATTCAGGTACATGGAGTTATGAATATCTTAGAATGAGAGGGCACTGTAAGGCTACAGGAGAGCAGGGAACAGAAGAAAGAGTGAATTGAAGGAGCTGCAGTCTTGTAATCTCATTTGCTTTAGTTCCTTAGGAAAAGATCCATATTTCATGTCAGGCTATCGAAGAGATGAGGGAGATAGAAATAATAATAATATATATATATATATATATATATATATATATATATATATATATATATATATATATATAGATATATACATGTCTCAGTATTTCAATTATTGTAGAGTTCCATAAAATATTAAATACTGTTTTAGTTTTAAGAAAAAAACTGCATGCTGTTAAAAAGTCCTTTAGTGAAATCAGCAAATTGGTAGGTTTGTAGATGTATAATACTATAAACTGATTTATTTCATGAACAGCTGCATATTTTTCCCATAGTGTATTTTACAGTATGTATAGTTTTGCTGTTTTTTAACTATAACCCCCTAAATGAACCATTGCCTAAAACAGCTGACTAACAAGAGGCTGTCCTTAGTCTCCACTTGATTGACTGGTGGTTCATTTTAATGTATTGAATGATCATTCAATGATTATGTAGTCAAAGCCTGTTCATTAAGGCCTAGATAACTGTACAGAAGTTTCAAAACTATTATTTTATAACCTTGTCTGATGTTTGCGACCTTGAGTTAGATATAAATATGAGTGTAAGAGAGAGAGAGAGATGCCCAGAGGTCTTCCCCAAAATGGGAAGCATGGGAAGTGCCAAACCTTCCCTTATAAAATAATTTCTTTCAGTTGTTTCTTTGGTCAACTATTCCTAAAAGAATAATCTTTGATCGTATTATCACTGACTTACTGAAACACTTTCTAATGGAAGCCTGCTTAATGTGACCGTAGTGTTAGATAGTTGCTCATAGATATTGTTATTAATGTAGCCAAACAGTCTAATATTTTCTCCAATCTTTGATGTTTGTCTAAATGTCAAGGTTTTTAAGCAAGAGTTTGAATTTAAGTAAAGGGGCAGCTGTGTACAACTTACAAAATAACTTCTGTTGGCTCATCTTCAAGGGCATCTCACTGTTTCAGTAGGTAAGTCTCTGCCTCATAGACCAAAGTTCTGAGATTCAAGTCTGAATTCCGATCACTGATTCTGAAGAGTTTGAGTTTCTCCCCAAATCTGCATTAATATATTCCACATATTCATGTTTCCTTCTCCCGTGAAAACCATGCAGTTGACTTGCTAGTCTAAAGTGCATATTGTCCTGGTTCACTTCAATCAACACACAGCACCGAATGACATTTGAAGACGTTTATTAAACTTCCATAAACATGCTTGTTAACCTATAATTATAAATTTCAACCAAAAACTTGAAACAGGTAATAATAACATCCATGAAAGAAAACATAAAATAAATTTAGGGGCAGTCTAACCACTCGGTCTTGACAAGCAGCATCCCCCACTTGCTCACTTATCTTTGCATTAACAAGGCAGCATTATCCTGCTCACTTTCAATTTATTGAATTACACCACCATCCAAATAAGCAGCTCTGCTTGCTTATTAACTTATCCAACAGGGCAACTGCTCACTTTTCTTCTCAACGTATTGAATTGCACATCCAACACCAGAGGGGGAACAGAAGAGGGCAAGCCTTCCCCTCTTCTCCACCTTTCCAAACTGAAATAACCACAAACCCACCAATAAAAAGGGGGTGGGCGGGAGGGTAGCAAGTTCACACTAAAAATGTGACTCCTACCTCAGTTACACTTGACAAAACTCTCTAAGCCCCTCCCTACCCTTATCTCATTTCCTCCTAAACCTCCCTCCATCCCATTTAACCCTATCCTCCCCTTTTTCTCTTGATTCCTGCTAATCTATGTATCTAACCCCAACTGAAGATGTCCCAGGGCAAAATGGTCTGTTCTAAACCTCATTTGTCCTGGTCCACTTAAACGCACAACACCGGATGACAATTGACACCCTTTATTATACTTCCATAAACATGTTTGTTAACCAATAATTATACATTTCAACCAAAAACTTGACACACGTGATAATAACATCCATGAAAGAAAACATAAAATAAACATAAGGGCAGCATAACCATTCACCCTTGATAAGCAGCGTCCCCCACTTGCTCACTAATCTTTGCACTAACAAGGCAGCATTACCCCACTCACCTTCAATTTATTGAATTATACCACCATCCAAATAAGCAGCTCTGCTTACTTATTAACTTATCCAACAGAACAACTACTCACTTTCCTTCCTAACTTATTGAATTGCAAATCCAAAACCAGAGGGGGAACAGAAGAGGGTAAGCCTGCCCCTCTTCTCTGCCCACCACCCGGACCAGGCTGTTCCCCCTCTCCCCGACCAAACTTCCAGCAAAATAACCACCAATAAGGCACTAGGTCAAACATCATTTGGTGTACCCATCCTCCCTAACCAAGCTAGATCCAAGTCATTACTTCCTAACCTAACTAATGGAAACAGCCAAGTACCTAACAACTGAAAACAAACCACTGACCTCTCACCTATGCTAAGGTAGAAAACCATAACCTCATCACCTATCATAACTATTGCCATGATGTAATTAAACCATACCACCCGACCACTGGATGCCTCACAATGATACCAAGAGACTTACCAGCCATTGGACCCACTACTAAGCCCACTGCCATAGAAGCCACGCTGAGGCAAATGCATACCACCATGCCATATTGCAACTCCATAGTACTGCCAATAATTTTTTTTTTTGCTGTCCAAAGAATGTAATAGCTCTCTTAAATCTCTTCTAAATTCCATTTAATAAAATGCTGCCATCACACCAACTACCATTATAGACAATAAGACACTTAAACCACCATTATGGCTGGTAGCAGTACAACCTCAAAAACACCACCATCATGGCCGGCATCACCAACAATAGACCAAATCAGCAAAACTAATCAACACAATATACCAACAAACTGTAGAATGCCTGACACCCCCAGGTCATACAATGTCCATGGAATGCTATTACTGTCCAGAATATAGTGAATCAACCTAGCCCATTCTACCCTGAAACTACAGTAATTCAAAGCTAAATCCTCCCATCAAACCCCCCCATCTAGCTCACAAGCCTAACTGATGCAATACAAATTGCTAATCCCCTACCCCTGATGTCTTGCAATAATATCTGACCCATTCCAAAGACCCCTGCTGCCCATAAAACAGTGTAAAATTCCACACTGATGCTCCCCATACAAAATCAGACAAAAACAAGACATTACCTTGTGCCTGCAGGAAGAAAAACACCATAAACCAATAACCCTATATTTGCTGCACTGCTGTCAACCCATGACCACCTGTTGTACCGCTCCATCAGCCGAAACCCTCCTCCAGTTCTTCTCTCAGCTGTCAAGTCGACATTTCTTCAGTCCCTCAAGCAATACCAACTCTGCATGTCCCAATCTTCAGTCAGAATGATCTGTAAAAGAAAAGACTGTAAATACTCCACACACGCATAAACCAAATTTTTAAAGACCATTATACACCACCGAAGGTATATCTCATTTATCAGCTACATAAAATGCAGACACTACCAGATGCAAAACACTCCTAAAAATTAAATGTCCTGCCAAAGATCCCATAAAATTACCTTCCAACTCCCTTAGTAACAGTACAAAATACCCCTGCTAAATAAAACAAGGTATTATTTTATAGCTAAAGCTATCGCTCTTCTACCAACACAGGAGGTATCAATGAAATTAATGACTAGACAAAGAAAATTAAAGCTGGCCACAATCCCACAGTGCATCCACTTACAAAAAACAGATACAAACTCCCCCTACGGCTCCACCTATATGCCCTTAGGACAAGGACAACATACACCCTTGTGCATTTTAACAATGAGCAACATGCACTGCACTCTGAATTGTGAAAACTCACTTACCTGAATATGGCGAGGTTATGAAAAACCTTAGAACCATAAGACTGGAGACCACCCCCAAGTGCAAAATAACAAACTTATCATCATACTGTTTACCACACCTCAACCCAGCATCCCCACACAGCCTACCCTATCTTCCAAATGATTTGCAAAACTCCCAGCCTAACAACCTTAGTCTGCTTGTCCTCAGCCTCTCTCTTAAAGCTTTTCACCCCTTAGGATACCTATGCAACTAGCAGGAAATTGAAACCTGGCTTGCATCTACCAAGAAACCCAAAACTATGTCTTACTTATGCCTTCTAACATCCCTGACGATGACAAAGCACACAGTTCCAGAAATATCCCGAAAGCACCTGCATACCTGCAATGCTTCCTGAAACCTGAACTACAAATAACTGATTAGAGAAGGATCACCTGAGACCTCACTGAATGCCACTCTGGACACCCAAAATATCTGCCCAGAAGAATCCATTACCTTCCAGCTGTGCTTCCTTCAGGCCACTGACCTCTTCCCACCTGTGCCTTCACTGCATGTATCTCCAGCATTCAAAGCCCCTTTGTAGTAACATCCATCACCTAAAGGGACCCCTTCCTTCAAACCTCCAGCTGATACAGCTCTGCCCTGGCAGGTCTGTGACCTAATTGCATAGCACTCCAGTCATTGAAACACCCGTCATAGCACAGCCATTTGCAACCTTGTTGTGCTCCATTCCAGTAGCAGGAGCATCCATCACAAGAGATCGCGTTGCCTTCAAACCCACTTCCAGGCTACTGCATGACACCCTCTGGACCTATTCCATACCCTGGCAGTACTGTAAATCATGGACCCTGTGGTGGCATACAAGAGAAAGGAGAGGCTTACCTAACATAACATCCCATAACCTTACTGTGCCTCCCCCAGATTTCAGAATATACCACACTGTAATTATTCTAATCTAATATAAAGTGAAAAATACCCATCTATCCATGAGAAAGAGCTATCCTATTCCTCCAAGCTGGTGTTCGGTCAGAAGTCCTTTATAGGATATCAGTTCAGAACCCAAATTAAACCATGGCATACAACTACGGTTAAGTAGCACTTTTAAACCGTAATTTCCTCAGAGTGCAGCAACTCTAATGCCCATCACCACACCCCCATCTGTGACAAAATGACAAATTAAATGCATTAGCGAGTGTTCGCCTTTTGTCCATTTGTTACACACTACTGGTGTGTTGTTCCTCATCTTGGTAATAGAAAGAATTACACACCTACTGTCAGCAGCATTTAATCATCTAGGTGAGAGCCTTCGCAAGAGGCTGAGTGCCCTCTGTGTTACTAGGTTCAGATAATCTTGGGGGGGGGGGGTTAATTACAGCCTGACTCTGCAGCCACTCCCTGCCCTGGTAGGATATAATCAGATATGCAGAAAAATTATGTGGAAAGAGAACAAAACAATTTTAGGAGAGACGGAGTAAGAATAAAAGTGTAATTATGGCTGGCCATACCTCTCAACCTCTTAGAGGGAGAAATGCGGACAAAGCCAACCACAATGGGGAGACAATGGGCTAAAATAGGGACATTTTAAATATTCCTCTCACAAACTTAGAAAACTGATAGAAAGATCATGAATTTTCTGAATGATATGAAAAATGAAACTCAAATGTCTGTCATTTTCTGACTTCAACCCTCAGTGATTTGCCGGAAACCACAATTTTATGCATAATGGACTAAAATTATGGGGCAATATCTGGGCATTCTGTGAAAATCTGCACAGTTGAGAGGTATGCAGCTGGCCCATAAAATCAGACAGTTGAGAGGCAAGACTTAAATTCGCAATTAAACCTCACACAATTAAACCCCACCATCTTGTTTATTTTAGCCTTGTTTCCCCACATATTTGTATTCACTACATTGAAATGGGATTACTTAACTTCTTTAGTCTCCTGCACATGTGTATATATAAAAAGGGGACAAACAACACACTGGACCTTCTGAAACCTTCGACCCTCCCACTAATGGCTAACACTACTCCCCACATGCGTGGATGTGACTGCTCCTTGCGAGTGCCTCACATCCCGCAAAAACACAATAGGGACAATTTTGTTAAATATTGGTCAATTACTTTTATCAATCACAAAATATTCACATTTTAAAATTGTATACTGTTATGTTTAATTTGCAGAAATGCAAGCTGTGTATAGGCATAGGTGTTAGTGAGTTAGGGTAGCACTGAACCACTCACCACTGTATTAAACACCAGTGTTAAACCTCACACTGTGTTGACTCATGCCAACACCAGTATAGTACCACTGCTCATTCCAATTTACATCTAAACCTTCCACAAAGAAAGGGGGAATAGAAGAGTCTTCATCCATGGGCCCTTCAAACCACCCCACCTCAGTTCTCAACTACACAGCACGTAAGGACCACTTAATGTAAACGAGTAAGAGGGGGGGATAGGCGCATTCTAAAAATACCTAAACCTAAGAGACCAACCCTTTAGTTTATCAACCTTCCTTGCTTTACCTTACCTCCTTTCCTTCATAACTGTATAATCTTATCACAATTAACCCTGTACCTGCCTGAACACAAACTAGCAGGTGTATTTGTATGAATAAGACTGCCTCAGTAAACTGCATTTGTACATACTACCCTGGACCAATGTAGCAGTGAAAGCAGAAAGCCAATATGATCAGTTTCTTTCAAGTTCAAGAGCCAAACAAAATATAAATGTTTCACAAACACACAAACATTATACACAATTCATCAATAATGGCCCGAAACAAGTACTGTGCTGAATAAAACTCTGGCACTCTACATCCTGCTGTGTGATAACCCAAATGCAATGGAATTCGAACCCAGCACACCTTCCCCTGACACTTGATCTGCCCTCCAAAAGGGAAAGTCAACAAGCCTCAAGCAGAATACATACTAGTTAAGATTTAGTTATCAGGACAGTTAGCAAAATGTGCATGTTTAAGTAGTACATGCATGACTTCAACCATTGCACAACCTGACCTTTTAGCAGCTCCAACCGGAACTGTGCATCAAGCCTGCCCCTCAACACAGCCATTATCTGAGCAAGCTCACAGCCTGAGTAAAATGTTCGTGGCTTCAATACACAGCTTCCAAGTGCCAGAATGCTGGGAGGTAAACCACTACTGTCATTACCGTTAACAGCATCCACAACACAAAAGCCTTAACACTCTAATCTTACTGCACGGCAATGAACAGTTTTTTTTTTTAAAAGAGCTGCAGTAAAAGGCAAGCACCAGACAGAGAGGTCTTCACCTTTTAGTGAACAAAGTGAAGTAGGCAGGACAGTTGAAAGGTAAGAATTACCCTGTCCAATTTGCGATAGTTATTACCGCATCTCGCGTGCACAGAAAGGAACTATTCGGCTGGAGATACCATAGGCCGCAAAACCATTCATGGCTCAACTCTAAAATAACTGCACAACCAGCTCTCTCTCTTTTCTTTTTATTATTATTATTTTTTAATTTTCTTGTTTAGAACAAATTTGCCATGACAGAAAAGAAATAAACATCTTTAAATGTGGTCCATGTAACCTAAAACAAGGACTAATTTGCCGAGGAAAAAGAGAAAAGAAAGGAGGGAGGAGCACGAAAACAACCAATCACATTGAAAACTGCAGAGAGATAAAGACCTGCTATTCATCCTAAGCTTCCCCTCTGCCCTCTAAAAGCATGCTTTGGAGTGTGAATTAAATCCAGAGGAAATTCTACAAAATCCTACCATCAGTAATGACTACTTGCCAGGCAAGAGGGATAGAAACAAGGATCACGCTGCAATACTTACTAGGGGCATTGACTACAACTCTGATCTGCGATATATACCAATAAGTATCCTTTTCTGTGCATTAAAAGTGTTTTTTTGAGTGTATCTGCTTTATTTTCTGAAAAAACAAACAAACAAAAAAATATCCTTGTTTCCTGCCTTTCTAAGCTAGTATAGTCCAGTTTTCAGATTAGTGCTGAATTCAGGGCTGTTACACATCTCTGTGTTTGCCCATACCTTACTTGGATAGAAGGAAGTTTCCCTGTTCACTTGTGAGAGAGAGGAGCTTTGAGCAGCCTATCTGTCCCTGGAGGAGTGGTTTCAGCCAAGAAATTTGTAGTTTATTGGCCATTTTGGGCTAATTTCTATCTCTTTCATTTCCCTGCTATAAATACCGCATTTGCTCGTTTTTGCGTGCCGGGCAGTGCTGGTTAGCTAGGGTAAAACTATTCCTGGCTCCACAAAGTCTCCTCTTCAATTTTTCCCTTGGAACTAGACAAACTTTCAACTTAAGCACTCAAGCCATTCATTTCTCAGCCCGGCACTTGCTCAAAACATATAGCAAGCACTTATAAACCCTAGCACTAGACCCTCCTGTACTGTACAGAAGGACAAGGCTCTCTATTCGACCTTACCAGCCATCCAGTAAAACAGTTCACTGTATCTATCCAGGCATGTCCAAAGAGCAGTTTCATGTGTACTCTTCAGTCCAACTGGTGAATCTGGGCATTCTGAGGCCTCATGTACACAGACAACCCTCTCCTCCTACCACCAAACACTAATACATGCGAGAGATGCAATTATACAGCCAAACTGGAGGCTAAGCTCTCTCAACCCAAGACTGGATCAGACAGTCAAGAGGAGAAGGGAAATGCTTGCATCACACCACCAGTCTCACATAGACCCATTAAACCAGCCCCGGCAAAAAACACACAAAAATACATGAAAACATACTCGGAGGCTCTAAATAAAAATCTGCAAAACCAACAGAGACCTCCAAAGCAAACATCCAAGCAACCTCCACCCCCCCAACACAAACCATGAAACATACTTCACAAAACCAGTGTGCCATGCAATCACAGCCCTTAAGGCAAAATAACATACCCAACATACTAGTAATAGGTGACTCTATAGTCAGGCATACTGATGTCCGACTCACTAGGCTGAATAAGGAGAAGGTTACTGTTAGCTGCCTGTCCGGTGCCAGGATCCACCACATAACACAAGCACTCAGGTCACTCCACAACAAGTACAAATATGACTCTGTCATTGTCCATGTTGGTCTGAATGACCTGAGCTGTACCTCCCTGGACTACATGAAAAGAGACATGGAAGAGCTCTCTGATCATGTAGCCCAGGCCGGTATGACCCTGACTCTGAGAAGCATCCTGCCCTCACCAAGAATGATACCATGGTATAAAGAAAAAAATCTCAATTTCAACAATTGGCTAAGTTTCTGGTGTCATTCAAAGGGGATCCAGTGTCTATCTGCCTGGGATGACATGCTCGACAAGCCATGCTACTTCGCTAGAGACTGCTTGCACCTGTCACCCTTAGGCTTTCGAATACTGGCCAAAGCTCTTGCCACCTCCATAGTGCCTTTTTAAGCAAGGCTCAAAAGACAACCCCACCGCCGTAAATAGCACAAGTAACAAAAAACTGAGGGTAATGCTACTCAATGCCAGAAGTGTAAACCTCAGAATGCACGCACTCAAGGCACTCCTCAGTATGGAGAAAATCGATATATGTTCAGTAACAGAAACCTGGTTTAAGGCTCCAGAGAGCACCCCAGCACTACTAGGCTACAACTTATACCATACATTTTGGCCACAGAACCCAAACAAAATACAAAAGTCGGGGCGTATCCATATTCATCAAGGATACCCACACCTTCAGGTTAGTGGCATAGCACAATGCTTCAGAGATCATCCACGTGCAGCTAACAATGGGCAAAACTGCAATTCAAATTGTAGCTTGCTACAGATCACCCACCATGTCCCAGGACCCCCATTCCACATTTCTGGAAACACTGGGAAATGTAAAGGTCCTACCAAACACCCTAATATTTGGTGATTTCAATTAGATAAACATTAACTGGGAGAACTGCTCAAGCACTAACTCCCTTGCCCAACATTTCCTAGTATTTATAAACTCAAATGCCCTGGTTCAACTGGCCAACTCTCTCACCAGAGGTGACAACATATTGGACCTAGTCATCACCATCTTGGGCGACCGGTGTTCCACAATGGAGGTCAACCCCTCGCTGGTTAGATCTGACCATAAACAAATCACTTTAGATATCCACATTCCGCCCCCACTCCCGAACAAGAAAACCACCATGAAAAAAGCAAACTTCACATTACTTAAGGCCGAGGTGGAAAGTTTCAAAGCCCCCATGCTGAAGGATAACGCTGTCCAAGCTGCAAAATCCTTTACTAATACATTCTATGGGCACCTACAAGAATGCATGGATCGTGCCATCCCAAGCAAAACCAAGGCTCACTCCTCCAAAAAAAGGAAACCAGTCTGGTGGACTCCTTATATAAACAAGCTATACAATAGAAGGAGGAAACTAGTACAGAAAAGAGTAAAATCCCAAGAAGGGAAGACATCCCTGATAATATCAGCAAGAAACTATGATCCCTCATAAAATCATCCAAGCAAGCTTTGAAAGAAAAATTGCCAAGGACTCCAAAGATAACCATAAGGCATTCTTTAGCTATGTCAAGAATCTAAGCGGCAATGCTCAGATCTGCTCAGAGTTAGTGCAGAATGGCACAAAATACACTGAACCAACCGATATTGCCAACATCCTGGCAGACAGGTTCAGCCCAAACTTCACCCCCCTCTCACCTCCAAAAGGGCCCATAACTAAACCAGAAGAATGTAGAGTCCCTGAAATCACAGACACTCAGGTTAAAACAGCCCTCTCCAAATCCAAAAACACAGCATCAATGGGACTGGACAGTGTCCCAGACTGTGTCCTACATGAGCTCAAAGACGAACTAACCCCTCACCTAAACACACTGTTCAAACTCAGCCTCTCCACAGGCTATGTACCCATAGAGTTGCGCACAGCAACGGTTATTCCGCTCCACAAAGGTGGAGCCACAACAGACCCCAGGAACTATCACCCTATAAGCCTGATTAGCTTGGTCTGCAAGACTATGGAGTGCATCATCATGGAACTCATTAACAGAGACATTGGGAACCTCCAAACACTGGACCCTACCCAGTTCAGCTTTGTTAAGGGCAGATCATGCCTCCTAAACCTGGTGAACTTCTTTGAGACAGTTACCAAGACTATAGACAAGGGAAAGGTGGTTCACACAGCCAACCTAGAACTCGCTAAGGCCTTCGACACCATTCCTCATTCTGGTATTATAGACAAGCTCACCAGCCTGAACATAAACCCCTATGTCACAAGATGGGTGGCCAACTGGCTCATGGACAGAACTCACATGGTGGGAGTTGTGGGAGCTAGGTCTGACTCTAAACTGGTTACAAGTGGCATTCCCCAGGGATCAGTCCTAGGACCCCTCCTGTTCAGCATATACTTCTCAGAGGTAAAGGCAAGCACAGGAGTACTATGGCTGACCAAGTTTGCAAAAGGGTCTCACTGAGATGGACAACTTGTATCAAAATCATGGCCTCAAGCTAAAAATCAAAAAGTGCATAGTCATCCCCTTTGGAAAAAACAAAGTACCCACAAACTACTACATAGGTGGTAGTCCCCTAAATACGGAAGACATAATAAGGGATCTGGGACCCAAGTAGATAGTAATCTCACCTTTGATAATCACATTGCCAAAGTGGTTAGAAAATCCTTCTACGTGGCCATCCTAATCACAAAAGGGTTCGCATCCAGATCAAAAGAGGACATTGTGCTCCTCTACTCATCACTCATCTGACCCGTCATAGTGTACAATGCCCCATTTGGGATGTACCTTACAAGACACCTGCAACAGCTGGAAAGACCACAGAAGTACCTCACCAAGAGGATCACTGGCCTCAAACAGATGCCCTAAGCAGCTCAACTGAAGAAACAATTCCAGCTGTACTCGGTTGCATAGTACCTACTCAGAGATGATCTCTGCCTGACATACAAGGCCATGTCCAACCCAGAATTGATGGACATGCTCCACCTAAAGAAAACCTTATCCCCTCGAGCCAAACACTCTAGGGATCTAAACCTCACCACAACAATAAATAGGATGTGCTGGAGGGATAGATTCCTGTCCCAGAGACTTCCCATGCTTTGGAACAAGATTCCAATCTACATTAGGCAGAGCTCCTCACTGACACTCTTCAAGAGAAACCTTGACGAGTGGATGGGAAACAGTTTACCCTGGGAATCACTTCAGTGGCTCTGCTGGACAGAGGCACGGGGAATTAATCTAAGGGGGCGGCGAAAGCCAACACATTCTGGCTAGGCTTATAAATGTCTTCGGGCAGATAACCTAGTACCTACTTATGAACCTATGTAGCTATGAACTACCAAAATAAAGCCCTTATATGCCTCTACCATCCCGCTAACAGTTAAATCTCTTTTTTTTTTTTTTTGGAAGAGGCTCACCCCCAGACTTGTCCATCCCAATTTAGCCTTGGTTAATAATGATAATGCGTGATTAAAAGACTTTCTCACAATGTGAAGCTCCAATTGCCAAGTAAAATATCAAAAACCTCCACAATTGAAGCATCTACTCATGAGTTTGTTCTTGCATCCAGTCCTGACAAACTGAAAACATCAAACCAACTCCCAATTTGAAGACACTTAAATTTAGAAAGACAGTAAATTACCAGATTGCACTAGTATGACTTTCTTGATGGGTAGTATTTTACACTTTACTGAATGGAAAAAAAACTACTACTACACCTCATTGGTGAACATTACCCACCTGTTCCATATGCAACTATTCAAGGCCTACCTGACCACACCAATACCTACTGGCCGTCTTGGATGCAGAACCTGCTGTAGCAAGTTCATGCCAAAAATGTGACTCCTACCTCAGTTACACTTGAAAAAACCCTCTAAGCCCCTCCCTACCCTTACTTCATTTCCTCCTAAACCGCCCTCCATCCCATTTAACCCTATCCTCCCCTTATTCTTTTGATTCCTGCTACTCTATGTATCTAACCCCAATTGAAGATGTCTCAGGACAAAATGGTCTGCTCCAAACCTCATTTTTCCTGCCTCATATCCCAGTGTTCTGAGATTCAAGTCTGACCTCTGATATCTGACTGTTTAGGATTTTCTTGTCTCCTAAAATTTGCATATTTCTTTCTACATATTTGGGTTTCTTTCCACTTGCCAAAACCATAGCAGTTGAGTGACTACTCCAAATTGTCCATCTATTCTCTACCTCATCTTTCAAGGATCTGAGGTTCAAGTTGGACCTCCTATCAGTGTCTCTGTAGAGCTTGCATGTCTCCTGAAATCTGCATAATTTTTTTCACATATTCAAGTGTCCTTCCACCTACCAATATCATAGCAGTTGATTGGCTACACTAAATTGTCAATCTATATTGTATTTTCCCATACCATTATGGAACAGGTCATGTGTGAAAAGGCTCAGAGAAGGGCTGAGTCACTTATATAGTTAACACATTAATAAATCCTTAGTCCAATCCACAGTCTGCAGTAGCAGTCATTGTTATTTTTTTCACCTTTTTAATCTTTTGCCTGGCAGTGTGGTACAAAAGAATGTATGGTATTATATCCCCAAATGATTAAGCCTTTATGCTAACAGACTTATATTGCTTATCGGTGCATAGATTCATATTTAGAAGAATATCTGTTGCACAAAAGAATTGATGGATACACTTACCATTTTCTGTGTCAAGTGAATCCCATCATTCCTAATATAACAAGAGCCTTAAAGATTAGAATATATGAAGCTTTGGCCGGCTAAGATCTAGCTGTATTCAACTGGACGTATAAGAGAATTTAAGTACCTTTTATCTGCACTTTTTTCAAATAATACAGCATTTTAATTGATTTATTTGTGTTGCATTGAATATTAACTCAACTGGAAGTTTTGACTCTGTTTTTCAGTTAGTTCCCCACCCACACTCCCTGTTTTTGTTTTGGTGTTAATCCTGATGGCTTTGAAACTGCCCGCCCCTCTTGTAAATTTGTTTGGATACTCCTTCTGGGCCCATCTCATTTGCTCACTCAACTGAGTGCAGTGAGATCATATTCTGATTTCAGGTACTCCTACTGTGTACAAAGAGAGCATCTGGGAAAGAAAAAAAAAATTTTAAGCTTGTTTCCTGGGTTTCCTGTAAGTGGTCTAGACTGTTTGTAGGCTTCTGAGCCCCCAAGCCTTTCTGTGTTGTTAATTTTGTTTCTTAGAACTAGCCAGTTTTCTAGTTTCAGCACTCAGATCTGTTTCTTTGAACTCAGCACTTGTTCAGAACTCGTTGTAAGCACTAAATAAGCTGCAAATTACTACAGCACTCAACTTTCCTCACTCGTCTAGAGGAAAGCAGTTTTTAATACTTAATAAATAAACACCTATCCAGGCATGTCTAAGGGTCAGCTCCTGGTGATTTCTCCTGTCTACCTGATGATAAGTGACTTGGCAGTGACAAGTGGAGTGCCACAGGGTTCCGTCCTGGGACCTCTCCTGTTTGGTATTTACTTCTCTGAAGTACAGGCTAACACAGAGGGCCTCTGGCTGACGAAGTTCGCAGATGACTGCAAACTAGGAGCCATAGTCAAGTCCCCAAATGATGTGGACATCCTACAGAAGGGCCTCACTGAGACAGATGCCTGGTGTCAGAGCCATGGCCTCAAGCTCAATGCCAAAAACTGCAGTGTCATCCCCTTTGGTAAAAACTCTGTACCCATGAACTAACACATAGGCAGCAATCTACTTAACACCGAATGTGTGATAAGAGACGTTGGGACCCAGGTGGACAGTAGTCTCTCCTTTGATAGTCACATCGCCACAGTAGTCAGGAAGTCCTTCTACGTGGCACACCTCATCATAAAAGGGTTCTCATCCAGGAAAAAAAGGTCATTGTTCCCCTCTACTCATCACTCATTAGACCCATTATAGAGTACAACACCCCTTTTGGAATGTACCTCACAAGACATCTGCAGCAGCTGGAAAGGCCACAGAAGTACCTCACAAAGAGGACTACTGGCCTCAAACAAATGCCCTACACTGACCACCTCAAAAAACTCCAGCTTTACTCCCTAGCATATCGCCTACTTCGAGGAGATCTCTGCCTAACATATAAAGCTATGTCAAACCCAGAGCTGTTGGACATGCTACATCTAAAGACATCCCAATCCCTCTAAGCTACATGCTCTAGGGACCTAAACCTTATCACCACAATAAACAGGACATGCTGGAGGGATAGATTCCTGTCCCAGAGACTTCCTATACTCTGGAGCAAGCTACCGATCTATGTCAAGCAAAGTTCTTCATTAGCACTCTTCAAGAAAAATCTTGATGAGTGGATGGGAAATAGGAAATACACCCCGGGGATTACTTCTGTGTCTCTGCTGGACAGTGGCACAGGAAAATAACTTTCTTGGGTGGCGTAAGCTATGGTACCTTGCTGGCTAGGCTTAGATAGGCCCTTGGGCCGATAGCCTAGTACCTACCTATGAACCTATGAATCTGGGCATCTTGGGGCAATGCAGCAATTGCCTCATGTACACAGACAACCCTCTCCTCCTACCACACAACACTACAACATGGGAGAGATGCACTTATATAGCCAAACTGCAAGAAAAGCTCTCTTCACCCAAGACTGGACTAGACAGTGAAGAGGAGAAGATAAACAATTGCACCACACCACACTCATCACATAGTCCCTCAAAACCTGCACCACCAAAACACACACATAGAAACACAAAACACACACCTACATTTGCGGAGGCTCTCAATAAAAACCTGCCCAAGCATCAGAGACCTCCAAAGCAGAAACACAAGCAAACTCCACCCCCCAACACAACCCAAATGACACACAGCCCACAAACTCAGTGTGCCACTCAACCACAGCCCATAAGGCATAACGATGTACCCAACATTCTAGCCATAGGTGACTCTATAGTCAAGCACACTGATGTTCCACTCACCAGGCTAAACAAGGAGAAAGTTACTGTCAGCTGCCTGTCAGGTGCCAGGATCTGCCACATAACGCACTCAGGTCACTCCACAACAAGTACAAATATGACACTGTCATTATCCATGTTGGTGTGAATGACCTGAGATGCACCTCCCTGGACTACATGAAAACAGACATGGAGGAGTTCTCTGATCTTGTAGCCCAGGCAGGTATGACCCTAGCCCTGAGTAGCATCCTGCCATCACCCAGAACGATACCACAGTACATGGACAAAATGATTGACTTCAACAATTGGCTAAGCTTCTGGTGTCATTCTAAGGGGATCCAGTATTTGTCTGCCTGGGACGACATGATCGACAGACCATGATGCTTTGCCAGAGATGGCCTGCACCTGTCACCCTTGGGATTCTGGATACTGGCTAAGGCTCTTGCCACCCCTATAGTGCCTTTTTTAGGCAAGGTTCAAATGACAAATTCACCACCATAACAGGTACAAGCAAGCAAAATCTGAGGGTAATGCTACTCAATGCTAGAAGTCTAAACCTCAAAATGCACTCACTCGAGGCGCTCCTTAAAATTGAGAACATCGGCATCTGTGCAGTGACAGAGACCTGGTTCAAAGCTCCAGAGAGCACCCTTGCATTACCAGGCTATGATTCATACTACACCTTTCGGCCACCTAACCCGGAATGAAACACTAAAGGTGGAGGCGTGTCCATATTCATTAAGGATATCCACACCTCTAGGCTAGATGCACAGCATAATGCATCTGAGATTATCCAAGTGCAACTAACTCTGGGCAAGACTGCAATCCAAATTGCAGCTTGCTACAGACCCCCCACCATCCCCAGGATTCCCACTCCTCATTTCTTGATACACTGGAAAGTATTAGGGTACAACCCAACACCCTAATAATGGGCAATTTCAATTACCCCACCATTAACTGGGAAAACTACTCATGTACCAACTCTTTTGCTCAACGTTTTCTGGAATTCATAAATTCCATCGCCTTGGATTAACTTATTCACAACCCCACCAGGGGCAGCAATATCCTAGACCTGGTCATTACCAACATGAGTAACCGGTGTCTTGTCTTTATTTCTGAAGAAGTTAGCTTACTAAGCTAACGAAAAGCACTTCAAATTAAATACTTGGTTGATCCGTCTCACTAGTTTGGGCTTTTGTTCTGCAGTACCTGTTTTTATTTTTATTTTAACCGGTGTTCCACACCAGAGGTAAATTCCTCGTTGGTCAGATCCAACCACAAGCTCATCACCATAGACATCCACATCCCGCCCCCACCCTCAATTAGGGAAACCACTGTAAAAAACTTCTCCAAAGCCAACTTCACACTTCTTAAGACAGAAGTGGCAAACTTCATGACACCCATGCAGACAGACAATAGAGGTACGACTGCTGAATCCTACACAAATGCACTTTATAAGCACTTGACGAGTGCATGGATCATGCTATCCCTAACAGAACCAAGATGCTATCCTCCAAAAAAAGGAAGCCAATCTGGTGGTCCTCTGCCATAAACAAACTCTACAACAGAAGAAAGAAACTGTTGCAAAAAAGAGTAAAATTCCATGACTAGAGGAACTCCCTGGTCAATCTCAGTAAGAAGCTGAGATCCCTCATAAAATCCTCCAAAGCTAGTTATGAAAACAAAATTGCCACTGACTCTAAAGACAACCGCAAAGCATTCTATAGCTACATCAAGAATCTCAATGGCAACACTCAGATCTGCCCTGAGTTACAGCACAATGGCACTAAATATGCAGAACCAACTGATATTGCCAACATCCTGGCAGATAGGTTCAGTTCTAACTTTACCCCCCCCCCTCAACCCCTAGAGGGCCCATCTCTATACCGGAAGAATGCAAAGTTCCTGTAATCACGGCTGCACAGGTAAAAAACACACTCTCCAAAGCCAAGAACACAGCATCCATGGGACCTGACAAGATCCCAGGCTGCGTTCTACATGAACTACAGAATGAACTGGCACCCTACCTAAGTACCATGTTCAATCATAGCCTCACCTCAGGCTTTGTGCCCACTGAATGGTGCACCGCGATGGTTATCCCACTCCACAAAGGGGGAGCCACGATGGACTCCTGAAAATACCACCCCATTAGCCTGAAGAGCCTGGTCTGCAAGGCCATGGAACGTATCATCAACTCATAAACAAAGACATTGGTAATCTCCAAACTATGGACCCTACCCAGTTTGGATTTGTAAAAGGCAGATCATGTCTCCTAAACCTGATTGACTTCTTTGAAGCAGTCACCAAAGCCATAGATGAGGGTAAGGTGGTTCACACAGCTTATCTAGATCTTGCCAAGGCTTTCAACACCATCCCCCACTCTGGAATTATAGATAAGCTCACTAAACTAGGTATAAATCCCTATGTCACAAGATGAGTTGCCAACTGGCTCACGGACAGAACCCACACTGTGAAAGTAGCAGACTCCACATCCAACTTCAGACCAGTGACAAGTGGAGTACCACAGGGTTCAGTCCTGGGTCCTCTCCTGTTTGGTATCTACTTCCCTGAAGTACAGGCTAACAAAGAAGGTCTTTGGCTAACAAAGTTTGCAGATGACTGCAAACTAGAAGCCATAATCGAAACTCCTAACGATGTGGACATAGTACAAAAGGGCCTCACTGAGACAGATGCCTGGTGTCAAAGCCATGGCCTGAAGCTCAATGCCAAAAAGTGTATTGTCATCCCCTTTGGTAAAAACTCTGTACCCATGAGCTACTACATAGCTGGTAGTCTACTTAATGCCAAAAATGTGATGAGACCTTGTGACACAGGTGGACAGTAGTCTCTTCTTTGATAATCACATCACCACAGTGGTCAGGAAATCCTTCTACATGGCTCACCCAGAAAAAAAGAGGTCATTGTTCCCCTCTACGTATCACTTATTAGACCCGTTATGGAGTACAACGCCACTTTTGGTATGTACCTAACAAGACATCTACAACAACTGGAAAGGCCACAGAAATACCTCGCAAAGAGGATTACTGGCCTCAAACAGATGCCCTATGCAGACTGTCTCAAAAAACTCCAGCTTTACTCCGTCGCATATCGTCTACTCAGAGGCGATCTCTACCTAACATACAAAGCTATGTCAAACCCAGAGCTGTTGAACATGCTCCACTTAAAGAAATCACAATCCCTCCAAGCTACACGCTCTAGAGACCTAAACTTTGTTACCACAATAAACAGAACATGCTGGAGGGATAGATTCCTGTCCCAGAGACTTCCCATACTCTGGAACAGACTACCTCTCTATATCAAACATAGCTCCTCATTAGCACTCTTCAAGAAAAATCTTGATGATTGGATGGGAAATAGGAAATTCATCCCAGGGATCACTTCTGTGGCTCTGCTTCTTGGGTGGCAAAAGCTAGGGTACATTTTTGGCTAGGCTTATATAGGCCCTGCCTACCTATGACCCTATGAACATGTTCATGACATAAATATGAAAAAGAGACTAGTGCCCTTTATAAACCCTCTACTGTATGATTAACTTCACAAGATTCACATTTGGCATTTTAGAAAGTATAAAACCAAACCCTAGAGGGGGTGACTGGAAATTGTTTTTACTAAAGAGAGAATTGGTATGGCAGCTCAAGCTGAATGCCACCTTACCCCCTGGTTTAAATAAATATGTGTCCCTTAAACCAATTTTAAAAGAGAAGTCAACTTTTTTATGAATATGTTTTATATAGTATGTTGGTGTATTTTTTCCTGAGAAGAGGTCTAGATATTATTGTAGGTTTGAGAATATCATAGTTTTATCTGTATGTTAAGAATGTTGTTTATTACAAAGGATTGGGATTTTAAGCATTAAAAAGTCAAGTGCTTGTGCTTGTTAATTACTCAATAGATGTATTAAGGTATTTAAAAGGTAAAATAATGCAGATGATCATCTGATGAAGTCTCATTTTACTAGATGAAAGCGCTTATCATTGGTGCATTTTTATTTTATTTTAATAAAGTGTTACTCATCCTCTGCTTGTGCTGAATTTAGTAATTTTATACTAGTCTTGGTTGTTGTTTGAGCATGTCTATATTTTTGTTTAAAACTGCCTCTGAGAGAATTGTATACGGTGGCATTCAGGAATAAAATGCAAGAACTCCTGCTACAAAAGGTTTATAAGATGCTTGTGGCTCACACTGTCACCATTCTATCCCAAAGGACCAGGAAGATAGCATATGATCCTCATGTCTAGCATTACTCATATAAAGAGGACATGAAATGGATCCTGGGAAGGAGAAAAGAAAGCATGAAAAGAAGATCACATTAATATGTCAGGTCTAATGGCAGCCATTTTGTAAAAAATATATTCATTTTATAAGAAGAGTTATTTTAGTGTGTTAAAATAGCTCAGAAAACAAAGATACAGTGAAAAAAACATTTTTGAGTTTCAGCATGGAGTTTTACTTTAAGCTAACAGGGAATATGTAAAAATCTCATTATACAGAGTTTCTGCCAGCACATTCTGGGTACTGTGAAGACCACTTTTAGCTAACATCGAAGAGTGAAACAATAATAACTTTATGAGTTTTATACTTTGACATAGGAATGGGACCCATTCCCATCATGGTATTAGAAACTAAAAAGACTTGGAGAAATTAAAAAGGAATAAACTGGTACTATTGATAGTGGGCAAAGAGTGTAGTATTATGAGAACAAATAGCTCTTAGATCTTAATGTTAGAAAAGTGTGGGCCCTGTACAAGCCCAGTAGAAATTGCTTTCTAGTTTTAATTTTTCAAGGTCACATCACTATAAATAAAAATATCAGACCTCATCTGTTAGCTGTACAAATGTCCTAATTCCAGCGTCTCGTACTTCTCCAAAACTGATTTTTATTCTTTAAGCCAATGAATAGTACATCCCTCTACTCATATCTACAGTGAGATGTAGCCTCACTCAATAAGGAAGTGCACCTGACACCAAGCCAGAATCATTCATGGCTGAACAAATGATGACTGGCCATGGAGGTGAATGGCATGCCTTTCTCATAGTGAGGTAAGAAAGCATTAAGTACTCGATGTAGGAGGCCATGGGAGGAAGGCAGCACTTCTTCATCCTCCATATCTGCAAATTCTGATAGTGTGAATCATAATAAAACTATATATTCAGTGATCAAACAGTTCACACTTATCTCCACCATAGTGCAATTGTGTCATTAGTATGTATGTGTAGGGATGGTATGGGGGGGGGTCTTACCCAACATGGGGGGTGCAAGGGTTCTAGCTCCTGTGCAAACAAAAAAGAATGAAAGAAATTGTTATGTGTATCACAGAAAGTTGTTTTTAGTGAATATCTTTTGTATTTATCAACTTTGATGACCTGCAGTGAATCCTTCCTTTGATTGACTACAACATGATTTTTCATTTGTGAAGAACACTGACTCCAACTAATTTCTCTCTTATCTATCCAAAAAGTGTGTCAATATCATAATTCCTTTTCATGGCTGGTAAATTGATAGCTGTTGGCAACTAGTAAAGAAAGTCCTTAAGGACACAATCATCTACTACAGCTTTCAGGTCCAATGCTATGATTTTTATGCTAAATTACTGAGAAGCATACTGTACATTTGCCTGAAATAAACACTGTATTACTATACTGGCTCTTTGTTAGTGTGCATCCCCAAATTAATATTGTCTTGTTTCTTGACTGCCTGAAAGTTTTACTCCTCCCCCAATATTTACTAGATTTTGCTATAAAAAGAAAATTATAATACTGGTGCACCCAACCACTGCCATAAAGCAAATAAAAATGTGTAGTCCCTGAAACAGAATGTTTATTTTTTTTAATTTACAAGACTGTGAGTTCTTCATTGATCTCCTAACCTTTCCATTCCCCAACAATGTTAGCAGGAACATCATATGTTCTTCATATTGATCACTGCTGCTTTAGCCTTAGGTATATAAGTTATATCCTGCATAGGATGTAACAGCTGGCTACTTTCCAAATCTTCAGGGCATGTTCTACACACCCAAATTATTAGTGAGTTCAACCTAAGCTAAAAAATCAAGTTTGGGCAACAAGCCCTTCAGAACTTTTTGGCTGCTATGAAGAGTGCTCCTTTGCAGATTTTTCTGGATCGACAGTTGGCAAATGCTGTTCCATTGTTGGGCAGATAAGTTTCCTTTAGGGAAAAATCTTTGACATTACTTTATTACTGGCTTAAAGTAACTTTTTGGGAGAAACAAGTACTTTTCAGCTAGAAAAAGTATTTCCTTAACTGTCTTGTGACTTTTATGCACTTTTAAATAGGAGCAAACCTTTTTACTTTTGTGGAAAAAAGTTGTTGTAAATGTTTAAAACTACTTTTTCTGTTGTAAAACTGTGTTTTTAGTTAACTTTCTGGAGCTCATGAAAGTGTTTAAAATGGTTTGTACTGTGTTTTTTTTTGTCAAGAAGATTTTTTTTTTTTTTGCTACTTTTCTGTTTTACTGACGATTGATACAGAGGTTCCATGGGAAACAAGCACCATTTTGGGCTTGACCATGGAACATACTACTTGCCCCTTGGTTGGACCTTCTTCCAGCCACAGAAAGAAAAAGAAAAAGATTGTTAAGCAGCCTATGTCATCATTGCAGTCTAGTGATTTGCCTTAGGCAGAGGTGGAAAACACTGCTGTTGTCAAAGCTTGTTTCTCAGACCACTCATCTTTTTCATGGGATCTCTCTAGGTCCAACAAGGACTGTGGGTAAGCCATGTGCTCTTCTGATGTTGGCATCACCTCATTGGGCTAGGGAGAGACACTCTTGTTGGTCATAGGAGAAGGGGCAGGGAATGTAACCCAGTTTGACCGGAATATTGGGCTCATTGCTGGGTAGTTCTTGCTGGCAATACTGAATCTGTTTTTCCACACGTTTCTGTCAAAATAGAAAACTAAACATTTAGAAAACTAAACATTTATCTTTTCCTGTGTCACTTACTCTGTACAGTAGGAATTTGTTGTGTTTGGCTCCGGGTCTTATGCAGGCTCTTGATCCTTTTTGTAAAGTATTTTTTTTATAAAATAAAAAGTGATTTCTCTTTCCGTGAAGAATTTCAAGGTTTCACATCTGTCAGGGATTGTAAAGGGACAGGTGCATTTTTTTCTCCTCAGGTTTCTGATTCAGATTCTGATTAGAGTGTGGTATCTGATTCTCTGTGTGAGGGATTCCTTTCTGTGAGACTATTTCAAGGATGAACCAATGTTTTCTGTGGGAGTTTACTGAGATTTCTCAGTTCCTAAGAAAATATTATGATTTGTAGCAAATGGAATTTCCAGAACTTTCACCCATGTCCCCATTGTTCTTAGTGCTGGAGGATGCTTTTGTCACAGCCTGTGGTTTCTCTGACGGTTGGCCTGCTGCCCTAAGAAAGCAGATAGATTGTATAAAGTTCCTCAGTCTTTCAAGTTTTTCGACACTAATCCCAGACCTGATTTAGCAGCTATTGCATTGGTAACACCAACTGCAGCCAAACAATTTGTTAATTCTAATCCTTCTCTTTCTGAGAATGATGAAAAAGCTTTTGATAGATTTTGGAAAAGTGTATGCTTCTGCAACTTTGATTTTTAGAATTCCAAACTGTCAGGCTCATATGTTGAAATTTATTCTAGTAGTGAAAGTATGGGGAATGTTTTGGCATCTG
Source organism: Protopterus annectens (assembly GCF_019279795.1). Classification (NCBI taxonomy): domain Eukaryota; kingdom Metazoa; phylum Chordata; order Ceratodontiformes; family Protopteridae; genus Protopterus; species Protopterus annectens. The sequence continues at coordinate 631,541,724 of NC_056734.1, forward strand.
TTTCCTCTTGTGAGGAAAAATCTACATTGTGTAGATTTGTTTATTCTATTTCTCAAGTCAATACTCATTGTTTGAAATGTATTTATGACTCTTTAAGTACTAGTTCAAGGGTAGGTGATACTGGTACTGTGTTAAGGTTTACCTGACTACATTTGCAGAACCTCCCAGAAGATGTCAAAATTTAAATTTTCAATTCTCATTTGGATAGAGATATAATTTTTTGGACGCTCTGCCACAAAGATTATCAGAAAGTGTGATGAGTGAGGTAAGCTGATTCAGGGAATCTCTTAGACTTTTTCAGCCCTTCTTCTCTAAATTTTTCAATGGATTCTCAGCTTTCTTATCTAATTTTAGCATGAAACAAAACAATCAGTCTAAGCAGAATTCTGGTAAGCAGACATTCAAAAAGCAATGGCAGGGAGGTTTGAAAAAGAAACCAGCCAGAACAATGGACTGTCAATTAAGAAATAATGAATGTATGAGGGACCTTGTCCCCCACCGTGACAGTCCCTTACCCTTCCAGAAATTCTGAATCTCCATTTCTCAGTTTGGCAGCATACTGTCTCTGACCAATTGGTGCTGAATGTGATCCATCTTGGATACAGAGGGCAGCTGGAGAAAATTCTTTCTTTTCAGGGGATTCCTCCTCATCCACCAGAACAAACTCTTCTCTTTCTTCAAGGCTTAAGAAATGTTCTGCTTCAGGTGTACAAGAAGCTGTTCATTCTCCTCAATTAGGGAACTGATTTTACTCAAGAATGTTTTTAGTATCAAGGAAAGAAAACTTGTGGAGACCTGTTTTGGATCTTTCTTTCTTTCTTTCTTTCTTTCTTTCTTTCTTTCTTTCTTTCTTTCTTTCTTTCTTTCTTTCATTCATTCATTCTTGCTTTCCTCAACCAGTTAGTGATAATGCCAAAATGCTTTCAGTTCACAAGTTGTTACTCCTTCTTCCTCATTTGAGTTATCTAGTAACCTAAGATTGAAAAGATGTGTGTCATCATATTCCTATTCATCCAGATTCAAGTGTTTGTGAAGGTTTTGTGTATATATATATATATATATATATATATATATATATGTAGATAGATAATATTATCAGTTCTCTGCTTTACCCTTTGGGCTATCCGCTGCTCCATAGGTGTTCAAACACTGTCTACCTTCTGTTATAGCCCAGCACAGGCTACACAGTATCCATAATTTACGATATTTAGATGACTTACTTATCTTTGCAGAATCTTTCTCAAAGTGTCAGCAATCTTTCTCCTAGGTAAGAGCTCTCCTACACAGGCTAGGATTCCAAAGGAACATTTAGATTTCCTTTCTGACTTTATCTCACAGGATTGTCTTTTTGGGGTGCCTGCTAGACACCTCAGTACAAAGAACATTTCTTCCACTGGGAAAAAGTACACCTTTATTTACATCTGTTCCAAGGGTTTTCCACTCAGACATTTGTCACAATAAGGGAATATCTCAGGATTCTCATTCTTATGGCTTCTATGATTCTCCTGATACCTCATTTAGGACTCCACATAAGAGGTCCAAATGGAGAGATGAAAAGTCAACAAGCAAAGTAGAGTAGTAGTGCTGAAATTGAATTCATCCTCAAGTTTTGGTACGTACCTTCACAAGGTGGACTCTGTTTTCTACAAAGTCTCACCAAGGTGACACTGATATATAGACTGTATTTATACAGCATATATATAATGGACAGAAGTAGGTAAAAAATTTAAAAAATAGCTTTGTTCACAAGACCTAGGATAACAGAGTGCCCAATCCTGGTAGACACATTGGTGCCAGTACTGGAAAAAATGACAGTGTGGAATCTTCAAAATACAGAAACATTCCTACAATGGGGCCAGGCTCAGGGGGAGGATGCTCCCTCCAGTTGTAGAAGGAAGTAGCAGTCCACAAAAATCACAAAAACCGATAGGCCAAAGAAGAGCCATAAAGATGATAGAGTGGACTATTGAGGGCAAGAAAGAAATTATGTATTGTTACTATTATGCAGGGGTGGCTCTTGCTATAGGACTGCAGGACTGCATCCCCCACCTCTAAAAAGAAAGAAAAAATGTCCCGGAACTCGAAAACAAACCACAAAGTCCTGGAACTCCACGCATGGAGTTCCTGGAACTCTCACAGAACTCCACACTGCTGTGTCAGCAGTCAGGATAGGGGGAAAGGCATCTCTGCCCTGCAGATGCCCAGAAGTCTATAGAATGGAAGTACTTCAGACTGCATTGTCTGCAGGCTGGAGCCTACTCTTGCAGGGAGACTGCATCATCTGCAGGCTGGTGCCTACTCTCACAGGGGAAACAGTTGAGCCTTCTTTGGGGGAAAGGGAAACCAGCTAGTAGTTTGCAGGACAGAATTGAGGAAACTGGAACACTGAGAACAAGCTTGCATGGGATGGGAACACTGAATGGGACTGAGAACACACTGAATTCAGGTACTGTGTGTAGCTGTTAGCGTGTGTGTGTGTGTGTGTGTGTGTGTGTGTGTGTGTGTGTGTGTGTGTGAAATGCCCCATTTGCTATATACTGGTGGCTAGAGACAACACATGGTGGTGGGTAGAGAATACCTCAGGCTTGAACCCTGTACCTTGGGTGCAGGTGGCAAGGGCCTGAATTCCCTACCCACCACCATTTGTAAAAAAAGTTGCAGATTTTTACCTCATATTTGTTCTGTTCCTCATAAAATCCGTGGTTTCTGTATTTTTGTTTCCTTACACAGTCAGTAGTGCAGTGGTGCAGTGGTAGCATTGTTGCCTGATAGCTGCAGGATTGATTCTTGGCTGGGTTGCCTTCTGTGTGGAGTCTGCATGTCCTCCAATCTTACAAAGACATGTGTCTGGAGTGTTTCTCCCTGGGCCTCTGCTGAAAATTGGCTTTTGTTCCAAGTCAGACTTTCCTAGTTAACAAATGTAAAATTGTCTTTTGTTCCAAGTCAGACGTTCCTGGTTAACAAATGTTAAATAAATAAAAATAACAGGCATTTGAATTTCAGACTTCATATTCTTCAGAAAGTACATGGTAACACAAAAAATTATTTTAGCAATTTTTTAAGTTTATAAGATGGATATTTGAAATTTGTCCCTATTTTTGGGACTGTATTCCCCCATTCTTGGCTTTGTCTAGGGTTTTTGTGCTAAGGTTGAGAGCTGTTGGTCAGAACTGAAGTCACTGAATATGTTTGGGGGCTGTATTCCCACATTGCTGGCTTTGTCCAGGTGTTTTTTGCTAAGAGGTTGAGAGCTATGGTGAGAACTGAATTCACTTAATATGTTTGGGGGCTGTATTGCCCCCTTATTGGCTTTGTTCAGGTGTTTTGTGCTAAGAGGTTGACAGCTATGGTGATAACTGGATTCACTAAATGGTAGCCATTTAAGTTTCAGTCTTCCTCTTTTTCACAAAACAGCTGATTTGGCATAGTGGTATGGTGCTGTGACTGTTTTGCACAGGGTCCTGGGTTCAAGACTTCACAGTGAAATGTATGGTGGTAACACAACATTTTATTCTAGCAACGTTCCAACATTATACGAGCAATGTTTAAAATGTGTCCCTGTTTTTTAGGCTTTTGACCCCCCCCCAATAAATTTAGGCTTTTTCCAGATTTCTTGTGCTGCAAAGTTCAGAGATATAGCTGAGTGTCGAGTAGATTTTACAAGGAGCTGAGAGCTGCAGGGGGAACAAAAGTTTAGTGCTGCTTATGCTGAATCTGCTTGTATTGTTAATAGCACAACAGGAAGTGTACTTGCTTTTGATGCAGAAGGCTGTGGGTTCTACCCCCACAGTAGGTAGATGCATTATTGATAATGTACTGTGTTGTAAAGGGGGTGGATGCTGCAGTCCTTTTTGACAAAGATACCTAGAAACTATGAACCTGTTATCAGTTTGCCATCCATTCCCTATTGCAATATTACTAACTTATCATTTTTTTAATGCAACATGGGCAATTTATTCCTCAAGGGCAACAGGCACTTTATTTGTAGATGAAACAATGAAATATAAAGTTGTTTGCCAGCAGCAGCATCTTCATTAGTTACAGATTTCTTTAATGTGGAATTATTTAGATGACTTTTACTTCTTCAGAGATTGTGCATATTTACTGATACTGGTGGACTGTAGATGTTTGAGTACACTTTTATGATGGAAATGTTCTAAATTAGGCAGTTTTGTCATTATTGGTGCATGCATTTTGTTTCATTGTTTATTGGAAAAACGTTCAAAACAATACATTTAAAACGCCCTCTAACAACTGTACTGTATTGTACAAGGAATATAATACAATCAGGAAGGTGTATCAAAGAGCATGTGTATGTTTCATGTGCAAGGGGCCAATGATTTGAAAACAGCTCAAAGTTAATCTTTATCTGCCACTGGCAAAATGTATTTTCTTTGAATGCAGGTTTCAATGCTGTTGCAATGAATGTGAGTCTCGAGGACAGAGAAGCTTTAATGCTAAGTCTATTTTCATTGTAAGACTGCATTTCTTTGTTTAGCAAATATCTATTAATGTTTGTGCTGTAAAATGCAAAATAAAACTTTCAAATGAAATCCAAGTCATCGCAGAAGTAAAGCAGTGTGCACATTACAGCGTTTATGGTAAATGTGGCAAAATAACCAAGGAATGGGACATTGGAATGGCTGCAGGGAAGAGGCTCCATTTGACCATGATTTTGTGAGGGGGAATGGCAGCAAACTCAAATACAACTCCGGCTGAACTATACCTGTTAACTGTCCAGATTTTTGCAGAATGAATAGATTTTTGCTTCTTATTTTTGGTTTGTTCCTCATAAAATTTGTGCTTTTCTGGGAAATCATTTAGGAATGAAGTCACTAAATAATGACAGACATTGAGTTTCAGATGTCATAACCTTCAGAAAAATGCATGCTAAAGCAAGACCTGTTATTCTATCAACTGTTATACAAGAGCAATTTTTAGTACTGTTTGTATGTTCCCCCAATATAGTTGGCCTTGTCCAAATTTCCTGCCTTGTGCAAATAAATCAATTTATAGAATTAGGAATATCCAAAACTCTCAACTGTCCCCAATTTTGGCTCAAAATGTTGCTCTCCCCCTAATAATCCCTCCACAAAATGGCACTTTTGGAAGAAAATGTGGAGGCTTTACAATTATAAATAACTGTAATGATCAGAGTTATAAATTACTTTTATTTCAGAAATGCATGCAGATTCTCTTATTTTGTCAGCTGCTCAAGTTAACAGTACTAATATTAAAAATGTGTCCCTTCTTTGACAGGGTCTCAGCTGTATTGTGTGGCAATTTTATATTTTTGCATCACATTTTTGGTCCGTTTTTCATAAAATTGTGGTTGTCTGGCAAATTAGTGACAAATCATTAAAGATTGAAGTTAGAAAATAATGGCAGACATTTGAGTTTCAGATTTCATGCCCTTCAGAAAATTTGTACTAATGCAAGACCTACTACTATTCTATTATCTTTCTAAGTTTATAAGAGCAATATTTAACAACTGTCCTTATTTTGGGGCCTGTGTCCCACTTCTGTGTATGGCTTTGTCCAGATTTCTTGCTCTGAGGAGGTATGAGTGTCAGAGCCATCACAGTCAGCCGGAGACATTTCAAATTGTGACATACTTGTTGCACCCCACTCCCCCATGTAGTGACTCTGGATGTGTCCAAGCAAGGCAAGGAGCAGTTATGCAGTGTAAGTGTGCAGAGTATTCCCCCATCCCAGGTAGACACAAGTATGACAGTGGCTTTTCATCTGTCCTTGATTTTGCAGAATGTTCTGGTTTTCTGTCATATTTTTATACTGTCGATTTATGCTTCTTATTATTCAGAAAATGCATGCTGTCACAGTGCCCTGTTGCTCTGTGTTTAAGTAGCAGTGCTTTAATGACCATTAGATAAGCTTGTTGGAGATTGTAAGATGCAAGTAAGCTTTAATAAGCATACTGTTAAAGAATTACCAACATTGAAAGCCTTTTTGTTGTTGCCATGCAGAGAATATTTACATAAGTAGATAATGTATAAGCCTTAGTTATTGAAATGCATGTGACAGTATTTGTAAGAAAGGACAGCATTACAGTATTTTCAGAAGCTCATTACATTTGTTGGAGACTTGCAGTTACCTTTGCAGGCTTTACCCGTAAACTAAACAGAATGCCAATCTATCATGTGTGGTCCATAACTTGTGCGGTAATCCTTTAAGCAATTTTTCTTGAGCTTGTTTCTTGTTTGCTGTTCATTTTTTACTTTGATCATGTCTTCCCCATGAAACAAGTAGATAGTTGTTGTCAGGCAGCAGGTCCTTTTTGCATAAGAAACATTTTTATAAGTCGGGGTATCACAAAGATTGCTAGTTTCAACATGTTACTTGGTAATTTTTATAAAGCTAAATATAAATTATAGTTAGGACTGCAGTACAAGGAGAAGTAGTTTGAGTTGAGTGCTGCTTGTTTTTTTTTTATACTTGATTTTGACTGGCATTCCAGTAATATATTTAAAAAGTAATTTATTTTTTCATGCCTCACAACCTTTGTGTTTCCATCTAGATATTAAGTAAGTTGTCATGTAGCCAATGTATTGAAATATTTTTTTCTTCTACACTTCATTTTGTCTTGATTGGACTCTCGTAATGACAGTTTGGCACCCAGGGCAGTGTATTTAATTAAAGTTCCAGCTGTTGTGGTTTTGAGCATAGCCCCACCCCTTTCTAGTTAGCCAAACCTCTTCCCATTAACCCCACCCATTCAGTTGTCTCCTGCAGCCCGCCTTTAATTTGAAGTCACCAGCTGCCACTGCTACTATGCAAAAAACCCAGAATTTCCAGATACAAGTTATACAAAAACATTAAAAGAGAAATTAGAGGAAAGAAAAATACTTCTGCAAGAAAACTGTAAGAAGCTTCAAATAAAATGTGTGGTCATTAATACCACAGATTTTTGAAAAAACAGTATATAGACCAAGAAACTTTGATCTGTTTGGAAAAAGAAGCATCTGAAGAAGTGTGAAAATATAAAGAACAAAATCTAGATATTTTTGAAAAGTATAAAAAAGAAAATGAACATGGCAAAGAAAGAAAGAGAGATTTGAAATGGTGCAATATTTATGCAAAGGTGAAAACCAAATTAATCAATGTAAAGAAGGCAGCCCCAAAGATATTCGAAGAGAAATACAGGCAAAAGCATCCAAACATTCAATATTTCACAATAAAAAAAATAATATCACAAATAGAGAATGTAGAAAAGCAGATTAGCAAAGTAGAGTTAAAAGATAGAAGTTGAAGGTATGGAGTGGCTGCGAAGTAAAGGATTTGATGTAGAAGGTCTAACATAGTTACTTCACAGTATGATGGAACGAGTCCCCAATGTGAGGAGAAACAGGAAGATCAGGAGATGTCTGCAGAAATATGGACACGGGAAAGAATAAGAGAGTTAATATGGTGTAATAGCTATGCAAAGGAGAAAACAATATTAATCAATACAAAAAGAACAGCACCAAAGATATTTGAAGAGAAATACAGGCATAGGAATCTGAAAACTTTAAAATACAAAAAATAAGAAGACAAAGAGGAAAACTAGAAAAGGAGATCAGTAATGGAGGAGTTAAAGAAAAAGAAACTGAGGTTATGGAGTAACTCCAAAGTAAAGGATTCAGTGTAGAAAATCTAATTCAGAAAGAACCACAAAAGGATAGAGAAATATAACTCCAAATTAAGGGGAAACCAGTGGAATGGGAAGCAATTGGTCAGGTGCCAAATGAAGATATTTTAGAGCCTTCCACGGAAACAAGTATAAACATTCACTTGAAGCTGGACGGCAAGGGAAGGAACAGGAAACTGTGGAAACTCTGACACAGTTAATGTTGAGGAGTGATAGGCAGGTGAGGTCTCATATGACAGAACAAAGGATGGCACAGGATAGAATTGAAGCGAATATGTCACAGGAAGATGCAATAGAATGCCCACAGGAAATGGAAGACAAAAAATGTGCCCTCACTTTACAAGAAAACGAGTTAAGAGAAGAGTTGCTTGACTTAATAGAGATAGATAGACATATTAAGATCAATGAAAGAAATATCTATTTGTTCATTTAACATTTGTTTACTGGGAAAGCCCGACTGGACACAGGTCCTTTTTAAGCTCAGGCCCGGAGAGAAAAGCTCCATGAGTAACAGTAAATTTTCATGCACACATTACAATAATCAATAAAGTAAACAAAATGTAGTATACATAAGAACATACAAATTTGTTACATCTTGACAACAAAACCTAGGCTTTGAACATAGCTAGTACTATTTGTAGGTATGACTTATGTCAAGATATAAGGTTAAGAAAGGTCGGTAGGAACAAAGGATTAAAAACCGTGAGAGAAGTTGGATAGGTTTTGGGTATACTGTGATGTATCAGAGCACTCATGAGGGGTTAGTACAAGAACATAGCCACTTATTTTTTAGATAAGCTTTAAGTGATGGCTTAAAGTGGTTAATGGATGAGGTTGAGAGAATGGATTTAGGAAGGAAGTTCCATATATGAGATATATAGTTGGAAAATAAAGATTCTTCTGCAGTGTTGTTGGCCTTGGAGATGGTGAGCAAGTTCTTATTGTTAGAGACAAGTGGTCTGTTGGAACTGTAAGGAAGGATGAGATTTTGTAGTGCAGGGGTTCTAGTTGGTTGTGTTACAATTTTGTGAGTTAGACAGAGTTGGTTTTAAAGAATAATGTTGGGAAGCTCATGCCAGTCTAGTATCTTTAAAGCTGTACAGTGATGTGTTCTATATGGGCAGTCAGATGCAAACTTAGCAATTTTATTATAACATGCTTCTAGCTTATATAAGTCAGTTTTCCTTAGATTAGTTAAAATTGGAGAGGCATATAGTAGAGTGGACAGCTGATGGGTTTGTGTTAATCTAATTTTGGCCATTGCGGTCAGGAACCTTTTTGCCTATGTAGACTTCCAATGTTCTTATGGACTTTTTTTATAGTTAGGGAGACATGCAAGTCAAATTTTAGGGTATTGTCTATTTCCACTCCAAGAAGCTTTGTATGGGTTGTAAGGAAGATGACAATTTTGTCTTTCGCTATTATGTTAAATGATGGGCATGAGATAGATGTTTTGTTAGCTTGGAAGAGTAATAATTTAGTTTTGTTTGGGTTCAGGATTAGATGGGCATTGGCTAACCATGTTTCAACAGAAGTGAAAGATTCCTGTGTTTGAGAATGAAGAGTTGATAGAGAATTGGCAGCACAGATAAGTGTTGAATCATCTGCATACTGAATTATAGAACCATATGGAGTAGCTGTGTGTAGATTTAGTAAAGAGGGAGAAAAGGAGAGAGCCCAAGATAGATCCTTGGGGACACCAATGGATAACTGAAGGTGTGGCGATAGGTCACCCTGCCATAGAACAGATTGTTGACAACCAGATAAATAGTTATGAAACCATGCTGTGGCAGATGGTGAAAAGGATAGTTCAGTTAGTACATCTATTAGTTTGGAATGGGAGACCTTATCAAAAGCTTTTGATAGGTCTAGAAAGATGGCAGATACAAAGTTGTTGTTATTCCTGTGATGGTTTATGGTATTAGTGAATGATAAGAGAGCAGTAAGTGGTACTATGTGATGGGCGAAACCCATGCTGAGTGTTTGCGAGAAGGTTATTTGTTAGGAACAGCCAGAGAGATTGAAACAAAGTTAAGAAAAGCCTCAAATTGGAAAACTCCAGGCCCAAATGCAGTACCTAACTTCTGGTTAAAAGTATTAACATCTTTGCATGAAGATTTAGCCATGAGTAAGAGCTATTTATATGTGCACCTCGAACAGACAACAACCTGGCTAACAACAGGAAAAAGAATGCTCCTACTTATGATTGAACCTGCAAGCTCCCCTAAAAATTATAGACCAATAACTTGCCTTCTGATGACATATAAACTATACACTGGAATTGATGCCAACAGAGTCTATAGTCATTTAGAAGAAAACTCAATTATGGCAATAGAACAAAAGGGCTATAAAGGAAAGTCATATGGAACAAAGGATCATTTGCTGTTAAATAAAGTAATAGTGGAAAACTGTAAAATGTGATATAAAAAATTTTGAGCAAGAGGGGGTGTATAAATATTTGGGAACTGATGAAGGATCAACAATAAAACATAAACAAATGCAAAAAAACTTAGCAAGGAATACTTAAATTAATCTCGAAAACAGCACTGACATCTAGGAACAAAATCCAAGCTATAAACCAATTTGCACTTACTGTCCTAACTTACACTTTTGGAGTGATTGACTGGCCCCAAAATGTGTTGGATAGATTAGATAGTAAAACAAGAAGGATGCTTCATGCTCACCAAATGATTTATAAAAATCAGTGCATACCAAGACTATATATTCCACGTTCCGAAGGAGGGGATGGGCCACCTTGAAATTGATTATATGTACAGATCTGCAATCATGGGACTTGACACATATCTGCTGACTTTACAAGACTCAAATGTAGTGAAAGTTTTAAAACATGAGAAAAATAAATCTAAGACGACTTCCCTGCTTAGGCTAGCAGAATCATATCAGCGTTAAGCAGGAATGGAAGTCAAATCACAAGTGGATAAAAACCAGGCAGCAACTGAATGTGCCAAAAAACAAAAGAAAGAATATAAGGTGAAGGACCAGATGAGAAGGCAAGAAATGTGGAAAATGCATAAATATAGTTGCAAGTATAGAAAACTTCTGGAAAACCTCATGTTGATCAGGAACGAATGCAGGAATGGTTAAGGAGAGGTGAATTCAAACCAAGAGATGAAAAGTTAATATTAGCAGCACAAGATAGTGGGCTACGTACACATTGTTTACAAAGTCCATTGAATATGTGGGAGAACCAGACTAATGTAGGTTTTGTAAAACAGAATTGGAAACAGTTGCACACCTTGTTGCTGGTTGTGACATACTAATGGCAGAAGGACTGTATACTGAAAGGCATAACAATGTGGCGAGACTGTTGCACTGGGGATTGTGCAAACATTATGGTATTGAACTGGTTGAAAAATACTGGAAACATGAGCCACAAAGCATCATAGAAAATGATGAAGTCTCCATCACATGGGATCATACATTACCAACAGTTCAAAAGACAGATGTTTGAAAACCAGATATAGTGGTCCAAGAATAGAAGACAAAAGTAGCATTGATCATTGAAATTGCCACACCCAGTGTCCACAGTTTCCTGTATACAGAGAGATACAAAGTCATAAAATATCAGGATTTGCAAGCAGAAATGAGAGCAATGTTGAAGAAAGATACCCAGATAGTTCCAATAGTACTAGGAGCAATGGGTCTTATAAAAAAAGAGTCTATAATCATATTTAGATATTCTACCAATACATGTAATTCCATACGAATTGCAGAAGGAGTCATTACTGGGCACATTGCAGATGCTGTGAAGAGCACTTTTGGCTGACATCAAAGAGTGAAACAATACTAATTTTATGAATTTTAATCACACTTTGACTTAGGAATACGGTCCATTCCTGTCACAGTATTAGAAATCCAAAAGAGTTGGAGAAATTAAAAAAGAAAGATACAATAGTCTCTAACATTTCTCTTGTCCCAGCATCAACACCCATTGTCTTTTCAAACCCCAGTTCTGGTGAAAAGAGAAATCAGGTGGTGGAGCCCCCAGCTTCCCAAAATCCTGTTCTCCCATTCTCCCTTCCTGCTCCAAAGCAGTCAGACAAAACAGACTCCTCAGAACTTCTTTGAGGAGCAATGTCAATGGTTATAAACCTGTATGGTCTTTGGGACAAGAATGACTGACCAAATGACATAAACATAAAAGTGAAGCTTGGTCTTATAAATACTGTCAGCTCTCTGAATAATCTGTGGTCCCTGAGACCTCCTCAAGTGTTTATAGGTAATACCACAGTGATGTGGTACATAATTAAGCAAGGGGTAACCAGATCTTACCCCCATTCACATAACAGTCTTAGCAAGAGATATAGCTTTGCAGCACAATTTCACCCTATGGCACCTTACATTCTGCTACAGCAAAACTGTGGGGCAGATAAGCCATGCAAGATCATGGCTGTTCCAGGACTCCATGCAGGAACTCTTGGAGGGAAGATGCCTTTTCTTTTTCTTGGATTGGAAAGTTCCTGTATGCTTTTCCACCCTTTTCACCAATTTCCAGGGTACACCCATCATTCAGAAGGATTTTCTGAAGATCATTGTGGTGATCTCTTTTGGCCCAGGCAACAGTGGCTCTCCCTTCTTTTGGAAATGGCCAGGGGCAAGTACCAAAAGCTTCCTTACAAACTGGATGTACTTTCAGAAAATCAGGGATTTTTGATACATCATGATGCCACACAATTACAACTGATTGCCTGGATGATAGGATCTTAATACCTTTTAGCAACCTGCTCTCTGAGGACATGCAGCAGGTATTAATGGAGACAAGAAAGCCTGCTACTAGAAAATCATATACCAAAAAAAGAAAGTGTTTTCTATTTAGTGCGATCAAAAAAAAAAGCACTCATACAGAGCTATTGTTTCACTGGTTTTACAGTAGTTGTATGAGTTACTGTCCTATGGCCTATTTTATTCCTCAAGGTACACTTGTCGGCTGTTTCCATGTATCTGCCCATGGAACCTCCTCTTTCAGTGCAGTCTCATGCAAAAACTGGTGGCGTCTCTCATGGGATCTTAACTTTGTATTAGTGAAACTAACACACTTGCTCCATTTGAACCAGCTCATCAGGCTGACTTGAGGTCCTTAACATGGAAAATAGTTTTGCTGATTGCTTTGATCTCTGCAAAAAGAGTATCTGAGTTGCAAGCCTAATCTCATCTTCATCAGAAATAGAGATTCTTTGAGAACTTATCCATCTTTTATTATTAAAGTGTTATCCAAATTTACCTTAAGTCAATCAATCCATCTCCAAGGTTTCTTTCTAGAACACAAAAATGAGGGAGAAAAGATACCTCATACTGTGGGTGTCCACAGACAACTCAGATAGCATCTTGACAGAACAAAATCTTTCAGAAGTTCTGATTAGTTGTTCATTTTTTGTGAAAGTAAGATGAAGGGACAATCTGTGTCAAAGTAGACAATTTCCAAATTGTTCTCTCAGACTATTACCTTTTGTTATCTCACCACAACAGAAACATTCCAGACAGTTCACTGCTCACTCTATCAAGGCCTTGGCTTCATCTATGGCTTTTTTGAAAGGGATGGACTCTAGAAGTATTCTTAAAGCAACAACTTGGTCCTCTGTGCATACATTTACAAAACACTGTAAACTAGATTCTTTCTCCAAGTATAGGACAGGCTTTGCTAGGACCATTCTCTAGGGTCTCCTGGATATTTCCCCCAACACCTTTCAGTTATTTTAAGCTATGTTAATCTATCCATTTTGCTTAAGCTAATGCAGCAGTGATTAATTTGAAGAAAATAATACAGCTATGTAAATAAGCTTACCATAACAGTAGATGCGTGAATGATTACTTTTGCTTTAGGGTCTCCCTCCCTCCACGCCCCCTTGTTTTTTGTGTAAGTTTTTTTTCCAGAGTGTGGACTTGTACTTTTTCCTTAAATAACAAAGTTACCTCAGAGCTTAACCTTCTTCTTTCTGTTGGCATGAAAGCTGTGAAGGGCTAAACACCCAAACCTGACTTTTTAATCAGCTCGGGTTTAGACATCCAATGATTTGGGTGTGTGGAAGGTGCCCTGGAGCTTTGGAATTTGGACTCCTGTTATATCCTATACAGGATATAACCCTTACAGCTAAGGCTACTGTAGCAGTGATCATTTGAATATCTACTATTATGATAAATTTATTTACACAACTGTAATTTATCCCTTTCTGTACTGTGCAAACAGTTCTGTAATTGTAACTCTTTTACACTTATGCGTGGTTCTTAACTGTCACTGTTTCTGACAGAATGTCCCTGATTTTTTTCTCATATCTTTGCCTTGTCCCTCATAAGACATTTGATTTACTGATAAATCACAGAGAGCTAAAGTCAATTAATAATTACATTGATCAGGGTTTAGTACTTCTTTTTGCTCATAAAATGTGTGTTTATGTAAAAGGTTTTGTTCTAGTAACTTTCTATGTGAATTAGAGCGACATTTAAAAATTGTGCCTCTTTTCGAGCCTTTTTACCAAAATTATTTTTGGTGTGTCTGGAATTGTTGAGCAAAGAGTTTGAGAACTATCAACCTATAATAGTAGAAAGAAATAATGTGCCATCTACATATAACTGTACAATTACTTGGAAGTCTAAGTAATAATCTTCATGGTAAAGACCCAATCTATGTGTAGCACAGGACAACACTCATAGCATTGGGGAATTAAATTATTAAAAATGTCTGTTTAAGGAAAGAAAAAACAAAAAAAACAAGAAGAGAAAGAAAAGTAACAGCTCACTGGGCATCACTACAACTACATTGTTCTGTAGAGTGATCAGTACCAGTTTCCAGTTCCTATGCTATGTAAAATTGCCATCATTTGAATGACAATGTTTATAAACTTGCTGCCGATTATGGTGCAGTGCTCAGTTTTATCCAACAGCACATTTACACAGTTGTATCATTTCAGCTAATTACTTTTGAGCTCTTTATTTTTTTATAATTTTCATACAATAAGTTTATGAAAAAGATCATAAAGAATGCTGACTACACACAGATAAAGAGCACACTTATAAATATGATTGTCAACCATTTTGTAATTCCATACCATGCATGACATCCATGCATTAGACTTACGAATTACAAATATAAACACTAGTGGCAGTTACTCTGGAAAGTTCCTTTCATTTGTTCACTTATGTAGACAGCTACTAGTCTGCCATTCTTCAAATTCTATAATATTTTTAGAAAGTGTAATGCATGTAAGAACTGTTGAAGGCGAAAACAGTGTGCTGTGTACGGTAATCTGGATAGAATTAATATATATATATATATATATATATATATATATATATATATATATATATATATATATATATGCCTCACTACTGGGGCATAATGCTGCATTATGTAACCAACATTCATATTCTGGATAATGCTTTTTGTATACAAATATGCAGATAATTGCCTTAATTGCAGTTGAGGCTAAATACCATTTCTATTCAATGTGTTTCTTATGTGAGTTTTTGAGAACATGTTTGGGATAAAGAAAAAATGTTTGCTGTCATAACTTGCAGTGATAAGAATTTGGTTTATGTATACCATTGTAGGTGTCGGGACACTAGTGAACAATATGTCAACATCTGCAGTGGACTTCACACCTAGCCACGGTGCAACCATATCACTACCTCTTACAAATGGAAGTAAGCGTTCACTGTTTTCAGTTGTAATTTGCATAGTTTTGCAATGTTGTAGGATTCAAAAACTAGTATAACATTATTTCTAGGACACCAAAGCAATGAGATCTATAATACACAAAAATTGGACTATATTTTTCCATGCCAACATTGAGTTTGACTATCTTGGTATCTGTCTCAAATTTAATTACAAATCATACAATAATTTGAAAAACATTTTTAAAGCAATTCTTACGACTTATATCTAAATATGTGACTCGCCACTTTTGTTGGTACATTTTTGAAGGCCCTAACATGACTGTACATGACTATCGAAAGGTCATTCCAAGTACAATTAATTTCAAGTGCAAAACACAGGTGGTAGATTACATTGCCCTATGTGAAAAAAAATGCCTTTCCTTCTATGTTGGCAAAGCTAAACTTTGTTTGCACAATAGAATTTATAAGCATACGAATGACATAAAAAAGACAACAATTGCTTTTTTTCAAAGACTCACTTAACTGCAATAATTTTAAGAGGTTTTTATTTTTTGTATTAGAGAGGGTACAAAAATGTCTAGTCTTCTAAGAACATATCAGTTTTTTGATATGTAATGTTCACTTTGTTTCTAGAAACAGCAATAACAACTGTTATCTTCAAGTACAGTATATGAAACATTATGATGCAAGAATAATCTATAGCATCAAAAGCACTGTTTGTCATCCTTTGTTGGGTTTCATAATCAGAATAGTTTTATCCTGCACTAAGTTGTCCAAAAATTGATATGGTCTTGGAATATTTATTGATAAACCCGAGAACTTCTAAACTTGTGTTCAACTCCCTTATGGCTATTAAACTTATTATTCTATCTATTTTTGGGATCCTAAAAGTCCATAGAAATTTGGAACATCCTCCATCTAGTTCGATAGTGACAGCTGGAGGATCCAAAACTTACCCACTGGCAGTATTTCCTGACAAGTCCCTTAAACCCTTTTTTGAGAACAGTCCCATATATTGAGGGACTCTTGGAATTTTTTAGGGAGATTAGCCTCAGACTGAAATACGTCTACAGTTGGATTTCTTATAATAGTTGTAACAGATTTATTTTCCTCTACCACTGTGAAGAAAGTTTTAAGTTTTTGCTTAGATATTTTGGTTAGTTATGATTTTTTTAATTACAGAACATATTAGCTTAATTATGGAATTAACTTCTATGGTGCTTGAAAACAATGTTTTGCATTTTGAAGGAGAGATCTTGAAACAGGTAAAGGATGTGGCTGTGGGTACAACCTGTGCCCCTGTTTGTGCCACTTTAGTTCATTTAGGTTGGGAAAATGTTTATGTCTTTGTTCAGAATTTTATCAGTGCATTAAATTATATTTGAGGTTCCTGGACAATATTTTTATTTTATGGGAAGGATCAGAAACTTATCTTTCTAATTTCTAGATTATTTGCATGATAAAACATCCATTTTTAAATTCCCCTATTACTATAATAAAAATAGTACGGATTACTTGGATACTACTAATAAAATTACTGAAGTGGGTTTCAAGTCTAAAATCTTTAGGAAACCCACCTTTAGTAATGCATATTTACCCTTTAATAGTGCTTATCAGTACTGTCAGAAAAATGTGTATTTAAAGGACAATGTATTAGACTAGCAAGGATGACATAAATGGGAGATGTTATTAAATAAATTAACAATCTCTCCCAAATGTTTTTGGAAAAGGGGTATCCTAAAAATCTGGTGGACAAAATCAGTAAGGAAGTTTTGAATGAGTGGGGTAAACATATAAAATTTGTGAAGCGGAATTGGAATAGTTTTGGAGTTGTTTATTTAGCTACCTGTCTGAAGTATTCATGTTTCTACAAAGGGAAAAAACAAGAGACCAGTTAGAAAAAGAATATATGAACATGTGTATAGTATTAAAATAAGAATATCAAAAATGCTGTATATAAGCATACATTATCTGAACACTCACAATGAATTTAAATTTGATATTTTGGATAAGATAGAAATAAACCCATGTGGAGGGGACTGGGAAACCTGGGTGGAATATAAAGAGCTGAGTTGGCAATTTATATTAAAATGCTTTTTCACCTCCTCATTTGAATTATTATATTTAATTTCAACCAGTTTTAAAGCTTTGCACTGCTAAGTTATATAACAACTGTAATACAGTTTATTCATTTATAAGCATGACATTTATTTTATCAGACTGTAATGATTAATGTGCTTTTTTGGGTCTACTTCAGTAGACTGACATTTCACTTACCCGGCTCCCAATTGGCTGAGATGAAAGGATCAATAACTTCAGAAGACCGACATCCGAAACATCGACTTTTCAAGTGAGG
This sequence comes from Protopterus annectens, assembly GCF_019279795.1. Lineage (NCBI taxonomy): Eukaryota > Metazoa > Chordata > Ceratodontiformes > Protopteridae > Protopterus > Protopterus annectens. The sequence continues at coordinate 631,559,357 of NC_056734.1, forward strand.
TAAGTAATCACTTGGCCACCCTGAATAAAAAAACGAAATGAACAAAACTAAACCCACTGATGTGCTTCAGCCTCCACACCCCCTAACTAAATATACCAACTCCAAGATCGCACTACCTTGGGGGCAAGGGGCAAAGTTCAACAGGATGGCCAAGCAGTTACTTACCTCATGTGAAAAGTTGGTGTTACGGATGTCGGTCTTCTGAACTTGTCAGTCCTTTCGTCTCAGAAAGTTTTTGGATCATTTGCATCAGAAAGTTTTGTGTCGGGTAAGTGAAACGTCGGTCTACTAAAGTAGACCCGATTTTTTATATACATATGTGCATGAGTTGTTATTGGTTAATGTACCTTTAAGGAAGTGATTAGGTGGATTAATTAAGGTAGCAATTTTATACAAAAGAAAGTGTTGCTTGATTATTTATTCTGATCAAGCCCCAACATTGAAGGGGTGAAAGTGCTTAATGTGTGAATAAAATACTCTTATTTTAATATTCCTAGCAAAGTCCCTGTGTTAGCTGTTTTTGCTTCTGTCCAAAAAATCTTAGTCTGCATTTCTAATTCACAAAGTAAATCTAACTTGACGTGTTAAACTCTGCTTTCCAGGTCACATTCAATTAAGTGTTCTTATGGTGCTAAGTCTAGAACTGCTGCTACAGGAACAGTAATGTGAACTAATGCCTTGATAAGAGTACATTTTCCTGATAATTTTAAGGGATAGTTATTAAATGAGAAACTTGACTGAAATCCTCGTTTTGGAAATTCTTCAGCTGAAGTACTCAAGAAACAGGAGAAAAGGTGAAAATTAATGCAAAGAATCAAATAAATGTTTCTTTTTTAACACCTTTATTGAATTATTACTTGTGACACAGGCACATTTACATTTATATAAAATATACCGACAAGTTAACATTAACAAACATTATACTTTACATACATTTCTATATATCACATAATCTAAGCAACATTGCATAAATTATTCAATTCCTGCCCTTTTTTTAAACAATAAGCATCTTTATTATATCATCACATACAACATAAGCAATCATACATTTATATAAATGAAAACAAACCACACCGACACAATCCTGGTTGCAAGCATTTTAGATCACACACCATACTGACACACTCCCAGTTGCAAACATTATACGTCACTTATAATCCACCCAATAGCTTTCAGTCAAACATTACATACCTCATTTAAGTCCTGCCTTCTTTAGAATCTCATTCCTCCCTTGTATGTATTGTCCCTACAATTCCCATTTTTTCCTATATAGTTTACTCCTACCTTTTTCTAAAGATCTCAATTCCAGTTATTGTTTTAACTGTTACTGTATTTACTACTTCTAATATAGTTGGTTTAGATTTTGATTTCCATTTTCTAGTAACTGCTTTTTGTCAGCCACCATAATTAGTGACAGCAAGGCCTTATGAGGTCCAGGCAATTATGATTCTGGAATCAAACAACTGTTTCTGTCTCCTATTCCGAAATAACAGAAGAATTATCCTTCTTTCTCTTGTCCCTTTTGTTGAAAGCCTTTTAAATCCTCCCAGCAAAAACATAACAGCAATTCAAGAAAAAATGGCAGGGTGAATCAAAATTGAATGGGGAGGGATCTTCAATTCAAGAAAAAAATGGCAGGGTGAATCAAAATTTAATGGGGAGGGATCTTCAATTCAAGAAAAATGGCAGGTTTCCATTTTCTAGTAACTGCTTTATGGCAGCCACCATAATTAGAGACAGCAAGGCCTTAAGATGTCCAGGCAATTATGGCTCTGCAATCAAACAACTGTTTCTGTCTCCTAATCCAAAATAACAGAAGAATTATCCTTCTTTCTCTTGAACCCTTCTGTTGAAAGTCTTTTAAATCCTCCCAGCAAAAACCTAACAGCAATTCAAGAAAAAAATGACAAGTCAAATCAAAATTTAATGGGGAGGGATCTTCAATTCAAGAAAAAATGGCAGGGTAAATCAAAATTTAAGGAGAGGGATCTTAAGGACCCTCCTTTCAAAAGAAGAAACAATGACAAGTTTCCACTCTTCCCTCCTCACCTTGGCCTTATTTCCCAAATTGCAGGCAGCCTTTCCTACTATCTTCATCTCTAGAAACAAATAATTTCAGAGGCCAGAGTTCTAAAATAATTTATAATGGTTACAGACTACATTGGGCAACCCCTCCATCTCAAAAACCCAACAGTACCTCAAATCAGTTTTGGTACAGCATCTTCAGTCTTTATCCTTCCAAATTCCTGTTCTAAATTTCACCAGGAAAGAACACTTATGGCAGGTCAGTCAATTCTTATTAAGTCCAGGCCTCACTCCCCCCCCCTCTTCTACTTTGTCAGTCACAGCAGGTGATTTGGACTTTATATGGTGAGTCAGTCTTACAAGATATCAAGGTCCAGGACATGTTGAGCCTCTTTTCAGATTTAAGCATATAGATCTAATAAAAGTCATCAAACCTCTAAATCAGATGTCAACTCCTAGATCCTTGTTAGTGATAATAGGCACCTTAAGAGTGATATAGTTCATAAAAAAAAAAAAGCAAGAGGGATAAGTTCCTATCCCTTTTGCAGACTAGCCATGATTACCTAAAAGCTGGCAGTACAGAACAGTCTCAGTCTTTAGGCCACATGTATTCCATCAGAGCAGAACACAATTGCTGACTCTCTGGGCAGATTGGCCAAGGGTAACTACCCAAAACTTCTTTGCAGATTTGATTTGTTTATACAGGACAAATGATCCCTAATGCACTCCATTCTCTAGAATATCCACATGAGTATGGATGATAGGTTTGTGGCCCATGTGCAGCAGGTGTTAAAAGGAGGCAAGAAAACCTGCTACTAAGAAAGCATACTTAAGCAAATGGAAAACATTTTCTAGTTGTGTCATAATAGAGAACAAAATATATCTGAAGCAAATTCTCCTTTCATTCTTCAGTACCTGGGTGAATTGCACAACTCAGGCCTTGTGTACACTTCTAAAAAACAAACATCAGTAAACAGACTCAATGGAAGCCATGTTCTATTGACAAAGTTTAATGATTTTGCCCAATATGCACCAAGGATTTCATCAAAGATGAATTAACACACACCAGTACTGATTATATAAAATGAAAAATCAATGAAGTGGTCAAAGAAAACATATAACCAAATCATGACAAATATCTTACTTTGAACAATGATGCTGATTCAGCTTTTTGGATTACCCAATCTCGCATGATGTGAGAGAACAGGCAATTGTTAGGGTGAAAGGTTTCAAGATATCTCATGAGACAAGTGAATATACCCACAGAGTTCCATGAAAAAAACATGCCCAGGACAGGGGCAGATGATAGTAGGCTCTATCATGCTTGCTGGCAAAGTTTTTGAACATAATTCACATACTGTCCTGAAAATGCAGTGGGCTATCACATTTTTAATTACAACCATTTGCCTGTAACTGATGAGTGCATAACTCTTTAAGAGAGGTTTTGCATCTGTGCCTGCAAAGAGGGCAGATATTGCAACATTACCATTTGATTTAAAACTTTTTATTTGCAAACTAAATCTTATATTTTTTTTGAGAAAGAGCAAGTAATATGTTTTAGTTATAACTGAAAAGAAAGAGTGAATTAAATTTCTGTGTACATCCAGCTATTGAATGTTATGTTTTGAACATGTATGCAAATCTGAGTTAAGAGATTTGGACGGGAAGATAATGTTTTTCTCTCCTAACTTATCTCAGGTTGACAGAGCTATTGTCTATGAATTATCCTGTTATTCTGCAGTGCAGTTAATTATACTGGCAACTGCAACAGGTATTTATGAATGATGATTTCTGTTCTTTAGTGTCTTAAACAAAATGTATGTGTCATATACAAGGATTTATTTTATAAATGATTTCTTACTGCAGGATATTATTAAATCCCAGGATTTACATTTTTTTTTTTAAAGTGAAAGATCGTATCATTCCCAGTGGTTTTGGAATACCAAAAGTGCATAAGAATGTCATTCACCTAATGTTTACATCAATAATTGCTGTGGCCATGCAAGACAGAATCTTTATAGTTTTTATTTATAAAGAATAAGGGAATGCATGTGTTTTGAAAGATTCTTAACATTTTTGAAGCAAATATTGTTTTCCTAATTTAATTCTTTTTAGCTATCAATGTGATTGATTTATTTGCTTTAATACCTAATGATGTTTGTGTGCAATAGTTCACTGAGTCATTTTTCTGGATTTTATAGCTTGTCTAATACAGAAGTAAGAATGTTATATGATTTTATGTATATTATTTCAACAAATTTTTTTTGTAGTTAAATTGAATTTTTTTTCATCAAGTCTCAGTGGTTGCTATGGATGCATGTCCTGCACCCATTTATGGTATCATTGTGCTATCATATTGGGAAAGCAATAGTGTCTTGAGATCCAACTATAGGAAGTTTCTATGTAAGTGTACTTGTTGCCCCGATGCCGTTTTTATTTTGGATCTACTTTGATCCAGCAAATTTACATTTCACCAAAATATAAATTCGTAAACTCACTTACATGAAAGTGCATTTTTTTCAAAACTGTACTTTCGTGTATAACCTTAACCAAAAAAAACACACTAAACACAATTATGCAAGGGGGCACTCCCTCTTCACCCCCCCCACTTTAATATTCTCACTCCAAGATTGCACTACAGTGGGGAAAAGGAAATATTCCTTTATCCCCACTGTACCACGATCTCAGCAATAGTTTGTTTAGTTATACATCAACACTAAACATTGATGTACAACTAAACTAACATGCAAACAGCATGTTTTATTTCATTTCTCTGTTTTTAATTATATATTTACACAAAAGTGCATTTTCGAAAAAAAATGCACTTTCTCATAAGTGAGTTAGCGAATTTACATTTCGATGAAGCGGAAATTCGCTGAATCAAAGTAGATCCTTTTATTTTATGATCAGATAGCTTTTAGGAACTTGATAAGTTTTTATGATTTATTTAATCTACAGCATCATTTTTTTTTAAATTCACACATAAAAATGTCATAGATTGCATAGACTATTTGGATGTAAAAATTTGTAAGGATTATTCACAGTGTTGTTTTCAATCTACATCTTTACAAAACACAACTTTTCTAATGCTGTTTCCTATTTTGGCAGTTACCATCCTCATAAACAAAAAGCAAGTCTTGTGAAGGGTCAAATGGTTAGGCTGTCTCGGCTAATTTCTGATTATGAAGTTTTTTAATAAAAAATGAATAAATGAACAAATTTATTGCATGAAAATAATTAGTCCATGAAACTCATAATGATAGTAGTCCAGGAAATAAAAAAGCAGAACAAAACAGACTGGAAGATACTTTAAATCATAAAGGCCTTTTTTTTCTCTCAAATAGGACTATACAGTGCAATATGACTGAAACAATTTTTGTCCCTTATTCTACTGATGCAAACAATATTAAAGCTAGACAAAAAAAGAATCAGGGGATTACTTTTAATTCTGATTTGAGAAAGAGGTTGGGATAGGAAATAAATTTAGTTTTAAAAGGAATAAAATGATACATTTTGGAATTAAAAGTGGTGGGCAAGTAAAGGGTAAACTAATAAAAGAGAGATGGATGAAAAGAATGGAAGGTGTAAATGTTATAATTACTGACAAAATTCATGTAATGATGGCACTTCACTGGTGGTACAGGACATCTGAGCATTATCAGTTGTCTTGGTTACTGATGCATGTGAAGTGGTCTGTCTAGCTATTTGTCTATCCTGTGACTCTTTTTATGTAGGAAAGACTGAAAGACAATTCCTCCACTGAATTTATGAGCATGTCTGTAATATATAAAAAGGGATCAGAATAATCCACTTGGCAAATGTGCAATTCAATGTACGGAGTTTAAAAGATTTTTATTTTTTATTTTGGAAAAGAAAGATAGAAATTTAAAAGGTAGAGGATGGGAAACCAAGCTAGAATACAAAAAACTGCTGTGTTTTTTATTTTAAAATGCAAGGCAGTCACTCAGTTTAAATTAAACATTTCTTTCTCAAGTGTTTTGAAAGTTAAATCAGACAGATTATGATGCTTTGGGTTTTTAATATTTTTACATATTAATTAATGTTTTTTTAAATATTTTTCATGCATCTTTAATTTATAAAATATTTGTCATGTGGTTTGGTTATGTGTTTCTACTGATCACCTGATTGTCTTTAATTTTATATAATGATTATCAGTGTATTTCTGTGTGTTAATTCAGTTCTGATGGAATCTTGGTATATGTTGGTATATGCTGGATGAAAGCATTATGTCAGGATTTGGTGGAGATTATTTGTATTTGGACTTTATGTACACTTCTATCAAGGTACATTCAGCTCCTTCCTTCATATTTTAGATGTCTATAGACCAGTCAATGTTTTACCTAGACAGGGTTTTAAAAAATCTAACCAACGTCTTGTTTCATTTTATGGCAAGGCAAACAGACAGCCAGTATAAAGAAACTACTCAGATGCCTGTCTCAACATATTCAGTTTTCATACTCATAGCATGGTAAAAGCCCACCTTCAAATGTCAAGGCTCATTCTATCAGATCTATGGGTACATCAGAAGTTTTTTGGAAAGTGGTGGACTCTATATCTATTCTAGAGGCAGCTATCTGGTCCTGAATACCCAATTTCACTAAGCACTACAAGCAAGATTCAGTTTCCAGAGCCCTTCTCTAGCCATTCTTTATACCTGAGCTTTGGAAAATTTCCTATATAGTTATGGCTACTGCAGTAGTTATTTAATGAAGAACATCGTGCAGTTGAATAGATTACCATTACAAGAGTAGCACCTTTCCAAAATACATTTTTCTTCCTGTTCCTTCTCTGGCTGGGGTGGAGTAACCCAGCTTTATCTTTGGTCTTTTTACATGATATTTCATAACAATACTTGACATAATTTCAATAGAGGTTAAGGCTTCAGCCTCCTTTTTTGCAATGGAACTATAACTTCTTTTGACCTTGAGAAGATACCACAAAGGGTATGTTGTCCAAGGTAGAGGGCTGGCGGTGAAAAGAGAGTCTGTTATTAGCATAGCTGCACAATCCCTGATGACTATGCCAGGTTTAAGTGAAATGCTATCTGTATGATAAACAGTAATGAGGTTAGATTTATCAAACCAAATTATGTCTCATTTATTGGTGTTGAGGGTAAGTCTGTGATTAATGCATCAAACATTTTAGGTCAAAACTTTGCTGGAGAATTTCAATATCAGAAAAAAATTGACAAGTGATTCTAGTGTGCAGTCTGCAGTAAACCTGATTAACAATAGTGCCTTGATATTGGCTTTTAAAATAAAGAAATGCATACCAAAAGGAGTGTGCCCAACACAAAGCCCTGTGGGACACCACTGATACCATGTTTCTGTTTAGAGCAAGTACTATGATCTTAACATTATAGACTGTCTTAGAAAGCCAATCCCTGGGATTCATTAACACCTGCACTAAGTATACACAAAGTGTACATCATTCTGAGTGAACATCAACACAAGCATAACTCACACCTTCTTCCTATTAATTTTAGCTTTCCTACTGATTTTTTGTGGCCTTAAATATAGTAGGGGATTAATAAAGGTTACCACAAAGTATAGACCATGTGTACACTTAGTGGAATCTTTCTGAGTGACTAGAAAGCCCAAAAAATGTGGTAGGGATGTTCTTGAATACACTTAGTGCAGTCATTAATGAATATGGCCCAATTACTTGTGCATTGAACTATGGGTTAATGTTGAGCTGGGAGAGTTTACACTGCACCCAACATGGGGAAATTGTGCTAAGGCCTTTGCAAGGTCTTGATAAGTAGTATGGACCATTTTCCCCTTATCCATGGCCTTAGTAACCATTTGAAAGAACTCAACCGATTTGAGCAGGCTCATTCTGCCTTTTTGCAAATCCTACCTGGTATATATCAAGAGATATAAGGTCACGTATATCATTATTGATTATTTTAGCTGTAATACCTTCCAAAGTTTTGTAAATAATACTATTAAGAGTAATAGATCTGTAATTTGTACAGTTGGAAGAGGGACCAAATTTATGCAAGGGCACAGAACAAGCGAAATAAAAAGTGAGTCAAACACAAAGCAGATTACATCATTCTTGGTTAAATTAAACTCAAGAAATCACAGGAACTCATTAACTGATGACATTAGCTACACCAAGAAATATATATATATATATATATATATATATATATATATATATATATATATATATATATATATATATATATATATATATATATATATATATATCAACAATGTGTAAAAATGTATTTTTCACAGTAAAGTAATCAGTTACTAAAGTTTTCACAAGTTTGGTTGCCCACTGAATTACCAAAATAGTATACTGAACATATTTCAATATTTCAGTTGCGTTGTTAAGAAAGAAAATTTATTCATAAGTACATTTTTGAATAATTGAATTATCTGTAATAGTAATGACAATAATGCTTTAGTGAAACACTTTAAATGCTGACCATGTTTTAAAATTTGAGTACTGCAGATATTAAATAAGAACATTTGGGGTGCAAACATTAGCAATGATTTGCCTTACTGTGAACACTTATTGCAATTAATTTTGAATAACAGAAAAGCTTATTTATTAAGGAGATACATGATGATATTTATTTTTTTCATTCATTCATTCATTCATGTATTTATTTTTGGTGAAACTGTTGTAATTTATCGATCACTTCCTGTGATTTGATGAAGTGAATTTAACCACGTCTGTGCATGCTGGTTACAATATTTGTTTTTGTTTGTTTTTAGTAAATACAAATAATAATAATTCTTTCATATCTTTCAATAGAAGTATGTAAATAATATAAAACAGTTTGGCTAGGAATTAATCACTTGGCATAGTCCAGGTAAGTCCAGTAATCAAACCTTTTCCCTCCTCCCTTCTGCCAGTAACATAGCTGAGTTCAGTAGCTACTTTAAAAAGCCGGACAGTCTCACACATAACTAGTCTGGTCAGTAACTCTTCTATAGACAGTGAATGCCCTTTTATACTTATTCACACTCACAATTCTATGAGAAGCCGTCAGCTTAGTATTCCTAGATCTATTCAAGGCATGTGATAAAACTTTCTTTAAATGCTAAACAACTTTGGTTTGACTATTAGCTTGTTCATTTGCTTTCTGGAGGGTAGAACACAATATGTTTATTAGAATGATGTGGTCTCTACACCTCAGGATTTTCCATAGAAGTTCCTCAGAGATCCAGTCTTGAATAATTCCTTTTCACTGTTTTTCTTAACAATATGAAGGACCATTATAGTGTTCAGGATTTGCGTAATGTACAGATGACTCTACTTGATTATATTCTCTACCTGATATTCCAGATGAATATGGTCCATTGCACATATCAGGACGTTGTCAAGGCCTTTGACACTATCCCTCATGGAATAAAGTAGTGCTGTAATAAATGTTTCAACAGATTTGTGCTTGCCCATATGTACTTGTATGTTTGAATTATTCCATGTTGTAGATAATGTTAAATGTATGCCGTCTGTAACAAAAGAAATCACACCAGATAACAAGACTAAATCAGGTATCTATGTCATAAATATGTGTTTTTGAATAAAATTCTGGTACTAAACATTGATAATTAACTGAAATTTAAACATGTGGAAGATGTCATACCCTGTATCAGTACTGAAATTTGAACAACATATGGAAGATGCCAAAGCCTCTGTCAGTAGAAAAAAAAACTGGCATGCTCAATATAATTAAATTACATAAAGACATGCATCTGGAGCATTTCTGGCCAGGCCTCCGCTGAAAACTGTCTTCATTCCAAGTCGGACTTTCCCGGTACAAACATGTGAAATAAATAAAATAAAATACATAAATTTAGGATCAACTCACTCCATCTTGCAACTTACAATCCTTATGAAACAATTTTCCCAGTCAACACTATCAACACTCTGACACACTGACATCCCTAGATTTAGATAATTAATATCCAGCGTTGTTTAGGCTCATGTTGTGCTGAATAGATTTGGATGTATCTCTCTATTAGCAGTAAGGGTATGAAATAAATGCCCTGCCAAAGCCCTTAAAATTTCCTTTTATCCCTTTTCGAATGTCGTCACCTTATATCTATCTTCTTTTTTGCATTCCTACATGCATCTGCATTGAATATAATCCCACCATTGCCCTCTCTTTATGTCTATTCCAAGTTTTCATTCTCCCACCAATTTCAACTACACTTTCTTTTATTCATCATTAAATTACTTGTGCACATCATCATTGCTAACTCCCTCTTCTCCCTCTGTGTCTGCCCCACCTTTATTTATTCTTTTCTATCTCTTTTCCCCACAGACCATTTTTGCTGCCAAATGTACCTGGCTGTGTGCATTACCTCCCAGTAATCATCACCTGTTCGAATATATATACATAAGTTCATAAGTTCATAGGTACATACTAGTTTATTAATCTGTGTAAATCTTAAGAAGCCTAGCTTTACATTCCCGTGGTAGTTTTTAGCTCTTATACTTTGCACACAGATAACTGAGGGGGCAGGCAGACCAAGTGTATGTTGGGACATTTACTTGCCGCCCCTTTCCACATAGAATATAGGTGCTAAACCAGTGATGAATTTGCAGTTTGCTGTCCATTCATCCAAATTATGTTTGAATAAAAGAGGAAAAGTACTTTGCTGTATATGGAATGGAAGGAATTGCCATAGAAGAGGTATTCTATGTGATGCGTACTTATTCTTCCAAAAAGTTGTATTTATGTTGCAAAATGAGATTGAGATCCCTTGAGTGGGTGTTCATATTACTGTTGGATTTGCAAATGTGTAATAGATCTGACAGAACAGTATCTGTTGAGGTTCTATATACAAGGCATAGGTTGCTTCTTAATATAGCTTAGCTTATATGATACAGAGAAGAGGGACAACGCTTTGAGATGGTCGTCATAGTTTTTGTGATTCAGGCTCTTGATTTTTTTGAGTGAGAAATATTGTGATTGCTGCTTTTGTGACAAGTGCTTGGACAGGTACATACCGAATTGGGCATTATAGCCAATGATTAACCTGATGACAGTCAAGCACAGCTGAATGAATACATCTATGGATCTGAACACCATACGTTTACATATAAGCCATGCGATGAAATACTTCATTACAATAATGGATACATGGTGATCAAAGGACAGTTCATTTTGAACATAGATTCCTATATCCCTGACTGCGATTAACTTTCAGGAGTGTGTTGTCAAGGGTCTATATTATAAGATTGATGGTCGTAAACATCGAACAACATATGGTCGACACCATATGGTCAATGTCTTCAAACGTCGACCTTATAAAAAGACAAAAAAGAAAAAAATACTCTAACGGGTTTAAGCAGGGGGGCAAGCCCACCTGCACTCCCCACACCACTCGCTAATTAAATATACCAACTCCGAGACTGCACTACATTGCAGTAAAGGGAGATTTCCGTTTACCTGCTCGAGATTCTGAGAGTTCGCTATTCTCGTGTCGACAATGTCAGATTCGACATTGTCGGCTTTCGAGAATATAAGACGCTGTTGTCAATGAGATAGTTACAGGATAAGTCATGCTTGCCAAATGATACAAGTATGTATTTTTTAGAATTTAGTTTTAGTCCATGATTTTGTCACCAGCTATTTGGGAAAGGGCCTCTTCAAGGATTTTACTGTCTTCTGGGAGAGTTTATAATGGCACAAAGTTTGCGGTCATTTTCAAATGTGGTCAAGTCATAAACCTTTAACATTTGCTTTTCCCTCTAAGAAGTAAATGCCAAAGATGAGAGGCCCAAGGGCTGAACACTGGGGTACACCATTAGTGATAGGTCTTTTGGAGGAAGTAGAGCTGGCACCCTAATTTCCTGGGTTCTATTTTTGCGCCACTTTGGTATCTGGCAAGCTACATTGGGATTTACATTTAACTGGCAGAGTTTTCTCCAGGGTAAGGACTGCATGTAGGGAGTGGAGTTTTTTTGTTAAGTAGCAATACCTTTATGTGGAGGTTTGCCTTACAGGTTTTTGAACTGAATAGGTGTGACTTATAGATGTATGTTTCATGGTGAGTACTGCCTGTTTAGTGTGTTTATAAGGTTGCTAATGGTACTTGTTTCTTAAATTACATTTAAGAGAATTTTCTTACTTAGGTTATTTACTTTTAAGCTCCTCAGCATATGTAGGCCTATATGTGTGGCCTGAACTATGTGTGTGATTCATTTAGTGTGGTGTTGTGTGGTACTGACAACCTGCATGTTATTTATTGTTGCTTTGTCTGACAGCTTTACATCCAATGACATTATATAACTCCATCTTTCACAAAATGTGCCAGTTTGTTTAACTAATAGTTGTTTGTCAGTAAACTTGAGACAATTGCTACATTATCTCAGGATGCCCATTTTAACCAAGCTGGCTACAGATATGGTTTGAAAGGGCTAATCCATGGCTGCAGGTACGTACTAATGCTGGCTGTAAAGAGAATAGTGTTTATGAGGTTTGGAATTGATTATTGGAGGAGATATCTGTCCGGTAGTGGAAAAAGTGTGAGTCTCAACACAATTGCACACAGCTGGGAATCAATGATCCATTGCTCCTTTCCTTACTGGAAGCAAAAAAGTAGCACTAATCCCAAGATACTAAATGAGAAATAGTGCTAAACCAGATATTGATGGGCTCAGCACAGTTGGTATTGTCTTCTCTTAGTAGGTACGCTGGTTAGAACTTACAGAAGCTGAATAAAACAGAAAGCCAAGCTGCTTAAAGGTCTTGAAGAGGTTTTCACCAAAACTGCAACCAGGCCACTCAGTGAAGTCCCATACACACTGCCTAAACAAAGACCAGCAGGAACCAATGCCCCTTTTGTTCTTCTCTCACCAAAACCAGTGGCATTATTTCCAAGTTGGCTCCTATCAAATAATTTTCAGGTTTTCCATTGATTGATAATATGTAGGAAGTCTAGAAAATGATATATTTAGTCTCCTTCTCTCACCAAGAGCAAAACAGAAGCAAAAATCCTAATCTAATTCCTGAAAAGCCATTCTGATGCTTGCTGGTGATAAGTAGTCTAGACCCAGATGTTACAGATGTTAAAGGTTAGATGGAAAAAGTGGACTAGTACTCTGAATATTGCAGTGTGCGCTAACTGAGCAGTATAATATGAAGCAGAAGCTAACACAAGCCGTAAGAGTCTATGGTGAGGGCCTTCCCTGTTGGTCTTTAATAGCCCAGTAGAATGATCAGATGAAGTGAAATTAGGAGGAGCTTCCAAAATCAAATTTACCAAAGGTTCGGCCAGCTCAAATACCACTAAGTTTAATGGCACAACAATGGGGCAGGTGACTGGGAAAATCCATTGTAGTCAAACAAAAGCAAAAGCCTCACAAGACTTACAACTAAATAAGAATGCAGCTAAATACTTGCAGATAAAATAGAAAATTATGTTTTTCATTTCCTCTCACTGTTGTTGTTGTTGTTTGTCTTTCGGCTTTTCCTGGTTAGGAGTCACCACAGCGGAACTCCGGTCCACTAATGATTGGCAGTAGATTTTCACGAATGTCGAGGTGCCAGCTTGACGTCCAACCTTCAATGAATTAAGTAAATTTAATTCCTTTTCAGTCAGCAAATGGAAATTTTTTTTCTAACTGACCATAGCCAAGAACTTTTAAAAATCCAAGAAAAAAACTTTGAGATAAAACAAAATTTAAAAATAAAACAAACTGTAATATAATAAGAGAAAAAAATCAGAAAGTAATGGAAGTTTCCAAACCTGAAATGGTAAAGTCAACTCCAAAGATCCAATCCAGTAACACACAGAATTAGTCTCACAACACTAGCAGTTAAATAATAATGCAGGTAAATACTTGCAGCTTAATAAGAAATTCTGTTTCTCAGCCTCACCCTCTAATTAGATTGAATCCCTTCTCTGTCAGTGAATGGAAAATTAATATTTTCTAACTGACCTTAGCCAAGAACTTTTAAAACTCCAAGGAAAAAAATGATGAGGTAAAACAAAGTTTAAAATTAAATAACTGTAGTATAACAAGATCAATAATAAATCAGTAAATAATGGCCGTATCTAAACTTGTTGTTGTCTTTCGGCTTTTCCTGTTTAGGGGTCGCCACAGCGGAACTCTGGTCCACTAATGATTGGCAGTAGATTTTGATGAACGCCAAGGTGCCAGCTCGACGTTCAACCTTCAACGAAGGCACACCCATTTACACATGTCTTTCAAACGTCCACCCAACCATGGGGAGGACATGCAGACTCCACACAGGAGGCATTCCCTGCACTCCAGCCGAGAATCGAATGGGAGAACCTCTTGCTGTGAGGCAACAATGCTACCGCTGCACCACCGCGGATGTCTAATGGCAGTATCTAAACTATAGATGAATAAATCCAATGCAGTCACACACCAGCATTAGCATGGCAGCACACACAGCCAAATCACCTAATCCACTTAATGCAAGCTACTCTTTTTTTGTACTTCTGTCTGCTGGTTTTGTTTATGTAAATGAATAAAATGATGGATGTATAGTGGTTGTTCTGGATGTATTTTTTGTTATTTAGATCTTTAATTTCTATATAATTATCTTTTAAGCTGAGCGTTTCTTCCTAGGTGTCCATTGAAATTGGGCTCTGCCAAGTTGGGATTTACACATTAAGAAACGCATATAGCAGTATGAAAGTACATTAGGCAGCTATGTGAGGACATATGTCTGATGCACAAGGATGTAGAATTAATACTTGTGTGAAATGTGATTGCATTACAGTGCTGAAATCATCCTTTCCCCATGTTGCAGTCACCTGAGAGTGGACAATAAAATAAATAAATCATAGTATGTTAAGTACAAATGACATTGTAACTATCTTTGAAAAAAACACAATTCCAGTGATGTAAATCTAGGGAAAGTGGGATAACATATGGATTTGTTTCTAAAATAATGAAAAGCATGGCCTTGTTGTGAAAATCAGTGTATGAGATGACAAGATTGTCTTTGTTTAGTAAACAATAAAGAGGTGTAAATTATTATAGAACTAGTGAAAGGATTCAGTAATACCATTTACATTTCATAGTGCCAGAGACAGACAGACAGTCATTGCCTGAAGTTATAATTACTCATTAGTGTTGTACTTTACCAATAAGGACAATGCCACTGATGGACAGACAGACGTCATTGTCTGAACTCATATTTAATCACGTGTGTTGTAGTTACAATGAAGACAATGCCAGAGACAGTCATTGTCTGAAGTCATAATAAATTGTGTATCCTACTAACTGGGCTTGAACAAAAGTTTGCTGTGCTTTAAATCCTTTTGATATGTATCTGCTACAATAATTATTTCATCTGCAGAAGCAATTAATGTATGTTCTACTTTATCAATAGTAATATTTGAATGTACTTATGTAACATATAGCAAAAGACTGACAACTGCAACAAATAAGGATGCTGAAAGGGGTATTCTTCATGTTCCCCAAACTGTTCATACATTCCTTTATTTATCCTAACACAAGATTATATAACCTTTTTAAATCATTTGAGTTAAATCAGCAGGAAACTGATAATAAGCCAATACATGGAAAACAAAATTGGGAATGTTGTAATAAAATGCCTTATATTTTTCAAATGTCTTAATGGCTGGTTGAGATGGCATATAACAAATGATTATAAATATATGTTGGCATAATGTAATGAACAATGTGGATGAAACGTAAAGAGGTCTGGAATTATTACTTAATCTAATTAATCAACTATATATTCATAGGTTCATAGGTTCATAGGTTTATACTAGGCTATCTGCCCTAAGGCATTTATAAGCCTAGCCCAGAGTTTTTGTGGCTTATGCCACCCCTTATGTTAAAAAATACTGTGCCCATTAGTTTGTTGTGCCTCCGTCCAGCAGTGACACAGAGATGATTCCCGGGGTAAACCTACGATCTCCCATCCACCGGTCAAGATTTCTCTTGAACAGAGCCAGCAAGGTGCTCTGCCTCACATGGACCGGGATTTTATTCCACAACATAGGGAGTCTCTGGGTGACAAATCTATCCCTCCAGCATGTCCTGTTTATATCCGTGCTAAGGTTTAAGTCGCTTGCTCTAGTGGATCTGGTAGATTTGGATTTTTTGAGGTGGAGCATGTCCATTAATTCCGGGTTGGACATGGCCTTGTATGTCAGGCACAGGTCACCTCTGAGCAGGCGGTATGCGACTGAATAGAGCTGGAGTTTCTTCAGTCTGGCAGCATATGACAGATTTTGGAGTCCCTTTATCCTTTTGGTGAGGAACTTTTGGGGTCTCTCCAATTGCTGCAGGTGTCGGGTGAGATACATCCCGAATGGGGCATTGTACTCGATCATTGGTCTGATAAGTGAAGAGTACAGGGGAACAATAACCTCACCTGATCTGGATGTGAATCCCTTCATGATCAGGTGGGCAATGTAGAAGGTTTTTCTAACCACTTTAGCAATGTGAGTGTCAAAGAAATGCCACTGTCAACCTGGGTCCCCAGGTCCCTGATAACCTCTTCTGTGCTTAGTGGATTGCCACCTATATGGTAGCTTGGGGTTACCTTGTTTTTCCCGAAGGGTATGACTATACATTTTTGGCATTTAACTTCAGGCCATGGCTCTGGCACCAGCTATCAGTTTCCGTGAGACCCCTCTGAAGGATATCTGTGTCCGATGTACTTTCCACTATGGCTCCCAGTTTGCAGTCATCTGCAAACTTTGTCAGCCATAGTCCTCCTATGTTAGCCTGTACTTCTGAGAAGTAGATGCTGAACAACAGGGGGCCAAGGACTGAGCCCTGTGGGACACCACTTGTGACCGGCTTGGAGTCTGACATGGTGCTAGCTACTCTAACCCTGTGGGTTCTGTCCTTTAGCCAGTTTGCAACCCATCTTGTGACATATGGGTTTACATTTAAGCTGGTAAGTTTCTTTATAATACCCGGGTGGGGTATTGTGTCAAAAGCTTTTGCAAGGTCAAGGTAGGCTGTATGGACTGCCTTTGCCTCATCAATGGCCTTGGTGACTGTTTCGAAGAAGTCGACCAAGTTCAAAAGGCATGATCTGCCCTTGACAAAGCCAAACTGGGTCGGGTCCAATGTCTGCAAATCCCCTATGTCTTTGTTTATGAGTTCCATTATGATCCTCTCCATAGCTTTGCAGACCAGGCTTGTTAAGCTTATGGGGTGGTAATTACCAGGGTCCGTAGAGGCACCGCCTTTGTGGAGTGGGACCACAGTTGCCGTACGCCACTCCTTGGGCACGTATCCTGTGGTAAGGCTAAGATTAAACAGCTGCCTTATGTGCGGGTTTAGTTCCTCATTGAGTTCGTGTAGCACACAGCCGGGGACACCATCCTGTCCCATTGATGCTGTGTTTTTAGCTTTAGAGAGAGCAGCTTTCACCTGCACATTGGAAATGTCTGGGAGGCTGCACTCCGCTGGGATAGTTATCCCTCCTTTTGGGGGGGAGAGGGGGGTGAAGCTTGCACTGAACCTGTCTGCCAGTATGTTGGCAATGTCTGTGGGTTCAGTGATTTTTGTATCATTTTGGACTAATTCTGAGCATATCTGGGAGTTTCCACCCAGGTTTCTAACATAGCTGAAGAAGGCCTTATGATTGTCTTTTGAATCTATGGCAATTTTTCTCTCAAAGTTGGCCTTGGATGATTTTATGAGAGCTCGTATTTTTTTACTAATAATGATCAAAGGTGTCTTCTCTTTTATGGATTTTGCTCTATCATGTAACAGCTTTCTCCTCTTATTGTAAAGTTTGTTTATGGCTGGGGTCCACCAGACTGGACGCTTGCCCTTGGTGGAAAGAGTCTTGGTTTTATTAGGGATTGCCTGATCCATGCAGTCCTGGAGGTGTTCATAGAAGGCATTTGTAAGGGCTTTCGCAGCTTGGGTTGTGGTTTCCACTGGCTCGGGGGCCTTGAAGGATACCACACCAGTCTTGAGTAGTGTGAAGTTTGCTTTAGAGAAGTTCTTCACTGTGGTCTTTTTTGTTTGGGGTGGGGGCGGGATGTGGATATCTAGTGAGATTAGTTTATGATCTGATCTCACCAATGAGGGATATACTTCCGGTGTGGAGCATTTTGTCCCCATGTTTGTGATGATGAGATCTAGTATATTTTCTCCTCTTGTGGGAACGGTGACTAGTTGTTCCATGGCATTTGAATTTATGAACTCCAGGAACCTTTGGGCTAGAAAGTTTGGGCTTGAGTAATGTTCCCAGTCTATATTTGGGTAGTTGAAGTCACCCGATATAATGGTGTTTGGAGATACATTTATACCCTCCAGTGTCTTCATGAAGGCTGTGTGGGGTTCTTGAGTTTGAGAGGGTGGCCTGTAGCATGCTACAAATTGTAGAGCAGTTTTGCCTATGGTTAATTGCACCTGGATGGTTTCCGATGCTTCGTGCATTGCCACCAACCTGGAGGTGTGGGTATCCTTGATGAATATGGATACACCCCCTCCTTTTGTGGTGTGGTCCGGGTTTTGGGGCCGGAACGCATGATATGAGGTAAAACCTGATAGTGCCGGGGTGCTCTCAGGAGCCTTGAACCAGGTTTCAGTCACAGCACAGACATCGATGTTCTCCATACTGAGAAGGGCCTCGAGTGCATGCATTTTGAGATTTAGACTTCTGGCATTGAGCAGCATTACCCTTAGTTTCTTCCCATTTTTGTTTTCTAGGGTGGTAGGTTTAAAATTTGAGCCTTGCCTAAAAAAGGCACTATGGGGGTGGTAAGAGCCTTAGCCAATATCCGGAATCCCAGGGGTGACAGGTGCAAGCCATCCCTTGCGAAGCAGCGTGGCTTGTCAAGCATGTCATCCCAGGCAGACAGACACTGGATCCCCTTTTAATGACACCAGAAATTAAGCCAATTGTTAAAGCTGATCATCTTGTCTCTATGTTGTGGCATCATTCTTGGTGAAGGAAGGATGCTGCTCAGGGTCAGGGTCATACCTGCCTGAGCTACATAATCAGAGAGCTCCTCTATGTCTCTTTTCATGTAGTCCATGGAGGTACATCTCAAGTCATTCACACCAGCATGGACAATGACTGTGTCATATTGGTAATTGCTGTGGAGTGACCCGAGGGCTTGTGTTATGTGGCGGATTCTAGTGCCAGATAGGCAGCTTACTGTGACCCTCTCCTTGTTCAGCCTGGTGAGTGGGACGTCAGTGTGTCTGACTATGGAGTCACCTATGACAAGTATGCTTGGTGTTGTATTTGGCCTTAAGGGCTGTGACTGCTTTGCACACTGATTTTGTGTTTTATGTGTTGCCTGTGGTGTGTCATGAGGTGGTGGTTGCTTGGGTGTCTGCTTTGGAGGCCTCTGCTGTTTAGGTAAATTTTTGCTCAGAGCCTCCGAGTATGTCTTTGTGTGTTTATGTGTTTGATTCATTGTTGTGATAGCTTTATGTGAGATTGTTTTTGTGGTGTGTGTAGTTGCCTTCTCCTCCTGTCTGGTCTTGCCAGTCCTGAGTTGAGAGAGCTCAGCCTCCAGTTTGGCTAAATAGCTGCATCTCTCGCAAGTATTTGTGTTATGTGGGAGGAGGAAAGGGTTGTCTGTGTACATGAGGCAATTGTAACATTGCCTCAATATTCACAGATTCACCAACTGGACAGGAGAGGACGCCAGCATCTGGCCCTTCGACATGCTAGAGAAATTAAGAAGTTTGGGGTGTAACTGAATGAGAGAGGACTTAGTAAGGAAGTGGGTACTCCTGGAGGGGGGCGGTTTTCGCTAGTGAGGGACTTTGTATAATACAGAAGTGCTAAGCCTGAAAAGAAGATGCTTTTAAGACAAGTGCTGAGCTTTTTTTTTTTTTTTGGAGGGAAAAAAAAAAAAAAAGCTGCGCTTTTTAGTTAAGGGATATACTGTTTAGATTACTAGTAGAGCAGTTCTAAGGCAAAAAATGAAGAACAGACTTTATGGAGCCAGAAAAAGTTTAACCTTGTTAAACCGACGCTGCCCGATGCTGCTCTAGTGGCAACTCCGCGCTAAATCACGCTAAAGTGTGCTTGATAGCAGGGGCCAGAAAGAGCCAGGAATTGACCCAATACGGCCAATAAAACTACAGTTTCAAGTCAGTAACCACTCCCACGGGGGGCAGGGGAGCTGCTCAATGTTTTTCACTGCCACTGATCAACAGAGAGACTTTCCTTTAGCCCAAGCAAAAATGGCCTCACAGAAACTTACAAACAGTTCAGGAACAGCAAGCCTGTAACTGAACTTTTTTAAATCTCAGAAAAGTGGGAAAAAAGCAAGATTTTTTTGTTTTTGTTTTTTCAGAGATAGCAGAGGTTCACAAGTAAAATCAAGATATAACAGTGCAGTAAATGACCCCACACAAGAATGCTAGGTCCAAGACAGAAAATATGCAAGTTTTGAGAAAAAAACGATTTTAAAATTAAGTGCAAACAGGAAATTCAGTAAACAGCTTTTGGTTGTGCTCTAAATACAGCTACTAATGCAGAAATCAAGTTTAACAAGCCAGAAAATGCGCAAACTAGGCAACTATGCAGAAAAACTTAGCAAATAAACAGAGAAAAAATACTTAAAATCTCAAAAGTGGCTCCATTCTTCTCTCAGCGTTTTCTCCTCTTGGTGGGTGCTTCACCAACAGCCAACAAGCCTGAAAAGAGGTTTTATAGACATAGATATAGATTTGCAGTTTAGATCTGATTTGGAGGCAGACGTAAAGTGTTTTTGTCTGTGTCCTGATTTCCCTTAACAAATTAATATTATCTCTGTTATTCTCACTAAATGGCTATATTTCAACCTCAAATCAAAATGCATTTAACCAGACATAAAACAAATGATTTTAATTCATCAATAAGTGTTTTCTAAAATTCAGCAATATAATTTTATCTATTTATTTATTTATTTATTTTACATTTGTTGACTGGGATTGTCCGACTGAGCTGAAGAGCCCTTTTTCAGCAGAGGCTCAGGGAGAAAAGCTCCAACATAGTATACAATTTCCATTATAAATTAGCATTAAACAGCAATATTACAGGATTGTTACAAGGCATTAAGTAGCAATGTAATGTTATCCAATGTCAATAATCAGGAGTATAGCAAAACTATTTCAATATGTATACAACAAAATATGTCTTTAAGATGAATATAGTTTTTGGGGTAAGTGGTTACAAAAACCCAGTTTTATCATAATGTAGTTGCATGAAAGCAAGACTATTACAATAGAACATTTCTTTGAGACGATTTGCTTAATAGATTTTGGAAGATAGTAGAAAGAGTTGTTAAGGAAGATTAGAGAGAGCCAGTGAGAACAGTGAGTTAAGGGCAGAAAGTAGATTAAGATGTGAGAAGTAGGGGATGTTTAAGGAGGGAGAGTACAGTGGCAGGACCAATGACTTTTAAAGTGCTCTTTGGTGGTTGTCTTAAATTATTTAGAATGTGTAAGGGTCCTGATTTCTAGTGGGAGCCTATTCCAGGCAATAGTGGGGTGATAGCTGTACATGTTGCGTCCAAATTTAGACTTGGGTTTGTAGATTTGTAGTAGGTCTTGGTTAGAGCTTCGGAGAGGTCTGGTGGGAGAATAATGGGAGATGAGAGGGGATAGTGCTGGGCAGTAGGAAGGCTGGTATAGGACAGAATGGATGATTTGGAGCTGAGAGAGAAGAAGCTGGTGGGGTAATTCAACCAGTTTAGGTGTTTTAGAGAGAGACAGTGATGGGATTTGTAGGTTTGTTGGGCAGCAAATCTAGCTACCTTGTTGTAGGTAGATTCAACTCTAAAACAGCGAAAAGAAGGTCTCAGCAGCCAAGAACAGGCACAAAAGCGAATGGCACCTGAATGAATGAATCAATCCACTTCTTTATTCACACAAATACACATAAAGTACTTTTCATCTCACTGACAGTGACACTTCCTCAGACAAAGACTCAAATATAATATGCTTTCTTTTAAACAAGACTAGGTTACTAATTAACACTTCATGAATCAATCAATCAATCAATTAGTGGCAAAAAATTCACCATGGAAACTTTCCCAACCTGGTGTCAAACAGTAATACATTCGTCTTGTTGTATACAAAGGCAGTAAAAAACTTCTAAAGTTCCTAAAATTCTTAACATTTAACCCAACCACCTTGCCTATTTACTATTACCCCTTAAAATTTTCAATGTTCATTACTACTTCAAACTTCAATTCAAAGTCATTGCAATTCATGCATAAGTTGACTTAAATATTTTATCTCATATTATGTATTTTGTGTTAAATGTGTCTTCCACCTTTAATTCACATGAATTCATTTGCAATGACATTTCAATTTTTCAAGATAAGGACACAAACAAGAACCTAACTATAATAGTTAAACCTATATAAAAGTTTCAATCTGGTCATTTTTAAACATGATTTCCACTTTTAAAATTGCCATAGGCATCACACAGCTACACTGTGTAACCTCCATTTAAAACATAAATACACTACTGTAAATGAACTCCACCAAAATGGGGTTCCTTTAAAAAACATAAACAGTAATAAAAATGTATATCCATATAAACTAATACAGCCAGAGAGTTAATAAAATCCCAATAAAATAATTCATATTTGTAGTTCTAAATATTAATATATAGAACACCAAATCAATTGTAAGATGTATAATATAACATGTATGTATATATAACCGTTGTACATTAGATGTTAAATATTAAAATATTAAATATTAGCTATAATCCACTGCTACTGAACCATATTGTGTGTAACTTTGAACAAATATCTACTTATCATCTTGCCAAACTTTTTAATTTCAATATGCATTTGATTGAGTAATACTCATTCAATCCTGGGTACTGACAGGCTCTGGACCGTATTTGCCACATTAGTTCTAGTTTTTCCAGCATCAAGGAACTTGGTCCTCCCCTCATCTCACCCACCCGGGTGGAATATATAGCTCCAAATTTAAATTAGTGTGTTGGAAATTCAGAAATGTGCTTGGCTAATGCACTGTCCTGTTTCAGGGTTCAGATGCTATACAGATGTTCATACACCCTTTCCTTAAATTTCCGATCGGTCTTCCCGATATAAAAAACAGGGCAGTTCTGACAGCATGCCACATACACCACCCGTTTAGTATTACAGTCAAATTTCTGTTGGATCATATCAGTGAGACGAAAAGCGCTTTACGTGTATTTATGTGAATAAAGAAGTGGATTGATTCATTCATTCAGGTGCCATTCGCGTGGATTTTGTTTTATTCATTTTAGTTTGTTTCAACTTCTGTTGCTTCAGTCAGTTTGTTTTGTATCCACTGCCAGTAGTTTCTACCGGTAGCATCAAACTGGTAGCACTTATGGAATTGGAAGAAGGTGCTTGTTTGGACAATTCTGCACTGGTTTCTTTCACTAACATGGTTAAAAAAACTTAATGAAAGGATTGATGTGCTTTCTCACCATTTGGATGGGCTAGTAGCAGTCAAGGAAAATGCTGACAATTTGGCGGAAGACGTTCTTGGAGTTGGTTTGGCTTCTGAGGCGACATTTGACACTAGTGATGGGTCGAATGACCGTGAGGACAGTGGAAGTTCCACCTCAACTGTTTCAAGGGTTCCTGTACATCCTAGACCTACTGGTGAATGTCCCAGGACCAGTTCATCTCTGAGCCGAACTGGAGACTCACTGAATGTTACATCTTGGTTGAATGAGCAACTCCCAGTTTTTGAGAACAGGAACGGGTTCGTGTCTATTGACACAGGGACATCAGAAGCGCCTTTATTGGACTTTTTGAAGACCTTGGACCACAAATCTTTAAAGGTAAAGAAGCTTCAGTTAGAGATTTCCTATTTTAATGAATATAAAAAAGTGGGGGTTGTGCCAAAGGGCTTGCGCTCTTGGCAGTACCCCACTGGACTGATAGCTGGTTCAGAGTTCCATAGTGAGCTGATTAGTTTGTTTGATAGACATGGACATGAGTTAATAGACTTAATGGCCAAATTTTACCAGAAATTTATAGACAATTTGAGTGCTGAAATTGAAATTTTGGATACTAATATCAAGTCACATGTAGACTTTAACAGGTATAATTATGAGTATAAACAAATTTTTTTGGCCATAGACCAACAGATATCTCGTAATATGGAGTTGAAAATGAAAAAACTGAAAAGAGACATAGATGCATATAACAAGCAAACTGCATACCCCCCCCCCCCCATTCTCAGAGTGTTGGCGACAGTCTAGGTGCTCCTATCAACCTGACTCATGGGGTTATGAGGCAGACAGCTAGACCTAGTAGGCCAGCCACTGGAGAGGATGTGGAGGATGTTGTTCCTACAGAACACTTTGTAACTGATGGTGGCAGGGATGAGGAGGTTTCTTGTTCTACACCGTCTTTTTCCTCGAACCGGGGACAGAACCATCAGAGGTTTTACAACACGAGGAGCTATCACAGGAACAACAGCAAGAAGCCTTTTCAGAAGTAATGAGAAGGACAAAACCTGACATTATTAGTAACAGTTTTGGAGATTTTTTTGTTTACAACTATTCGAGTTTTACAACCACTTTGGAGATGTCTGATTTATTTTCAGAAGGTCTCACTTTTGTCCCATGGAGACATTTTAATCTAGCACACACATTGCTTGATTTAAAGTTGTTTATACGTAAGTTGAATTTATTGTTAATTTTTGGTAACACTGTTTTAGACAAAAAAACTTTGAGAGTTCCAAGTACATCTAACCCCCTATTCACCCCTTACTTTTTTATTTGAACATTTGTGTGAAACTGAAATTAGAAACTTAGTCAACTGTTGTAGGACACTTCCGAACAAAAACTTGACTGATGACGAAGTTGACTTGTTGGACACTTTAAAAAGTTTACCTGTCGGGATTCTTAAACCTGACAATGGGGGAGGTTTAGTACTAATGGACACTTGTCATTATGAAAACTGTCTTACCCACGTGTTATTGCAGGATGCTTATACACTGTCTAGCATTAATGAATTGAATGCAGCGTATAGGTGCATCCATGTTTTCTTGAATGATTTGATTTTAGAAAATGTTATAGAACAAGATGTGTTGAAATATTTGACTGTTTCGTTTCCCAAGATTCCAACAGTTTTCGGATTACCCAAGATCCATAAAGATGTGTACAACCCTCCAATGAGGCTATTGGTTAATGCTAGGGGTTCAATCACTTATCTGATAGCCAAATACGTGGATAATATACTGAAAAAATATGTTGAAAAGGAAACACACATTTGTAAAGACTCTTGGGCTTTTTTAAAAGCCATGGGTGCTTTAGAATTCAAGAGATGTCATAGATTTTTGACAATAGACTAGTCTATCCCTCATACTACAGGGATTGACTGGGTCACTGACTGTTTACTGCATCATAACGCTAGTAGTGTAGAAATCAGATTGGTGCAGGAATTGTTAGATGTCATCTTGAACTACAACTTTGTAACATTTGGGGGAGAGATATATTTACAGAAGACTGGTGTAGCCATGGGCTCACCAGTAGGGGCCAGTTTTGCTAACATCGTAATGGCTGAATGGGAACACAGATTCAAAATCGATTTTTACACCAGATTTTTGGACGACATCTTTATATTGACAGAAGGTTCAATTAATAATGTGGGGACTTTCATGGACCATCTCAATTCCAGCACGTCTTTTTTAACTTTACATTTGTAGAGTCTGATTCTAGAATTTCTTATCTGGATGTAGACTTATACAAAGACATTTCTGCTGGTAGCTTTAAGGCCAAAATATATCGTAAGAGTTCCTATTCTAACACCATGTTACACTTTACTAGTGCCCACCCTGGGCACCAAAAAAGAGGGGTAGTCAAGGGGCAACTTGTGCGCGCTGCTCGAATGGTAACAGACGATGAACCCTTTTTAGAAGAATGTGAGTTTATTAAGGGATTGTTTCTACACAGAGGTTACCCAGACAAGTTTATTCACGACCTGGTTACTGAGGTCCAGACTAAAAGGTATGGGGGTGTTTATAAACCTGTTTTACAAAGCAGTTTGTTCACAAGTTGTCCACTAGAACATTCACCCCCAGTTATGCCTGAAGTCCTTGTAGAGAACAAGAAAGTAGACACTTCTATTTCTTTCATCACCAATTATAGTGCTGAGACTCACTTAATCAAGGAGGTGTTTGTCAGGAACTGGAGTATTTTCTGTTGTGATGACGCCTTACAAGCCAGGTTTGGTACTTTGCCTAGTTTTATATACAGGAGGGGTGATAACCTCAAACAGATATTAGAAACAAAAAAGGACACTCGTGTCAGAGTAGAAGGTACTTTCAAATGTGAGAGTTGCAACATGTGCAGGCACATTGCCACTGGTTTGAGATTTAAAATTGCTGGGTCTTCTTTTTCCACTGTTGGTAGATTCAACTGTAAATCTCGATCGGTTGTTTATTTAGCTTGCTGCCAGTCTTGCCCAGCGTTCTATGTGGGCAAGACTGACAGAGGTTTTAACAAAAGAATCTATGAGCATTTATATTGTATTAGGAAAAACAAGTGTGAAAATGCTTTGGCGAAACATGTTAATGACCATCCTCAGCACAGTTTTACTTTTAGGGTGTTAGTACAGGTTCCCTTTGACATCAGGGGGGGTCCTTTTCAACTATTATTAGAGCACCTAAAAGTGATTTGGCAGCTGAAACTCTGTTCATATAGACCTCCAGGTCTTAACGACAGAGTTAGTTTAGCTTGCATTTTGAAACTCAGAAGCATGCAGAGGTAATTTTATTATTTTTTATTTTTATTCTTTCTTTATGACTTATTATTTTTTATGCTCTACTTTTTATTTTTTAACATCAAATTGGTTCCACTTATTATGTTTTGTTTTTCTTGGTTTTAAGTATTTTATGTTTAGACACATTTTCATTGATAACTTTTCATTTTATTTTGGTCAGTTGTTTGATTTCAAAACACAGTTTGTAAAGACCTGACTTTTGTATGCAGTAGCACTTTAAGAAGCTTTGAGATCAGCTTTTTCCCACACATTGATGTCAGCGAGTTTTAACCAGTTGGTTGGTCCATTCAAATGTACCATGTGTTGTTAATTGTGTATTTAAGGAGTTTTTTTACATTTGTCACCTTTTGATGTTTGTCTGAAGAAGTTCAGTTTTCTTGAACGAAAAGTGGATGTTAATAAAACACTTAATATTGGACTCTTTGCTGCTGGTTCTGCTGACGTGGATTTTGTTTTATTCATTTTAGTTTGTTTTAACTTCTGTTGCTTCAGTCATCTTTACTATATGTTGAATATATGTATATTGTCTTAAATTGGGACTATGAATTTGGTAAATATGTATATTTTCACATTCCATAGACATTGCTAACAACTACTGATGTTTCCCTTCATAGCATGAAAAAACAAGGATATATGACCTAGCAGGAGGTAAACTGAATACTACATTCAAACTGATAGTAAACAGAAAGGATGCACTACCTAAACATTGCAGACCTGTGAAAAAATCATTCAAAATGTTTCATATGTAGCAAATGGGCCATATACAGAACTGAATTTTCTTCTTCTTTCGGCTTTTCTTGGTTAGGGGTCACCACAGCGGATCACCTGTCCACTCATGATTGGCAATGGAGTTTTACGGTGTTGAGTTGCCAGCCCGGCACCCAACCTTCCACAGAAGGCATACACATGCACATACTCACACCTAGGGCCAGTTTAGAGTGTCCACTCTACCTATAACATGTCTTTGGGATGTGGGAGGAAACCAGAGCACCCAGAGGAAATCCACACAACCACAGGGAGGACATGCAGACTCCACACAGAAGGCACCCCAGCTAAGGATCGAACCGGAAAACCTCTTGCTGTGAAGCAGCAACACTAATTGCTGCACCACCATGGCCGCCCCATATACAGAACTGAATATTACTCAAAAATGAATATAAGCTAAATAAATATATAGATTTCTGTGTGTACATCTTAATAAATATCAACCATTGAATGCAAACATGAACATTTAACCAAAGCCAAGACACTATTCACATTTTTGACAGAATTATTAATTATCCATTTTAGCCATATGCGTTCTTCCTAATTATGATTATATATATATCTGTCTTCCAAATGTGACTTGTAATACGACTATATTTTCCTTGCTCTGCTTTATATATATATTAATAAAGTTTAAAAACAATATGTGCCCCATTTATATTCACTGACAGAGCTAGTATATTACTTTTGGTCATTTATATCTGTGTAGAAAAGTTATTTTACATCCCTTTAGCTAGTGGGAATTTTGTATTGCTCAAAAATATAGTCACAAAGTAGATACTTAGAAAAAAATTTTATCATCTATGAAAGAGGAAAAAACAAGAAAATATAAATGTACGTAAATAAATATATAGTCCAAGTGAGACATATTCTAAAGGAAAAAGAGGATTTCCCCTGCAGTGTGGTATCTGTGGAGGTTGTACATACCTAGTATGGCCAGTCTGTGTTAGATTTCTTCCTCTATGCTAAATATAGATGTAATTCTGTTTCACATTGCTTCTGATTTCATAGCCAACCCTAAATTTTATATTTTATGTTTTGTACCACAGTGTCATCCTTATGAAAGCAAAAGATTATCTCTGGCAGAGCATTCCACCCAGTAATTTACCATAGATGGAAATCATTCCCTCATCCAATTGAATTGATTTCTTTCAAGTAGCAGAAAATAAAGCATCATAACAATCCACAAATCTCAATATACTCTGTCCAGTAATGTTTTTTTTTTTTTGTATGGGATCATTCTGCTTAAGAAAGCTCTATAACATTGGTTTACCTAAACAAGCTTTTATTAAGCAATTGTTTAAAAGATTTTTTGAAGCACTACAGGATGGCATCCATACTCCATGAATATGAAGGTTTCCATTCTGACCTTTGTGGCGCACACAGTTTTGCTTCAAGCATAAAATTAAATTTCTATAGTCATATTAAGTAGTCTTTAAGTTCATAGGTTCATAGGTGTGTACTATGCTAATGGCCCTGGGGCCTTTACAATTCTAGCCCATAGGATTACACTAGCATCATGCCACCTGACCTTAGTTCCCAGTGCCTCTGTCAAGTAGAGCCACTAGAGTAATCCCCAGGGTGAATTTTCTATTTACCACCCACTCATCAAGATTTCTCTTGAAGAGGGCCGGTGAGGCACTCCGGTTGACATGTATGGGAAGTCTGTTCCATAGGATGGGCATTTCTGGGTTACGTTGTTGTGTTGATTGTGGTAATGAGGCTGAGGTCTCTGGAGTGTGTAGTGCGGAGGGATTGGGATTTCTTTAGATGTAGCATTTCTAACAGAGCTGGATCAGACATGGCTTTGTAAATCAAGCAGAGATTGCCTCTAAGTAGGCGATATGAGACAGAAAATAGTTGGAGTTTTTTGAGTCTGTCCATATAGGACAAGTGTTTAAGGCCTAAGATCCTCTTTGTGAGGTATTTTTGCGGCCTCTCCAGTTGTAGATGTCTAGTGAGGTACATGCCAAATGGGGCATTGTATTCAATGATTGACCTAATGAGGGAAGAGTAGAGACAGACAATGACCTCTTTCTTCCTGGATGCAAATGAGATGTGCCACACAGAAGGACTTTCTGACCACAGTGGCAATGTGGTGGTCAAAAGAGAGGCCACTGTCAACCTGTGTTCCCAGATCTCTTATGATGACCTCTTTCTTCCTGGATGCAAAACCCTTAGTAATGAGATGTGCCACACAGAAGGACTTTCTGACCACAGTGGCAATGTAGTGGTCAAAAGAGAGGCCGCTGTCAACCTGTGTTCCCAGATCTCTTATGATGCCTTCTGTGTTCAGTGGACTACCATCGATGTGGTAATTCATGGGAACTGGGTTTTCCCCAAAGTGGATGACGACACATTTTTTGGCATTAAGTTTAAGGCCATGGTTCTGACACGAGTCATTGGTCTCAGTGAGACCTTTCTGTAGGTAGTCAACATCACTTGGGGAGTTATTTATGGCTCCCAACTTGCAATTGTCTGTGAATTTGTCAGCCAGAGTCCCTTCATTCATGTTGGCCTGAACTTCAGAGAAGTAGATACTAAACAGGAGAGGACCCAGGACTGAACCCTGTAGGCCTCCACTTGTAACTGGTCGACAGTCTGAATTGAAGTCAGCTACTTTCACACTGTGGGTTCTATCTGTGAACCAGTTTACAACCCACTTAGTGATATAGGGATTGATGCCTACCTTAGTGAGTTTTTCCTATGATTCAGATCAAGGTAGGCTGTACACCTTGCCTTCATCCACAGCTCTGGTGACTGAC
Source organism: Protopterus annectens (assembly GCF_019279795.1). Taxonomy (NCBI): domain Eukaryota; kingdom Metazoa; phylum Chordata; order Ceratodontiformes; family Protopteridae; genus Protopterus; species Protopterus annectens. Next base: position 631,589,634 of record NC_056734.1, read on the forward strand.
TCAAAGATGTCGACCAGGTTGAGCAGGCATGATCTATCCTTCACAAAACCAGACTGTGTGGGAGCCAGAGTTTGGAGGTTCCCTATATCTTTGTTTATTAGGTCCATGATGATGTGTTCCATAGCTTTGCATATCAGACAGGCTAATGGGCCGATAGTTCCCAGGGTCTGTAGTCACTCCTCCTTTGTGGAGAGGGATGACTGTAGCAGTGCACCATTTAGTAGGGGCAAAGCCTGATGTGAGGCTGTGATTGAACAGGGCACACAGGTGAGGTGCCAGTTCACTCTGTAGTTCATGTAGAACACAGCCAGGGATATTGTCAGGTCCCATAGAAGCTATATTCTTGGCCTTGGACAGTGCTGTTTTAACCTGTGCAGCAGTAATACTGGGTGCCTGGCAATCTACTGGTATTGTGATTGGTCCTTTGGTGGAGGAGAGAGGGGTAAAGTTGGCACTGAATCTGTCGGCCAGTATATTGGCAATATCTGTTGGCTCGGTATAGGAGGTGCCATTGTGCAACAGCTCAGAACAAATTTGGGTATTGCCATGGAGATTCTTTACATAACTATAGAAGGCCTTGTGGTTTTCTTTACTATCTGCTGCAATTCTGTTTTCATAACTAGCTTTAGAGGATTTGATGGGGGATCTCAACTTTTTGATGAGACTGATAAGGGAGTTTTTACAGTCTTGGGACTTTACCTTATTCTGCATCAGTTTCTTCTTTCTGTTTTTGAATTTGTTTATGGCAGGGGACCACCAGTTTGGCTTCCCTTTTTTGGAGGAGAGCGTCTTGGTTCTATTTGGTATGGCAAAATCCATGCATTTGTGTATGTGTTCATACAGGGCATTAGTGTCTGATTCGGTGGTCATGCAGCTGTTTTCCAATTACATGGGTGCCGTGAAGTTAGCCACCTCTGTTTTTAGGAGTCCAAAGTTAGCTTTGAAGATGTTTTTTATGGTGGTTACCTTTGTGGGTGGGATGTGGATTTTAGTATATATATTTTATTGAATTCAAATTTAGTAATTTTTAAATATGTTTCATTAAATTCAAATTTAGTAAGTTTGTCCTACCTTGTTTATAACTTTGATCCACATCTATTTGCTGCAGTTCAAACTTTTCTGTTAAATACCAGCATGCGAGTGAGATTCATAACAGATAACTCTAGATGATTAAGTGATCCAGAAATGTTATAGAGAGTTATCATCTCTGACCATAACCACCTTATAATGTGCTCAAGACTTTATGTGAAGAAATTCACCTTGAGACTGAAGTTTGAGAGGTGAAACTTGGCATCTATGTAGAGAACACATACAATTGATTATGAGTGGAGACCTAATCATAATTCTTTGTGGTGCATGGAGCTTTATTTGCTCCATTTTCTATGAATTACAGAAAAAGGAGAAAAGGGTAGAATAAAGTGTTTTACCAGCTTTCAAAGGATTTAAAAGCTTGTAAAGCACTTAGCATGGTCAGGTAGACAGCAACTATAAATAGAACATAATAAAAGATCACTCTGTAGAACCAACAGCTTTAAAAGCTGTCAGATATGTCTTTCTCCCACACATTTTGTTTATAAATGTTGAACATGAAACATCTAATTGCTTTGAAAAGCTGTTTTTCCTTCTGCCACAGTTCTTTGCTGATGTCATTGTCTACAGTTAGTTCCTAAAAAAAGTCCTGATTTTAACACCACTTAGATGTTCTTAATAAGATTTTGTTAACCACTTATAAGTATCATTATAAATACCCAATGTCTCATTCTAAAGAAGTCATTAAAATGTTTATCTTTTTTTCTGATTTCAGATATGTTTCATGGTATTGTTGCAGGGATTAGACCAGCAAAAATGGCTTAGTGTCCATGACTGTAGACTGGCTTGTATTATAACATCACTTGCTATTTGCTTGACTGTAACATAGTTTCCAAAACAATATCTTCTGAATTATATGAGTGTTTTATTTATATTACATGTGTTAACTGGTTGTGTGGGTTTGACTGAGGACCCTTTTCAGGCAGACATGGAGGAAACATGGCAATAGTAAGAAAATAATTAATCAACAGTTCATCTAGGAGAACAATTCAGATTGTCTATTAAAGCTGAATGCAGAAATACAGATGTTAGTCTTCCTAAGTGATCATGTATGTAATCTTGAAAAAAACAACAAGCCGTACTTGATCAGCAGTTCCTTACAGTGCAGAAAAATGTTTTGAATTTAGAGAGCAGATTCTGGCAGCTCAACATAGGAAAGTAATTCAGCACTTAACAAGGACTACGTATATCACTGGGGTGCAGAATAAGTATAATAAGCATGCCGATAGATACTACACTAACATCTTATTACTACATACTAATCTACATTAAGGATACTAAACATAAGCTGAACATAGCAAAAGTCTAATGTCTAGTAACTATATACCTATGCATGCCACAAGAATATTCAGGGTCTACAGAATAAGCCAAATTAAGTATAGTAAATACAGTTAAACATCGATAAATATTTGAAGCAAGCAGTTACAATGTTGAGAACAGAAATATTGCTAAGAGTGAATATAGACAGGTAGAGAGATAGATAGGTGTATAGATGGATATATTCAAAGTTGGCATACAAAGTTAAACTTTCACACTTTCCAGCACCACTACATAGACACTTATGCTAAATACAATCTTGTGGAGGTCTGCAGTTGGTTTATATTGATAATTATTTAATTTATTTTATGGCTAACCTGTGTCTCTGAAACAATTGTATTAATTTCCTTTTTTCAAGTATTCCTTATTTTTTTCTTGAATCTATCAGTATTATCAAGTCTACAAATATTGTGGAGTACAGTGTTCCACTTTGAAGGGCTGAGCTTGGTGAAAGATTTTATAGTGGCATTTAGTTTGAAAGAAGACCTTTATCAGTTACTAGGTAGTAGAGGCTGTTTGTTAGGGCTATTCCTGATACAGTAATTGTGGTAAAGTGATATCCCGTAACTGGTGTTGATATGTTTATACATTAGGATGATCTGAAATAATGAGATTAAAGATTAAACCCCAGATTCCTGCCATAAGAACTGAAATTGGGGTAGCCACTTAGACAACCTTTTTTTATTTTTTGAAGCCATTTTACTCTCTGCTTTCCTGTATATAACCTGTAATTTTTTTCTCTCATAGAAACCAGCACTTACAGGTACAAGAGACCATCCCCAAAAGTCTATATGTTGCACGGAAAATTATCTTACTTTCCTCTGTTGTATATCTTTCTCACAACATCTATATTTGAATCCTAATCATTATGAGTAGCCTATAACCAGAAAACAAAACTCCAATGTAAACAACCTTAAAGCACACAGGAATCGAAAAGGCAGAGAAGCACAGCTTTACTTGGCAGAATAAATGTTTAATTGATTAGCGCTTTTGTTTCTTTGAGTAGAAACTTTTTAAGATAAGAAATACACAACAAACCGACTAACTTATAAGATCAGGTGATCTGACCGCTGAGCCTTCAAACAGAACAAGCTGCCTTTTTAAAGCAACAGTAAAATGCAAACAAAATAAAAGTTTAAAAAGATATAAACATCTTGCAGGTGAAAATTTAAATTTATGGATAATAATAAACCTTATCTCTCCAATGCTTTCAACTTTAAAATACATACCAGTGATATCTGGTCTTTCAAACCAAGGTAATAATTAGCATTTAAATGCAATTGCCTGTATAGCTCACACTTCTCTATATTTAGAGACCATGCACCACCCCTCACATCAAGTAAAGCCGCTAACCAAATGAAAAGACCTTAGAACATATTTTCAGAGAAGCACAACTCCATCTGTATGAGACTTGGCACTGTAGGTAAATGGTTAGATGCCAGACTGTTTGTAGTGGCAAGTTCCACATACAGGGGACTTGCCTGGTACTGTGAGAAAATTATTGGGGATACTGGTGACCATGCACATACATGGAACATTTGTTTGTGAATCATCCCTGAATTTCAGTGAGAACAGTTTACTTAAGTAACAGTGATAAAAACAGATACTCTTTCCTGGTGGATTACATGCCATAAATGTCGATGCCGGTCTGTGGACTGTCAGAATGCATTCACGATGCCTGTGCTACCATTCATGAATACATTCTCCTATCAGTCCTACAAGTGGGGCTGTCATGCAGAATGGCCTCATGGCTTTGCAGTTCTACATGTATTGTAACTATGGTGTTGCTTGAACACTCATTGCATGCAGTATGTATGGTGCCCTGGTGCAAAGTTGTTGCACCACTTAACTTTGGATGAATTTTTAGGTCTGCCAACTGCTTAGGTGGATTTGTGCTATTTCCATAGCATATTGCAAAATCTCCTGATGAGCCTTGCTATACAATCTAGGTGTAGCAGGCTCCCCATACCTTAGGTACTGTGGCATTGCAACATACAGAGTATAAATATATTGCAATAACAGGTTTGGGGTAGTGAGGTATGCTGGAAGGACTTTCTAACTTGAATTTCTTGGCATCTGACTCATTGTATCTTAGACTGTTGGAGTCATTCAACTTTGTGACACTGATTATAATTGCACAAATCGCATGTGTGGGCATCAGGCATCTAATTTTCCAGTGGTAATATCTCTTAAAATACTGAATCAATGTATAGCGCAATAAGGAGCCATATTCTGTGTAACATGCATGTTGTATAGTTTTATTAGCTGAATTTTTGCAGATTGTACCTTTTTGATGCTTTTTACATGTAAATACTTTTGAAATGAAAGATGTGTTGTAATATTAATAGGAGATTTTGAGTTACTTTTGTATATTTCCTTATAATTTGTTAATTTTGATCTATGTTTTTTTAACAAGCACAATAGATAGCTCTAATAGTGAATAAGAGTGCAGTTGGGGAGATGTAAAAAGGGAAACTAATACATATTGATGCTAAATAACTCGTGTGCTTTAGGACTTCAATAAAACTTTAACCCAGATATTTTAGATTCTTTTTGGGGGGAGCTATTTCTCCCCTCTGCATCATTCTTCAATACTCTACCCATTTATCCATATCCATTGCTGGATCTACCAGCCATCTTCTAACCATCTGCACTTTCTCCAGTAGGGGTGGGACTGAAGGAGAGCTTAAAGGCATACTGGAGGTTTGGCTAACCCTATCCACTGGCGAATGGTTCTCTTATGACCAACTCCATTACTATTAATTAATTAATTAATTAATTAATTAATTAATTAATTAATTAGACCTCTTAATGTTTTTTGTGGTATGTCCAAGAGGTAGGCATGCAGTGGACATGTTCACATTTCACCTTGCCTCTGCAGTGGCTCAGTCATGTCCTCCATCACCCCTTTGGAACACTCCTTCCAATCACAGCATCCCCAGCCACCTCTAGGGAGCATCACAGAAGACACCTACAGGACTGCCCTTCCCATCTGGGGTGTTAACATCCATCCTTTCCTCTCAATCCCTCAGTCGCCTGATCCAATATTCAAATCTAGGTTGACAGGGCCATAGTCAAGGCTTTATCTCTGTACTCCACCAGAGTGGCAACATTTTAGATTTTTGTATCATTACAGTTAACATATCCATAGCATCCCTAGCATTCTAAGAACAACTACTGAGAATTTATTTTAACCTGTCTATATTTTATATCAGTTCTGTGTTTGGTGAGATGTGTTTAGACTACAGCAATTTCTTAAATGGGAGATTTGTGCTTACTTGTGCAGTTCATATTGCTTATAATTTGGTAGGATTACTAAAAATGGATAGTCTTTCTATGTTTTTGTTCACTGAATGCATTTTTCACATTGTATTTTGCTGTATTTGACTGTATACAGGTCCTAGAGACACAAAATCTGGCTTGCATTTATTATTACATATGTATTTCTTTTGCTTCGTAGGTTCCATGCTAGTGGCAGTGATCTCATAAATTTTGTGTGGCTATTTTTCATTGTGCACATAAAGATTCATTACATTTTGACATTTTCATTGTTATATATGTTCTGCATGGAACACTTAAGAGTGTGTACTTTGGTTCTACTTCATAAGTCTGAATTTTAAAACTCTGAAAATGAAAATTCTGAACAGAAGAGGTGACAGAAAAACCTTGCAATGTAGGAATTCTACATATTTTCAAGGGAAGGTGGTCAATACAATAGTAGTTTCACTGTAACTTTTAGTACTGACACTGTTGAAATTAAGAAAATTATCAACAAAAACTGGAACCTGTTAAAAATTACATTGAATTAGTTAATAAGATAGGCCACAGACCTATTGTTACTTACAGGAAGGGTAAAAACTTGAAAAATTTAATAGAAACCCTTATAGTGAAGGTTGTAAGGACCCCGGGGACATTCAAATGTGAAAACTGTAATTACTGTGGATCCATTGCAACTGGACAACATTTTTCTATAGGTAACCACAAGTATTCCATCACAGGTAGGTGCATCTGTAACACTAAAATGGTGGTATACCTAGCTCAGTGCATTTTCTGTCCTGTTTTCCACATAGGGAAAACAGATAGAAAGTTAAAAGAAAGAATCTATGAACACCTGTACACTATTAGGAGGGGGAAAACAGAGAACGCACTAGCTAGGCACATAGAAAATTCGGTTTACTATCATTATTTCAAATCACACTCGGTTGACCACACTATGTTCGACAACGGAAAGTTGAACACAGTAATGCAGAACTTTAAAAGCAGGCCTAGGAACGGGTTTTAACATGGGTCGAGATAGCGGTTCACTGCTATCGCCGAACTACAAACCTCGCCCCTATCTCAACCCATGTTAAAACCCGTTCCTAGGCTTACTTTTAAAGTTCTACATTGCTGTGTTCAACTTTCCGTTGTCGAACATAGTGTGTTTGACCAAGTGTGATTCGAAATAATGATAATAAACCTAAAATTCACCTAACCATAAACTCAAGTTTAAGGTTATAGTTCAGATTAGTGAAAATGTACATGAAGGACCAGCGTCACTACTTTTAAAACAACTTGAGTTGTTATGGCAACTTCGATTAAATGCAAATCAGTTCCCAGGAATAAATGAAGCATGCACTGTTCTCCCATACTTAAAATTAAAAAGTATGTGGAGATAATTTACCTAAATTAAGTGATGAGTTTAAGGGTTAGCCCCACACCTAAATAATTTATTTATTTACAATGGTTATATATTAACCATGGTTTTATTTTAACGTTTTATATTTTTTATTTTTAATGCACCAGGTATAAATACATTTACTGTTGATTGAGCAGTGAAGGTTGAAGGTTTTTTTATTTAGGGGGGGAATGTATTACATTGCTCTTTGTTCTTTAGTCAGGACTTTTAACTCTGTATTTTTAACTATGGTAGAACTTTTTTCAAGTGATGTGTTAATTGTTAAGAGGTTTAATTGAGACATTGGTCACATGACTGGATTGTTGAAACATTTAAGAGTGTCTATGAAGTTGATTCTTTTATCTGATGAAGTTCAGCCACTGTGCTGGATGAAAAGCACATAACAAATAGTTTGTGGTGTTCTTTCATCTGTTGCTTTTTTATGTTTATTCAGTTTGTGAAGTTTTTTTTGTTTCCAATGTAGGAATTCTGATGAAGCCCAAGTTTGGATTATGACATACATTAAGTCTCCCCATTATGCACAACTCCTATTGGGGCTATACTCTCACACTGTCTTGCTCTGTGTTTTATGTAGTTGAATAAAGGATTAGTTGTTTGCTCAGCACCTAAGTATTTCTCTGTTTGCAGACCTTCTTGCTCAGCATCATTTGCTGTAATGTTGGTTTTTAAGGAGTTTTGAGACATTTTTGTCCCATTATTCTTCATGTTATAGGGATATAGAGTTGTATCTGACATCATTTCTTCCTAGACTTCTCACTTTCCCTGAGAATGTCTTTCTAATCATCATCACCAGGGGTAACCTAACTCTGATAGCGACAATTCTTCTCTTCCAGGAGTGACCATTCTTCTGACTTGACTGAGATTTCCACATCTGAGGTGCACAAAAATGTATTCCTAGCATCTCAGTAGTAAGTGTCACAGTTTTTACATTCAGAATTTCCTGCCCTCACTACACTCGGATGACAGATGCTGGCAGGATACTGTGATTTGTCTGCTGTAGTTATTGTCAAATGTAGATAGCAGCTTTGCTTTTTGAACAAAAAATGTCTGTTTCTGTTACTTTTTCAGCAGTGCCAGTTTACCAAAAACTATACATTTTTGCAACAACTCCATTTTCTAATATGTGCATATTAGACTACAATATTTGCTCAGTATTATTTGAATAACTGCATGTTTACCTTTTTTGTCAGAGCCTGAAAAAGTAACAAATCTTACAATAACAAATACCACAACAACTTCCTTGTTCCTGACATGGACTGCTCCAGTAGGACTTCACAGCCACTACATCATTAATACCACTGGAAGTTCTTCTGCAAGTATGGCTGCAGGAACTGACTATGTTAACATCACAGGACTGATCCCAGGAGGAAACTACAGCATCAGCATTTCAGCAGTTTCATTTGATGGGACCATTGAAGGGGACAGTTTATCAACAAATGGCTCCACCAGTAAGTGCTTCTGCTTGTAGTTTTCATGTGAAACTTAGGGGTAATTGTCTTGGTGACACATATTGGGTGGATGATGCAAGAACCAAAGTTATAAGCTAGTTACTGCTGAGGCAAAAGTTCTGCAGATGCATGCTTTGAACTCTTTCAAGGTTTCTGTCATGAGAGCTGAAACTCCCAGACTTAGCCAGGTTGATCCATCCCTGGCCTGAAATAATGTCAACTTGTAGTCATCTGCCAGTTGTCCTCATCTTTACAATTTAGAATCCTTAATTGCCTGAGACATTGAAAGCTGAGGAAGGAGAAGACTGAAGTAAGTATTATGGGACAACATGCATCTTTCTTGGGTTAGTCAAACACTTGTGAGGATGTCCAGATGTCATATCTTTGCAAAAAAAAAAGATATGAAGCATGCCGAATGCTTTGAACTGGGATCATGAGGGACCTCTCATTTTAAAATGCTGATTACTCCCGTGCCTGATAACTTGTCTGTGACAAAGGATTTACTACTGTCTTAACTGATTCCTATAGGATTTTAATAGAGCAGCTGTTTAACTCATGTCCTTTTATTAGTTTTTCAATGCTCTATCACTTTTTATGTCTTCTCGGCATGACTCACACATAAAAGGCTCCAGTATTATGTTTAACCACTACTCATTATACCATTTCATTAGAAGTGTTCATAAAACATTATTAATGTCTGTAGTGAGTTTTACTTTTGTCATGTCTGATATAATTAAAGTATCCCTCAGGCTGCTTCATAACCTTTAAGCATGCCATATCATTATGTTAATTCCTTTCACCTGCCTTCTTCTTTTTATGTATGCATCTTTTGTATCCTACCTGAGATTTATACTTGCCATCTTGAACTCACCTTCAGATCATTTCTTAGTTATGGTTTTCAGAATTGTGTACTTCCTCTGACATTTTATGGATACTTTTTTTTGAAAGCAGTGCCTTCCAGTCTAGTGTATCCATTTATTATACATGAAGCATCTTTATTTCTGTGCATAATTAAAAATTGCTTACAGCATCCATTTTTGGGAGCTTTAAAAACACCTGACACACACAACTGTATCTCCAAATAACTCAGTCCTTCGCCAAATGGGCAGTTATCAGTTAATTTCTGCAACTCTTACAAATAAACCAACACACATGTAAGAGTTTTTTTTTTTACATTGACTTTGTCTACAGCTGTTTGTAACTAGAAAGGTTAAGTTCTCATTTTTTATTTAACTTGATCTTTTATAAACCATTGTTTGCACAATGCATTTACTTTTATTGCTCAGTGAACAGAAATGATCCTTAATCTGGACTTGAAATCAAAGCAAGACATAGTCTCAATGTATTTTCAAAATCACTGCAAATTCTAATTTTACAAAGTCAGAATGTGCAGGTGTAAGAGCATGAAGGGTAAATCAACACTAAAAAACTAAAATATCTGTTATGAGTGCAGTTAATACTAGGTATGCTGATGTTGGTGTGATCATCTCACAGGCCTGTATGTTGAAAATCTGTTTTGCAGTTCCTCTCACAAATTAACTAGGTTTAATTCTTTTTCAGTCAGTTAATGGATTTTTTTTCTAACTGGCCATAGCCAAGAACTTTTAAAACTCTAAGAAAAAAACTTTGAGATAAAACAAAAGTCAAATAAAAAGAAACTGTAAAATAATAAGAGAAAAAATCAGAAAGTAAAATAGGTAAATTCAATTCAAAACCCAGTCCAGTAACATGCAAAAGTAGTCTCACAACACTTGCAGTTAATTAATAATGCAGGTATAACTTGCAGCTAAGTAAGAATTCCTGTTTCTCAGTTTCTCCTTCTGATTAGTTAGAATTAATTCCTTCAATGTCAGTGAATGGAAAATTAATATTTTCTAAATGACCTTAGCCAAGAACTTGTAAAACTCCAAGAATAAAAAGCTTTGAGTTAAAACAAAGTTTAAAATAAAATAAAATGAAATAATCTGTCATATAACAAGATCAAGAATAGATAGATAGATAGATAGATAGATAGATAGATAGATAGATAGATACATATATCTTTGGAGTATCCAAACCTTAAATGAATCAATCCAATGCAGGCACACATCAGCTGTATTATGACAAAACTTGCGTCTGATTAACCTAATAAACATAAACTACTTTCTTTTTGTACTTCAATCTGCTCTTTTTTTCTTCTGTAAATAACGAATATCGTTACCATCAATCCATATTATATTCAGATTAAGCTTAGAAATACATAACATAAATTATATATTTAGCTGCCCCTTTTTATCAGAAATGTTCAGCATTTTAAACACAGATGCAGTTTACATTTCTTAACCTCTTTTCCCAGTTAAACTAGATTAATTTACTACAATTATTAATACTGATATATATTAGTCTACTCCTGAATTTCAAGGTTTAAAAACTTCAAATTTCTTATGGTTGACACCAAAAGATTGACGTTTTGAAACTTTGAACCATTTAAATGGAAATTGCCATATAGCGTGGAATGGTATATTTAGTGGTAGTGTGATCTCTGAGTTGGTATATTTAACTAGCAGAGTGAGTGGGGGATGCAGGGGGCCTGACTACCTGCAAAAATGTAAAAAGCACAATTTTCTGGTTTTTATTTTTTTTTTACATTTAGACGTTTCAAAACTTTGATCTTATGGTCTTTGAAATTTTGAAACTTTGAAATTTGCACTAGACCTATATATATTTGTATATATATATATATATATATATATATATATATATATATATATGTGTGTGTGTGTGTGTGTGTGTATACATATATATATATATATATATATATATATATATATATATATATATATATATATATATATATAAATATAGATATACAGATATATATGCTCAATTGAATTATATGATTAATGTATAGTGGTTGTTGTGGGTATATTTTTGTTACTTAGCTCTTTAATTTCTATGTAATTATCTCTTTAAGCTAAGCTTTTCTTCCTAGGTCTTCTTTTGGCTTTTCACAGTTCGGGGTCACCACAGCAGAACTCCGGTCCACTAATAATTGGCAGTGGATTTTTAGAGTGCCCAGTTGTCAGCCCCACGCCCAACCTTCAAAGAAGGCACACCCATTCATGCAAACACCTACCTGCATGTCTTTAAGCGTCTAGATGTCCATTGAAATTGGGCTCTGCCAAGTTGGGCTCTACACATTAAGAAACACAAATAGCAGTATGAAAATACATTACTCTACTCAGTGTTTATATATATATATATATATATATATATATATATATATATATATATATATATATATATGTGTGTGTGTGTGTGTGTGTGTGTGTGTGTATAGTAAACCGTGTATCACTGGAATAATCCTAAGTGGCCAGCTGACAAATACAACTAGCTGATGAAATAATCATCAAAACCATGTCTTGTGGCTGACCCATTACACATATTAGTAGATAGAAAATGCTGAAAAAATCATATGCAATTTTTTGTGGGTGAAGCTTGCTATCCATATCCACATGTAAGGGGATTTTCCCGCTTTTTTCCTCTCCAAATTAATTGCCTACCCTTGTGCCTGCTGCAAGTCACAAAAAGGATAATGTTATGACTGTGGACATCTTGCTGTTTCTAAGGAAAAGCAGCATTACTTGACCTAGAGGCCCAACAGATTAATTGTCACCAAATTACCATGTTGTCATTGCATGTAGATGAGATCTGTCCTAGAAAGAAGAATAAAAAATCAATATATGCATTGTTACTATTCTATCTAAAGTGCAATAAAATTATTAATTCCTGGCATAGGAAGTGCTCCAGATATGAATCTCAGTGACTACTGAAAAAGTCATCTAAGATTAAACGATTTGCGAATATATGTTTAGCAGACCTAAGGTACTAGCACATTTAGCACATAAGAAATATAAATATCTAACATGGTTACTATGTGTAATACACGTTGCACCACCTACACTCATATAAATGATTTTTTAAATTGGAAAAATCTGTTTCTTCCTTACATGTATTGTTTGTAGTTTATGCATCTGACTTGAATATAACCCAAGAAGTCTTTATTTTTTAATGTCAACTTAGCATTTAAAAAAATCATTCCAAATAATATTCTGTAATTATGAAACAGCAAAATGAATAATAGGAAAATTTATTAGTTTGTAGAATGCCCATTTTATATATATAAAAAATCTTAGATGGAAGGAAAACATTTGCCATATAATCTTTATCATTGGGTACCAAATAAAAAATCAGTATTCTCAATAAACAAGGACCATTCAATTAGATCCTTGGAGTTGCAACAAATATTTCTCATGATATGCACAAAATCTTGTTGGCATTGTTTCTAGATTATGTTCATAAAGGTCTGTGAATGAGAGAACATACTGGTCAAGAGGACCAGTGTCGATAGGCCATTGGATGTGTAGGGAGCTCCATCCCATGAAAAAAATACACATATAAATATATATATATATATATATATATATATATATATATATATATATATATATATATATAGCTATTTCAGTGTGACATGCCATTTCCTTTGTGGTGGAACTATTATGTTTTGTGAAGAATCTTAACTAAGTATACAACACCAATTACTGAGTACAATTTACTATTATATTTATTGATTCATGAGTTTATGTTTGATAATAGTTATATGTATAATATACAGTCTTACTGTATCAATCAGCATACATTTTGCCCAGAAATTTAAATATGTCTACTACTGGAATCAGATCAGGCAGTGGTATATTCATTTTGTCTTGATAAAAGTAGCATTCTGTTTTGTCATAATATATTGTGTATCCTACTAATTGGGCTTTAACAAAGACTTGGTGTTCTTTAAGTCATTTTGATATGTATTTGTCACAAAATCTTATTCCTGATTCAGATTCATTATACAGGTTATATAATTGCAACATAGTATATTAAAAACAGTAGAATTTATGTTGGAACGGTAATTTTTTAATAACTTTCCCAAGAAACTTAAATCAGTCATTTGACATTGTTGTACGTTTTGATGCTCAACCACAGTGTAAGAAGTTCCTTTCCAAATGTCTTATCTTTCCAACCCTATATAATTACCATATTTAAAACTGATCAGTTTATTTATCCCTTCATATCTTCATATCTTCATTGGGTATTTTCCTAATTTCAAATTTGAGTTAACCTTAGCTATAATGCATGTTTTATTTAGCTAAAAATTGATGTTTCAAAAGTATCCCATTTGACTCTCAGATGGTTACAACGTGTTCACATTATCTAACCAGAATTGTTTAAACTTGTCCTGAATATGGGCATTAAACAGGGCACTGGTAAACCAATAAGAGTATGTTTTTGTATTATATTTATAATCTTTCAAATTCTCCTCTATAATCAAATGGATAGCAAATTGATCAGAAGGTGAACAGTGCAAATGGTTAATATTGTTTGCATTGTGAACTATATTATACAAAAGTGGAACAAAATCTATACATGTACAGGCCTTGATACAGATTGGAACACTCACATGCACACACAATAAGAAAGACAGAAAAGGCAGCAAGGAGCTTTAGAGGGCCATCAGTGAAGAGGACCTAGATGATGCCTGCTGAGGTCACTGTGCTCATGCCTGCACTGCTCACAAGTTTAGGAATGCCAGAGGCTTCAGCATCTGCCCTGGTGAGACAGTGTCAGGTATCCATCTTGTATCGGTGACCTGATATGAGTTTCCCAGCAAATGGTCCAGTGGTATCTATGAAGGAAACAGTAAAATATTTTAATCCTCTGTGAGCCCCAACTCTGAAGTCATAGTCATTCACCAGGTTTTTTATATTACTAGCATCTGACATTCATACCTATTTCCCATTACTGGAATTGTCCCACAGTGTGGAGGAATTCAGTACCATGATTAGTGTCATACGTCAAATGGACTATGCCATTTCTGCACTTATACAAAACACAGTGAAAACTTGTGAAAAATGGCAACAGGCATTTAGGTATATTACATGGTGAATGACTAGCTCCATTATAGTGCTCTTTGGTGACCCCATGATGAAGCTGAGCATTACAGATAACCTCTTCAAAATAATCTCATGCCACACAGGTCTTCAGTTGTCTGCACAGCACCATGTAGAACTTTCTGCAAGTTTCTGGTCACAGGTGTGACATGTAGTTTGATGGATGAACAGACATTCATGACCTGATACCTCATTTGCATAATCATCTCACTCAGAAGCCTGAATATGCATGATATGCATGCAAACATCTGAGGAGGGAGAGACACTGTGCTATGGAAGAACCTATAGAGTTCTGAGAGCAGAAGAAGGCTGTCCTGTTGCCAACAAACATTACGGTATAATGCTGAATGTCTACTTCCTTAAAGATCAAGTCGAAAGGGGTGCAGCGGAATCTAAGCAATGTATTCTGTTTTAGGCATTCTATGTACTGCTTTAGTAGACCATGCAAACCACATCAAGTTAATACGCAACAGTGCTATATTTTAATTAAAAATAACAAAATAAAAAAAATACTTGTATTGAGAGTGGTGTTTCCATAATTTGTGGGGTTTCCTTCTGTCTAGCACAATAATTAGCCCAATGATAATGCAAATCGATGTGCTGCACTTGGGTTCATTTATGGCCATTTCCTTGGTTAGAATTACCACTTTTTTATTAAGAGGAAGGTACAGAAAATGTAAAATCTGTCTGTATTCTATGGAGCATATATTTTCTAAGTATCTGTGTGTAAATATTTTCTTTCTGCAAGGAAGATAAACCAGAGGTTAAATTCCAGAGAGGCATTTTCAGAGCATTAAATCCAGTAGTGTCTGACTGCCAATCCTCTTAGTTCCAGTCTGCTGCCTTATGGGTAGTTTATAATTTCATTCTTTAAATTTGAAATTAAATTGCATAGAAACTGGGGATGCACAAGCCAGTGCATTTGTTTGTGCCGGTCTCAAGCCCAGATAAATGGGGAGGGTTGCGTCAGGGCATCCGGCGTAAAACCTCTGCCAAACTACTTATGCGGAGAACATTTCATATTTCCATACCAGATCGGTCGAGGCTCGGGTTAACAATGACTGCCACCAGTACTGTTAGCCAACAGGGTGCTGGCAGAAATTGGGCTACTGTTGGCTAAAGGAGAAGAGGAGGGGGAAGGCATGCCGGAAGGCAGGAAAAGAGGAGGAAGGATAGGAGTGTAGTAGTGAGGGTAGGAACTTTGAATGTTGGCAGTATGACTGGTATAGGGAGAGAGAGCTAGCTGATATTATGGAGAGAAGGAAGGTTGATATATTGTGCGTGCAAGAGACCAGATGGAATGGAAGTAAAGCCAGGTGTATAGGAGGCGGGTTCAAATTGTTCTATCATGGTGTGGATGGCAGGAGAAATGGGGTAGGGGTTATCTTAAAGGAACAGTATGCCAAGAGTGTTTTGGAGGTGAAGAGAGTGTCTGATAGAGTGATGTTTATGAAGCTTGAAAATGATGGTGTAATGATGAATGTTGTTAGTGCACAAGTTGGGTGTGCAATGGATGAGAAAGAAAAATTTTGGAGTGAGTTGGATGAAGTGGTGGTGAGTGTACCCAAGGGTGAGAGACTAGTGATTGGAGCGGACTTCAATGGGCATGTTGGGGAAGTGAACAGAGGGGATGAGGAAGTGATGGGTAGGTATGGTGTTAAGGAGAGGAATGCAGAAGGTCAGATGACTGTGGATTTTGTGAAAAGGATGGACATGGCTGTGGTGAATACATATTTTAAGAAGAGGGAGGGGTATAAGGTGACGTACAAGAGTGGGGAAAGATGCACAGAGGTAGATTATATCCTATGTAGGAGGGCCAGTCTGAAGGAGATTGGAGACTGTAAAGTGGTGACAGGGGAAAGTGTAGTTAAGCAGCATAGAATGGTGGTCTGTAGGATGATGTTAGTGATCAAGAAGAGGAGGAGGAGTGTGAAAGCAGTGCCAAGGATTAAATGGTGGAAACTAAAAAAGGGTGATTGTGAGGTGGAGTTCAGGGAAGAGTTAAGACAGGCACTGGGAGGCAGTGAAGAGTTACCGAATAGCTGGGTAACTACAGCAGAGTTAGTAAGGGAGACTGCTAGAAAGGTGCTTGGTGTGACATCTGGACAGAGGAAGGAGGACAAGGAGTCCTGGTGGTGGAATGAGGAAGTACAGGAGAGTATACAGAGGAAGAGGCTGGTGAAGAAGAAGTGGGATTGTCAAAGAGATGAAGAAAGTAGACATGAGTATAAGGAGATGAGGCGCATGGCAAAGAGAGAGGTGGCGAAAGCTAAGGATAAGTCGTATGGAGAGTTGTATGAGAGATTGGACACTAAAGAGGGAGAAAAGGACCTGTACCGATTGGCTAGACAGAGGGACAGAGCTGAGAAAGATGTGCAGCAAGTAAGGGTGATAAAGGATAGTGAGGGAAACATACTCACAAGTGAGGAGAGTGTGTTGAGCAGATGGAAAGTGTACTTTGAGGGTCTGATGAATGAAGAGAATGAGAGAGCGAGAAGGTTGGATGATGTGGGGATAGTCAATCAGGAAGTGAAAGAGATTAGCAAGGAGGAAGTAAGGACAGCTATGAAGAGGATGAAGAATGGAAAGGCTGTTGGCCCAGATGATGTACCAGTGGAAGCATGGCGGTGCTTAGGAGAAATGGCAGTGGAATTTTTAACCAGATTGTTTAATGAAATTTTGGAAAGCCAGAGGATGCCTGAGGAGGGGAGAAAAAGTGCTTTGGTACCTATCTTTAAGAATAAGGGTGATGTGCAGAGCTGGAGTAACTACAGAGGGATTAAACTGATCAGTCACAGCTTGAAGTTATGGGAAAGAGTAGTGGAAGCTAGGTTAAGAAGGGAGGTAATGATTAGTGATCAGCAGTATGGTTTCATGCCAGGAAAGAGCACTACAGATGCAATGTTTACTCTGAGAGTGTTGTTGGAGAAATACAGAGAAGGTCAGAAGGAGTTGCATTGTGTCTTTGTGAACTTAGAGAAAGCATATGACAGGGTGCCTAGAGAGGAGTTGTGGTATTGTATGAGGAAGTCGGGAGTGGCAGAGAAGTATGTAAGAGTGGTACAGGATATGTACAAGGGTAGTGTGACAGTGGTGAGGACTGCGGTGAAAGTGACAGATACGTTTAAGGTGGAGGTGGGATTACATCAAGGATCAGCTCTGAGCCCTTTCTTATTTGCACTGGTGATGGACAGGTTGACAGACGAGATCAGACAGGAGTCCCCGTGGACTATGATGTTTGCAGATGACATTGTGATCTGTAGTGAGAGTAGGGACCAGGTTGAGGAGACCCTGAAACAGAATATATGTGTGTAAATGTGAGGGAGGGTAGAGGAATGGTGAGGATGCAGGGAGTAGAGTTGGTAAAGGTGGATGAGTTTAAGTACTTGGGATCAACAGTTCAGAGTAATGGTGAGTGTGGAAGAGAGGTGAAGAAGAGAGTACAGGCAGGGTGGAATTGGTGGAGAAGAGTGTCAGGAGTGATTTGTGACAGACGAGTACCAGTAAGTGTGAAAGGGAATGTCTACAAGAGGGTAGTGAGACCAGCTATGTTATATGGGTTGGAGACGGTGGCATTGACAAAAAGGCAGGAGTCAGAGATGGATGTGGCAGAGTTAAAGATGTTATGATTTGCACTGGGTATGGCTAGGATGGACAGGATTAGGAATCAGTATATTAGAGGGTCAGCTCAGGTTGGACAGTTTGGAGACAAAGCAAGAGAGGCGAGATTGCGTTGGTTTGGACATGTGCAGAGGAGGGATGCTGGGTATATTGGGAAAAGGATGCTAAGGATGGAGCTGCCAGATAAGAGGAAAAGAGGAAGGCCTAAGATAAGGTTTATGGATGTGGTGAGAGAGGGCATGCAGGCAGTTGGTGTGACAGATCAAGATGCAGAGGACAGGAAGAAATGGAAACAGATGATCCGCTGTGGCAACCCCTAATGGGAACAGCTGAAAGAAGATGATGAGAAAATGGCAATTTGAAAGATGAAATGCAGTGCATGCTTATCTTTGTCTAGTGTAACAGTGAAACTAAAGAATGAAGAATGAATCAGGAGCAAATTTACATGTACGTTAATAGAGATGTGGAAAATAACTTACAAATTTAATTGGCTAGACCAACACTATTCATGCCAGCATCCCTCTCTTAAATGGCAGATCCTAACATATGGGTTGTGAGATAAGAACATAATTATATGATGAAGCTGTTCACCTATCTTCTGACATTAACTAAATTTAATATTTTAAATTATAGAGGTCTACAAAAGATGTGAAATGACTCAGAAGAAATGTATCTATGAGTAACACTTCAGCATAAAAAGCAAACTAACTAATTAGTATGCATTTTCAGAAATGAGTCATAGAGGCAAATGCTTTATGCAGAGTAGCTGTAGCCTGTGATCTCAAATCATACACTCTTGTCTGTCCATAGAAAAGAAGCCACATTACTTCACTACTGGACAGCATGTCCAGGTAAACTAGAAAAGCCCCATCTTGTAAAAATACCTGGCTGTATGCTCACACTGAGGTGGGGTGTGTAAGTGTCAACATATACTCCAGCAGCAGCAAATAGCCATCATCCCAAAGTTACAAGTAATTTAGTTAGCTCAGATAGATGTATGGGGCCATAACATCTCCCTCCAATATCATAGCAGATTTGGCTGAACCACACCTCCCACTGATCTTTGCTCCTTCTCTGGGCCCTTGGAGCTAATGTCATTGGTACCCAGTTTTCCAAGATCATCCTTTTGTCAGTGTAAACACTGCTACATTTTTGACATAAACAGTTTCCTCAATCCATTCAACTCCAAGACCTTTGGAGCTGGCTGAGCCACAGAGGTGAAAGGGTGGCATTGATCATTTACATATGAGGTTGATACCAATAGCTTTGCCTCTGATCCCTTTGCTGCCCCATCTTTGTTCATGTACTTCAGTTCTCATTTCCTCAGTAGTGGCCTCAGCCTCAGATCTGGCAGGTCTTTGGCACTGGGAAGGGCATTCTCCATATTTCTCTGAATTAGATTTGACCTCTATTTGCAGACCTTCTTGCTCAGCATCATTTGCTGTAATGTTGGTTTTTAAGGAGTTTTGAGACATTTTTGTCCCATTATTCTTCATGTTATAGGGATATAGAGTTGTATCTGACATGCCATTTCCTCCTAGACTACTCACATTCCCTGAGAATGTCTTTCTAATCATCTTCACCAGGGGCAACCTAACTCCGATAGCCATGATCATTTTCTTGCAGAAGCAACCAGACACTCTTCTAACTTGACCGAGATTTCCCCACATGATGTGCACAAAAATTCACGCATCTCAGTACTAAGTGTCACAGTTTTTACATTCAGAATTTCCTGCCCTCACTACACTCGGATGACAGATGCTGGCTGGATACTGTGATTTGTCTGCTGTAGTTATTGTCAAATGTAGATAGCAGCTTTGCTGTTTGAACAAAAAATGTCTGTTTCTGTTACTTTTTCACCAGTGCCAGTTTACCAAAAACTATACATTTTTGCAACAACTCCATTTTCTAATATGTGCATATTAGACTACAATATTTGAGTAGTATTATTTGAATACCTTGTATATTTTCCTTTTTTTTTTGTCAGAGCCTGAAAATGTAACGCACCTTACAATAACAAATACCACAACAACATCAATGTTCCTGACATGGACTGCTCCAGTAGGACTTCACAGCTACTACATCATTAATACCACTGGAAGTTCTTCTGAGAGTATGATTGTAGAAACTGACTATGTTAACATCACAGGACTGATCCCAGGAGGAAACTACAGTATCAGTGTTTCAGCACATTCATTTGATGGGACGATTGAAGGGGAAAGTGTATCAATGAAAGGGTCTACCAGTAAGTTTTTCTGCTTTTAGTTTTTATGTGAAACTGAGGAGTAATTGTCTTGGTGGCACATATTGTGTGGATGATGCAAGAACCAAATTTATAAGCTATACTTTATAAGCTATTTACTGCTGAAGCAAAAGTCTTGTAGATTCATGCTTTGAAGTCTTTCAAGGCTTCTACAGAAGTCATGAGAGCTGAAACTCCCAGACTTAGCTAGTTTGATCCATCCCTGGCCTGAAATAATGTCAACTTGTAGTCATCTGCCAGTTGTTTTCATCTTTACAGTTTAGAATCCTTAATTGCCTGAGACATTGAAAGCTGAGGAAGGAGAAGACTGATGTAAGTATTATGGGACAACATGCATCTTTCTTGGGTTAGTCAAACACTTGTGAGGATGTTCAGATGTCATATCTCTGCAAAAAAACAAAGAAGATATGAAGCATGCAGAATGCTTTGAACTGGGATCATGAGGGACCTCTCGTTTTTTTAAATGCTGATTACTCCCGTGCCTGATAACTTGTCTGTGACAAAGGATTTACTACTGTCTTAACTGATTCCTATAGGATTTTAATAGATCAGCTGTTTAACTCATGTCCTTTTATTAGTTTTTCAGTGTCTTCTCAGCATGACTCACACATAAAACTCTCCAGTATTATGTTTAACCACTCTGGGAGCCTTAGTTCTCTCAATGTATTATCATTTCTCAATGCATTCCTCTCTTGAGTAACAACTGCAAAGTCATATGATTTTATATGAGAATAACTCTTTATATCATTTCATTAAAAGTGTACATAAAGCAGTCCTATTTCTAATGTCTGTAGTAGGTTTCACTTCTGTCATGTCTGATATAATTATAGTATCTCTCAGACTGAATAATGCTGCATAATCGTTATACATGTCGAATCATTATGTTAATTCCTTGTACCTGTTTCCCTTGTTTTCTGATCCTTCTTCTTTTTCTGTAAGCATCGTTTGTATCCTACCTGAGATTTATACTTGCCATCTCACACTCTTTGCAGTTAAATCATGAGATCTTTTCTTAGTTGTGGTTTTCAGTATTGGGTACTTCCTCTGACATTTTATGCATACTTTTTTGAAAGCAGTGCCTGCCAGCATAGTATATCAATCTATTATACAAGAAGCATGTTTACTTCCGTGGGCAATTAATATAACTATAGTAACACCACACGAATCTAGAATGTGGTTGAGTCAGAAGTGATGCAGTTATGCTTCTATGATGATTTTGCAGATAAATTTAATCCAGCTGTTAGAAGTTGCTTACAGCATACATTTTTGGGAGCCTTAAAAACATCTGACATGCACACATGTATCTCCAGATAACTCAGTGCTTCTCCAAATGGGCACTTATCACCTAGTCGCTACAACTCTTCCAAATAAGCCAGTGCACATGTAAGAGATTTTGTCTACAGCTGTTTGTAACTAGAAAGGTTTAGTCCTCATTTTTATCTTGATCTTTTATAAACCGTTGTTTGTACAATGCATTTAGTATTATTGCTCAGAGAATACAAACTATCCTTAATCTGGACGTGAAATCTCATTATATTTTCAAAATAACTGCAAATTCCAATTCACAAAGTGTTCTTTCGCATATGTAATAGCATGAAGGATAAAATCAATAGTAAAATTAAAATATCTGTTATGAGTCCAGTTAATACTAGGCATGCTGATGTTAGTGGGATCATCCCAGAGGCCTGTATGTTTGAAGATTATTCTGATAACCAGGATCGAGCAAAATTTCACAGAAACTCCTCAGGTAATTACCTGATGTATGGAACTTAATGTTCTAAATATTATTGCTGCAGTGTATATCACAACAGTGGGTAAGGTTTCATAGTAGGTTTTTCATCATTTGATTTAAAGATTTATTATTTTTTTTAGCCACGGAGTTCATACTTGGTTTAACAATCTGAGATTAAAACTAATATAATAGTGAATCTGAATTCAGGATGAACAGTTGTAATGAGAAATGTATCAGGAGCAAAATTCCATGTATTTTAATAGAAATGTGGAAAATTGTTTAAAAAAGTAATTGGATAAAACTGACAACATTCAGTTCCACATCTCTGTCTCTCTCTCTCTCTATACTGATACATCCAAACATTTGTGAGGTTAGATAAGGACAGAGTTAGACAATGTAAGCAGTTATACTATCTTGTGATGCTAACTGTATGTATATACCTACTCATTATTCAAACTGCTGCAGTATTCTGCGGTGGTACAGCAGTAGCGTTGTTACCTCACAGCAAGAGGTTCTCCCATTCGATTCTCGGCTTGGCTTTGGGAGTGCCTTCTCTCTGGAGTCTGCATGTCCTCCCCACAGTTGGGTAGCATTTGAAAGACATGCGCGCGTAAATGGGCATGCTTTCGTTGAAGGTTGGGCATCGAGCTGGCACCTTGGCGTTTCGTAAAAATCTACTGCCAATCATTAGCAGACTGGAGTTCCGCTGAGGCGACCCCTTACCGGGAAAAATCCAAAAAGACAAAGACATTCAAACTGCTGCAGTAGCATCTGGCTGTTTCAATTGTATGCTAGCCAGGGTACAGCAAACAGCCAGTCTTCAAAAAGCTCTGGCTCCCTCCCACACCTACACTTTGACTGCTGATTAGCTAGATCTTTGCAGTTAAATCAACAGTCAGAGAGCAGAGCACTTAAGAGCATCTTACCACCTCAAGGGAAATTAGGTCTTAGGCTTCCCTGGTGCAGTAAGTGGCAACATGCTTCATTTTTGTCAGATAAGTCCCCATACAGGAATTGTTCAACAAAGAAAATATTGCCTCCTTAAATATTTTTGATGTATTTTTTTCTGAACAATACTGGCAATTTCTGCATTGCCAGACAGAATTTCCATGGAAAGAAGACAATATATTTTGAAAATACCTGGCTGTATGCTCACATTGAGATGTGCCACCATATATTAGCAATAAAAGCCAGTATCTCAGTTTTTAAATTCGGAATTTCCAGCCTTCATTATACTTGAATGACAGATTCAGTCTGGCTACTGGAATTTTGTCTGTTGTAGTTATTGTCAAATGTCAGTGAATAGCATTGCAGTGATTTGAATAAATGAGTGTCTATTTCTGTATGTTTTCAGCAGTGATGGCTTATGCTTAATTAGCCATTTGTGGAACAACTCCATTTACCAAATCTTGCATAAATAGTCTACACAATTCTAAAAAGAGTTACTGGTCTTATTAAATATTTTCATATTTTTTGTCAAAGCCTAAAAAGATTAAAAAAAAACACAATAACAAATACCATAACAACTTCTCTGTTTATGATATTGACTGCCCAAATAGGACTTCACAGCTACTACATCATTAATACCACTAGAAATTCTCCTGAGGGTATGGATGTAGCAACTGACTATGTCAACATAACAGGAATAACCCCAGAAGGAAACTACAGCATCAGTGTTTCATTTGATGGAATGATTGAAGGGGAGAGTTTATCAGTAAAAGAATCTATCAGTAAATGCCTGTGCTTTTACATTTTCTGTGAAAATGAGGGGCAGTTGCCCTGATTGTACATATTGAATGCATATGTACTCTTTCCACATTTTTACAAGAGCATATGTTATGCATACATATATTGTTCTGCTTATGAAACACTGGCCAGTCACTAAAGGTTCTAGCCTAAAGAGTGCTGCAACTGTTTTTGTGAAGCTACACAGATTATTTTTACCTTCTTTATATATATACATATATAGTTTACTATTAAAATCTCGAAAGTTAAAAAAAAATACAGGTACTTTTGAGCAAAGTGTTTCACCGAAAGTACACATCACCTAACGTCCCTAATATTGAAAAACAGCTGTTAATGTCGAAAATGTCGAACACGACATTTTCAGCACTTAACAGCAATCCCAGCCTTCCTGTAACTCCCTAACTAGGAAACCTACCATCCCGTTTATGCAAGGGGGCAAGCCCCCCTGCGCCCCTCACACCCCCCAACTATATATTCCAACTCTGAGATCGCACTACAGTGAGGAAAGGGATGTATTTCCCTTACTGCACTGTACATAATCTAACGTTATATTTACTAATGTACAGACCATTCGCAAATATTCCTTTCAATTACATGGCCGGCACACATATGAACTGTTCGAACATCTGTAGTTTGAATAGTTCATAGACGTGCAATGCTATATATATATATGGGTTCACTACATATGACCGAAAACACACAATCCCGATGCCCAGAATACCGAGCCCACAAGACCGACAGCCATATGCATGAATGTACACATTACCGATGACCAGAATACCGTTTGCCTAAAATCTCGAAAAAAAGATACAACGGCTGTAACATGCTGACAAACAGACAAACCAACACCAAAACCGAACGCTACATGTATAATGTATAACCTCACCCAATTTTGTAAAAATACACAAAACATCAATGTCCGTTGCAATATCCGCACACCATCATAGCAACGGAAAACACTTGTCCTCCACACCGGAAATGTAACAGTTGCTAGTAAGTCCCTCCACAATGTATAAACAAACTCCAATTATGACACAAAAGACTAACACATAATTGTACAACGGCACTGTATCCATCATATTGCAGGTATATTGCTTCACATCTTAACCAGCCGTGCTATGCATCTAACGAAATCCAGACTGGAATACTCAACTTTGTTATCCAGTAGTCATTGGAACTTTTGTTGTCTATCCTGAACCCACCTACATTTGGGAGAGGGTGGACATCCTGCTGCTAGATGCTCATGTAGGCCATCTACTCGAGTCTATTCTCTGGTTAGGTAGGTCATGAGTACAGATAGATCTGTTGCCCTATCCGCTAGTAGACATTTCATTTGCTGATGCCACGCCTCCACAGAGTTCTGTGTGTGTGTGGCAGAAAAAGTCTGTTTAGCTCTGAGATGTTCCAAAATCTAATAGGGAATAAGGTTGGAAATCTAGTAATGGCTGCTGATCTTGTAGCAAACTTCCTCACACAGCCCAGGACATACCAGTCCATGAAATACTTAATCACTTCCCTACCCTTGTCAGGGAATGACTCTTTCAATGCAGTGAATGCTGCTAGTACCTCTGACTCCTCAAGGAATGCCAGATCAACTAGTGATTTAACAGCCAACTGAAACTCATAGCTGCAGTTGTACAAAGACCCCAAAACTAACTGCTGCACTTTGTGCCAGACATTCTGGCCAAAGTGAAATAAACATCCCTTGGCAGTTATGTCAGTGAAGTTTAACTGAATACCTCATAGTCACAAAGCACATACTGGAGTAAAGTGTGAAATTCTAGGATGCAAACAGATGTAGCATGCAATGCTATAGCATGTTACAGGCATGAAGTGACTTTTTTTACATCAGCCCATATATGAGTGGAACACATTTATTGTATCCACAGCACTTAACTATCCAATGTATGCTATATAGTTGGCGGCATACGGCGCCCCTGCAGAAGTACGTCCCATCCATCAACCATATTGTAGCCACACTCAAGTCATGCAGGTTAGTCACTGTACTAAAGACCATTACATGTGTGCCTGAGCCTGTATCAGTAGCCCGTTTCACTATAAATTCACCTGATTGTAAGGGGAAGCGGCTAAAGTCTAGTGTCTCTAAGGTTAGGTTAGGTATGTGTCCTACAGCTGCATTCTTACACCTGACATGGTGTATTTGTTGCAACATGGCCTTCCTGTTCAGAAGGCTGGGTACACATGCTAGGGAATTGGATGCCAAAGCATTATCTACCAGTAAGCATGGAGTGTCCCTAGACATGGCAGCTTTCTCGTGGAGTGATCCACAGATGCTGTAAAGTTCTACTTCTAACGGATCACCCGCATGATTGTGAGGCATGGATTTTTGTAGTCTCTCACCTTCTGATAGAGACTCAGTCACTGTTCTTCCCTTGCAAGTGTTGCTTCACTTCCACTTGCAACACCAGTAACGCTTACTACCAGATTTCCATTCTAGATGGTAGATGTACCCATTGATTATCAGCACATCCTTACATTTCTGAGATCTCAGCCCTTGGTAGAGCACACCAGCAGTACCGGGTACATCATAGCTTTGGTTGGCCATCCCTGCAGTGTCAGCCATTGAACAGTCTAGTAGAAGTTACATCCACTTATATACTGGTGGTTCTTAGGCTGGTATGTTTCTATAGCGTTGGTGGTTGAAAGTCTGCTATGTTATGGTGTTTAATGAGCTGTTACAGTATTCTGGACATCGGTAATGTGTACATTCATGCATATGGGCTGTCGTTCTTGTGGGCTTGGTATTCTAGGTGTTGGGATTGTGGGTTTTCAGTCATATGTAGTGAATATATATATATATATATATATATATATATATATATATATATATATATATATATATATATATTTAGATCCCATTTAGACCTTTAGAAACTCAAAATCCCACTTACCCAAAACCCAAAAGAAGAGAAAAAAAGAGACAAAAAACTGACATCCAAGAAGACTGAACATCCAGAACACCGAGAAATCACTAATGGTAAGTATCCACTTGGCCAGCATGCTGACCTTTGCCCCTTCCTTCCACAGTAGTGCGATCTTGGGGTTGGTATATTTAGTTAGGGGGGTGTGGGGGGCAAAGCCACCTACATGGGTGGGTTTTCTTTGCTTCAGATTTTGGGTTGGGTGATCAGTTACTTACTGTTATTGTTTTGTTGGTGTTTTGGGTGGTTGGTCTTCTTGGATCTCAGGTTTTTCATCTCGGTCTTTTGGGTTTCGGGTAAGTGGGATTTTGGGTTTCTGAAGGAGAGTCATTGAGAGAGAGATAGATAGATATAAATGTATATATGTTCCAACAGCTTGGTATAAGACAGTAGCAGATACATTTGAAGTACATTATGTTAATTTTGCAGGAACAGTCTACATTTTCTTCATAGTGATTGTAGATGATGTATCACAGATTAAATTACACATACAAAGTTGTGATTCCCTGCTGGCTGAGGAAAATAAATCTATGTTTTATCTGTGAGTTGCTTAAATTAATAGAATTGCTTTCTGTTTTACCTGTACCATTTTGTTTTCTGTTTTAAGAAATGCTTGGCCTGGTGTTTATGTTCTATGTGGCAGACAGACAACTTACCCAGGCTGCACATTTCATATGTTTTTTTTCATTGGTTAATTTGTTTCTTGACTGATACTTAGAGGATATCTGTGGCTTTGTCTTTTTTAACTGCAAGCAGTGCTGGTTATTCCCTGATGGTCGAGAAAATTAAATCTTTTTATCTATTAATTGCTTAAAATGATATAGCTGCTTTTTGTTTTACCTGCTCCATTTTGTTTTTTGTTTTAAGAAATCTAATTGGCCTGGTGTTTTTCTTTTATGCATGGAAAGTTACTTAAATTACACAATCTATACATATCTGTGGCTTTGTCTTTTCTAACTACAAGCAGTGCTGGTGATTCCCTGATGGGTGAGAAAATTAAATCTATTTGTATCTATTAATTGCTTATAATGATATAGCTGCTTTTTGTTTTACCTGCTCCATTTTGTTTTTTGTTTTAAGAAATCTACTTGGCCTGGTGTTTTTGTTCTATGTGTGGAAAGTTACTTAAATTACACAATCTGTACATTTCACGTTTTTTTCATTGGTTAATTTCTTTCTTGAGTCATACTTAAATGCAGACAGAATATTTGTGGCTTTTTCTTTTCTGATAAGATTCAAAGCCTACAAAAACTACAAGCACAGTTGGTGACTCCCTCCCATTCCTTCACCAGCTTTTTAAACTTGGTGAATTTAAGCTGCCCACCCTTACTGTAAATTGAACATTATAAGCTCCTTCCTTTCTACACTGCTGTTTATATCTTGAATTATTAATTTGCCTTTCCTTGTGCTCATTTTGAAAAAGGTGCATTTTGTGTCTCATTGTCTGTTCTACTGATTTCATCATCTAGGTAACTGTTGGATAAAGTAGTGTATTTTTACACTTTAGCAAACTGTTTTCTTTGTTTTTATATCAAGATGACAGAGGATTTTCCATCCAGTAGCAATGGGTGGTAGCCTGGTCTGTATAGGTTGGAAAAACACACAAGAGATTGCTGCATGTAGTTGTTTTATTGGCTGGAGGGCCATTATTAGTCAGCTTGCCTTGTTTTAGTGCCTTTATAAATTCTGCACAATTGAGTCGCTCATTTCTGCAAAGCAAAGTACTGTTATTGAATAATCACACCTTTATAAGCTGTTTAAAACACATTGCTGTTATCTTGAATTACTTACTGCCTTTCCTTAATTTTAAGTTTAAGTTTGTTTATGGTAGCATTTTACTCTGGACACTCATTTGTTGTGTTTTTGCATTTGGAGGATGGGGATTATTCATCTAGTGGCAGTAGGTGTTTATCTGGTCTATCAGAGTTAGGAAGCACACAAAAGGGCTCTAAGTGTAGTTGTTTTATTAGCCAGATGGCTGAGTAGTCAGTTTTATGTATTTCCATTGCTGATATATATTTGCCACATTTACACAGAGCTGCTTGCTCTGCCAGTGCCCTGTACAGACACATACATCTGGAAACATTGCTTATTTTCATTATACTGTGAAAGTTTACTGTGCTATTTATTGTTTTTTGCACTTCTTTAAAGTTTGAAGTTGCATTTTCAAACTGCTGTAAGGGCTGCTGTTCTGCACTGAAATACATTTTATCTAGTGTTTCTTAGTTAGTATTAGGCATCTGTTTGAGGTTCATTAACACTTGGCCTCCAGTAAATGTATGCACTCTTTTGGCAGGAAATGGCTGATTTCACCTTTCTGAGTTGATAACTGCTGGTTGAAAGCTCATTATCTGCTTACCTGATTGGCCTTAGGGAATAGTTAGTGTTTTTTTTTTTCTGATTGTATATAAGCCTCATATTTGCGAGAAGCTGCTCTTTGCTCAGTGGCAGTTGCTGGTGTTCTGTATACACGCAATCACCAGAAGTTGGAATTTCCTTATAAAAGCCACCTCAGAACTTTACCTCAGTCTTGTTTACTCATGGTCTACTAGTCTGAGAGCTGAGCAGCATTATTCCTTTATTTAGGACTATTTAGGTCTAATTTACCTTGTTATTGCACCCAGGACCATTGCTGCTCAGAGAACACCTAGTTTGGGTGCTGGGCAGCATTGCTGGTTAGGTTAGCTGCAGATTATACCTAGTAAGCACCCTTCCCTCATCTGGTTACAAACACCCTTCTTTCCAATCCCTTGCAAGCATGCATTAGGACTTGCAACCATGGCTGGACACTTTTCTGTTGTCTCTACATCCAACTTGGTAGACATGGCATTGTGAGGCAATGTAACAACTGTCTTATGTACAGTGATAAGCAATTATTTATCAAAGAGATAAATACAATATGTGAAAGATGCAGTTACACATTGACACTGAAGGCTAGACTCTTATATACAGACACAAAAAGCAAGAAACAGGTTGTCAGCAACTCATATATCTCACTCACTGCACCCAGAAAGGACCACACACATAGACTCACATATGCAGAGGTACTCGCATGTAACTTACCAAAACATCAAACACCTCTCAGATACAGTCCTCAGAAGCTCCTCATGCACATAAACAAGACAATTCCCATCACAACACATAAAGCCACATCTCACTGTGTCTCAACTACCAAGCTTATAAGGCAAAACACACCACAATCCAAAATTCTGGTCATGGGAGACTCTATTGTGAGACACACTGATGTTCCTCCTACCTGGCTGGATGAAGGGAAGGTTATAGATCATGCAGGCAATTAGATCACTTACCCTAAAGTACCAGTGTGGCTCAGTCATTGTGCATGTGGGTGTGAATGACCTGTGATGTACCTTCCTGAACTATATAAACAGAGACACGATTTAGCTCTTGGCATATGTGTCACAGGTAGATATGAGCCTAGCACTGAGCAGCTTTCTACCATCTCCAAGGATGATGCCACTATACCACTAGAAAATGATTGACTTTAATAATTGGCTTATCTACTGGTGTCATCCCCAATAGGTCTAATACTTATCAGCCTGGGAGGACATAGTTGAAAGGCCACTATACTTTATCAGGGAACCTCTAGGCTTTCAGATATTGGCCAAAACATTATCCACCCCTTAGTGTCATTTTAGACATTGCTAAACAGACAAATCTTCGAACATAACCTTGTAATCCCTGGAATCTCTCTTCATGTCTGTGCAGCTACTGAAACATGAACCATGGAAAGCGCTCCAACAATGCATGACTGAAATGCCTTTCATATGTTCAGACCATGCACTGAACATGAAAGAGCAAAAGGTGGAGATGTTTCTATCTACATAAAGGATAATCACACCTCAAGGCTGGTCAGACAATATGGCATGCTTGAGCTGCTCCATGTCCAACTAACCATGGGAAAAATCCATTACCATGTCCTTGTTAGCTATAGGTCCCTCACCATGAACCAGGAACCCATTCAACATACCTGAAGTTATTAGAATCACTCGGCATCCAGCCCAGTCCCATACTCATAGGTGATTTCAACTATCCCTCCATTAATTGGGGGGCATACATGACCACAAACATGCAGGACCAAAGATTTCTTGACTTTGTAAATTCAAGTGCCCTGGAGTAAATATTAGGCACTCCCACAGTGGGAACAAATATCCTAGATGTGGTACTCACAAATATGGAAGAGTGCTACCCCTCCCCCAGTATGATCTCTTCACTGGTAAGATCAAATCACAAAGTAGTCTCACTTGAAATAAAGATAAAACTAGTCAACATCACCTAACCCCAAAAGCTTTAAGAACTTTTCTAAGGTAAATTATCCCCTATTAAGGGACAGCATAGCTAGTTTCCAAGATCCCCAAATCCAGAAAACACAGAAAGCTATGCAGGTGTACACAAAAGCCTTGGGTGACCATATAAACAACTGCATATATACAGCAGTGCCAGACTGAAATAATCCCAGGTCAAATTGCAAAAACAAGCCACCCTGGTGGACCCCCCTGGTATTAATATGTTGTACAACAAAAGAAAGAAAATCCTGTTGAGAAGTAAGAGGGGATGTGCAAAACAGAGCAAAAAAGTCCTTCATTAGTGTAAACAAGTGAATCTGGGAAGTAGTCAAGCCTGTGAAAGCAGACTTTAATGTGAAAATAGTCTCCAAAGCTAAGGATAACCATAATGTATTTTTCAGTTACATCTGCAGTGTTAAGGACAACATCCAACAATGTTTGGAATTAGTTGTAGATGACATCAACTATACTGTGCTGGAAAATATAGCAAATCTGCTGGCTGACAAATTCAGCTCAAATTTCATCTTCCCATCACCCCCAGTTCATAGGCAAGAGAAAAAATAGAAAAATACACTTTATTCATCTGCTTTAACTATATATGTGCTTCCTCCTACTGTATTACTTTATTAAGCTTTTTGCTGCATATTCTTAAAGTGTTCAGTTGCATTTAGTCTTATGCATTTATGACTGTTTGTTAGTAGCTTGACTAAATTGTAACTGATATTCTAAGCCTCTTGGTTTTCATTTAAGCATGCAGGCTTCAAACTAGGTATCCTGCATAAAGAAAGTTTATGGTGTACACTCTTGTGGCAGGAGAGTCTAGCCTATGCCCTTTTGAGCTGGGAATTGCTGGTTGAAGACTTATTGTGTCTGGTATTCGAAAAGTGTCTTAGTTCTGGTTTAAGCACTCAGGCTCCAAACCAGTTATTTTGCATTATTTTGGTCTACACTCTTGTAGGAGGAGAAGGTAGTCTCCACCCTTCTCAGCTGAGTATTGCTGGTGATGGCTTATTGTACCTGTTATTCTAAGTGACTTTGTTCTGGGTTAAGCACTTAGGCTCCAAACAAGTTATTTTACATTAAGAAGGTTTGTGGTCTACACTGCTGTGGCATTACTGTATAGACAGATTTTTTAACTACTAGAGTATCTAGTTTTCTCATAGCTGAGTGTTGGTCATTAAGTTCCTTGTCTTACTGTTCAATATTTAAGTTTTCCTCACTCCTCTCTAATAAATCAGTGGCCATGGATATGGACTTCCCGAATCTCTCTGTGGCCAGTTTGGTTGAGATGGGCATTCTGAGGCATTGTAGTAATTGCCCAATATACACTGGCAACCCACTTATTCTTCATAAAACAGATACAGTATGAGAGAGGTATAAATACATTTTAATGCTTGAAGCAAAACTCTCTCATACAACCAGATCTTATCCTGCAGAGGTTGCCAATGACATTTACACCATGCCTAATGCACAGGTTAAAGACCATACACATAAAACTACTTACACCGAGGCACTTAAAGGTAACTCTCCTAAAACAGTAAGACCTGCTGCAGTCTAAGGGTCTTTAGCCATCATGTAAATACACTATTAAACACCACCCACAGCTACACAAATAACACTGTATCCAGTGCCTCTGCTGCTAAGCACTTAAGGCAAACCAGCACACAGCCAGATTTTCTGGTCATTATTGGTTCAGTACTGAGGCACTCTGATGTCTCCCTCACCAGACTGAGTAAGGAGAGAGTGACAGTTAGCTGCCTTTCTGGGGCTATGATCCATTAAGTCACACAGACACTCAAGTCATTGAACCATAGGTACCAGTATTACTCTGTCATAGTCCATGTGGGTGTTAATGATCTGAGACGTACCTCTCTCCATTATATGAAACAAGACATGATTGAGCTTGCTGATTATGTGGTAGGTATCAGCCTAGCACTGAGCAGAATACTGCCTTCTCCAAGGATGATGCCACAATACCAACAGAAAATGATTGATTTTAACAATTGGCTTACCTTCTGGTGTCAATTCAATGGGTACAATATTTGATGCCCTGGGGGGAAATGGTTGATGGACCCTGCTACTTTGCAAGAAATGGTCTGCATTTATCCCCCTAGGCTTTCTGATATTGGCAGAGACATTTTTCACCCCCATAATGTCATTTTTAGACAATGCCAACCTGATAAACCTACTGACTTAACAGAAACTATGAATTTCACACCTTTAGAGCAGCTACTGCACAGGAGGGAACTAAAGGTGGAGGAGTCTCAGTCTATATTAAAACCAACCTCACACCCAGACTAGTTAAAGTGTGTGATCAACTGGACCTTGTACATGTGCAACTCACCATAAATGGGGTGTTGTACCATATCCTTGCAACCTATAGTCCCCCTCATCTTCCAGGAAAATCATACTAAGTATCTCAGTGTACTAGATTCCCTCACCATTCAACCCAATATGATATTCATGGGGATCTCAGCTACCCTAATCTTTAGATCAGGAAACCTACACCACTTCTAATGAACAAGCCTAGAGATTCTTAAACTTTGTTAATACCAACATCCTGGAACATTCTCCTACCAGGTGTACAAACTTGCTTGACCTTGTACTCACGAAAATGGTGGGCCAATGTTCTTCACCCATTTTAATATTTTGCTTGTCAGATCTGACCATAAGGCAGTATTACCTGAAATAAAAATTAAATCTCGGCATCCAGAGAAACCAAAAACCTTTGGGAACTATTCCAAGGCTAACCTCTCTACTAAGCACCACCTTGGCTAAATTCCAAGTATCCCCATAACCAGTAAACACCATAGCATACACTGAGTTATTTACAAAATCTCCATACAGCCATATTGATAGCGGTATAGAGCAAGCTTTGCCCACTTGTATTTAGAATAAGACAAACTCAAAAGACAAGCCACCCTGGTGGAATCACAATATCACTCATTTATACAACAAAAGAAATAAAATCTTGGCCAAGCATAGTAGGAACAAAGCCATATATACTAAAAGCCCCTTTCCCTACCTAAACAGGGAGCTAAGAGGGTTAATTAATACTTCAAAGGCTAAATTTGAAGAAAAAATAGCTTCTCAGGCAAAGGACAACCACAAAGCTTTTTACAGCTATGTCCATAACCTCAGAGGAAATACACAACAATGAGCAAAACTTACTGTAAATGGCATTACCCACACTGAACCAGAGGCCATTGCCAACCTTTTGGCTGACAGCTTGAGCTCAAAATTCTCCCCCCACCTCCATCCAATAGTCCAAAAGATACAAATGATCCCCCTAACTATTACTAGGGAACAGGTCATCAATGCACTTTCCAAGGCCAAAAACACTACATCAATGGTCCCAGATAACATCCCAGGATGAAACATGACCTCACTGGTCCACTTGAATTTCTTTTCAACCACAGCTTTCAGTGAGCTTATGTGCCTAAGGAATGGCACAAAGGAGGTCCAACCACTGATCCAGGTAATTACAGGTCCATAAGTCTTACCGGTCTCTTATGTAAGGTCATGGAAATAATCATCATGGACATGATAAATGAGGATATAAGTAAACTGCAAAAACTGGACCCATTACAGTTCAGCTTTCTTAAAGGAAAGTTATGCCTATTAAATCTGGTGGTCTTTTTTGTGAGGGTCACCAAAGCACTGGATGAAGGTTAGACTGTGCACATAGCTTACCTCGACCTGGCAAAAGCTTTTGATACAATTCCTCACTCAGGCATTGTAGACAAGCTCACTAATTTAGGTATAAATCCTGTTATCACCCACTGCACAGTCAACTGGTTCAATGTTTGGCAAGAGGTCAAAATAGGCTAGGCCACCTCCAACAAGAGGCCAGTCACTATTAAAGTCCCCTAGGGCTCGATACTAGGCCTGCTTCTTTTTGGTATATATTACTCTGAAATGGAAGCAAATTTTGAATGTTTATGGCTGACTAAATTTGCAGATGAATTTAAGCTGGGGGTTATCATTGACTTCTCTGCAGATACTAGCATTCTTCAAGAAGGCCTATCTCTGGCTAAGAAATGGTGCCATGGTCTTAAACTCATTGCATAATTGTACCGTTTGGGAAGTCAGCCATTCCTGTTTATTACCACATTGATAATACACCCCTAAGAGTAGACCGCTAAGAGCTGAGTCCCTCTATTACCCAGTTTAATTGCAAGCTAGGCCAGTGGATGGGGAATAGAAAATTTACACTGGGCCTGACACCCATGTCCCTAATGGACAGAAGTACCTTATAAATGCTTGTTCCTCAATGTCCTGATAGGATACAGGATATCATTATTCTTTTGGTAAAACTTGACTAGGTTAGAAAGTCCCCCTAGGTGGTTAGCTTAGTAACAGTCTAGGAATCTATGAATCTATAAGAAATACCTTCCACCACTCCACTGACAATTATCACCAAAGAACAGGAAGCTTTCTAAAGCTAAAAACATGGCTTCAATAGGACCTGACAATATACCAGGTTGCATCTTATACAGCTTAAATCAGGACTTATGAGACCCATTAGGATCTCTATTTAACCACAGTCTCTCGACTAACTTTGTCCAGATACAGTGGAGGGCAGAAACAGTCATCCCTCTGCATAAAGGGGGAAACATCTACTGACCTGGGAAATTACAGACCCATAAGTTTGACTAGTCTTTTATATAAGGTCATGGAAAGAATAATCATGGACCTGATAAATAATGATATAGGAAACCTGCAAACACTGGACCCCAACTCAATTCTACTTTGTCAAGGCAGGTCATGCCTACTGAATCCAGTGGATTTCATTAAGAAAGTCACCAAGGCCAGGGATAAGGGTAAAACAGTACATAAAACCTACATTGGCATGGCAAAGGCATTTGACACAATTCTCCACTCTGGTATTATGAATAAACTCACAAAATGGGCATAAACCCTGTGTCACCAGATGGATAACCAACTGGCGGACAGACAGGACACGTGGTTAAAGTGAGTGAATCCAGATCAAGCATGAAGCCAATTACTAGTGGTGTGCCACAGGGCTCAGTGCTGTGACCATGCCTGTTCTACATATACTTCTGAAGAATGGCTTAAAACTAAATGTGAAATAAATGTATTCTCATTCCCTTTGAGAAGTCAAATACCCCTGCAAATTACAACATACACAGCACACCCCTAAGAGTGGATTCAGAGGTGAGAGGTCTAGGTACACAGATAGATAGTAGCCTGAACTTTGACTGCCATGTTGCGAGGAAGTCCTTCTATGCGACACAGCTTATAAGTAAGGGTAAGGCATCCAGATCCAAGGAAATTATAGTCCCATCATACTCAGCCCTCATTAGTCTAGTAGTTGAGTACAATGTGCCACTTGACATGTACTTGACTAGGCACTTACAGCAGCCGGACTGACCTCAGAGGTTCCTCACAAAGAAAATACCAGATGCAAGCATGCCCAATGTGGATAGATGAAAAGCCATATCCCTTTACTCTGTCTCCTTCTGACTACTAAGGAGTGACCTATGCCAGATCTACAGGACACTTACAAATCCAGCCATAATGGAGCTGCTACACATCCACAAGTCAAACAGCATGAGAATCACCTGATCTAGGGATTAAAACTGAGTCAGTGACTCAAACAAAACATGCCGAAGAGAGACATATATGTGTCTCAAAGATTTCCCTTTGTTTGTGTCACTCATCTGGTCAGGATGAAGCAGATGAACAGTTGTGGATTCTGTTCAAGCAGCTTTATTATATACAAACACATCAGGACTGAAGCTTAGTAACTTAAATTTTAATAAACTTATAAACAGACTGATTACCACACTCATACATGTTCACATTCTGGCTGCTCTCTCAAAATAGCACTGCTGCCTGCACGTGCTCGCATTTTATATGCATGTGCCACACTTGGGCATGCTTCTTAAATATAAAGCAAGCACACAGTTCTACATCCCCCTTCTTCGAGAAATAGTGCATGCATTAATGATGACATTGATTGACATGCAGTTTGTACAGAAATAATCCTTTGGCATGCAATTATACAAAACTATATACACATAAACAATTATGTCCAGGCTGCTGTGTATTACACATTGGGTCTAGAAATATGACCAAATCATGTGACATCGAAATTAGAACTAGGTCTAGCAATGGAGACTATCTTTACTGAATGTTCAACTTTGGGAACATCTGGGATGTCATCAGGAATGGAAGTAGGTGTTGAGACATATTCTTCAGTAGGAGCTATGTCTGGATTGCTCTGAGATCTAGAGTCTGTATCAAAGGTAAGATGCTGTGATATCAGTTCTGTAACAGGAAAGAGATGTAATCTATACCTCTTGATTCTACAAAGTAGGATCTGGGCTCTGCACATATACCTGTCACTTGACCAATCCAGTTGAAGCCTTTTGCGTTGTATCCTGACTGTCTCTCATTTCATCAATGGACGAAGAGATCTGCTCATTTTATCATAACTGGACTTCTGGAAAGAACACTTTCTGAATGGTTGGGCTTTGATTGCTCTGTTGTTTTTTAGCTTTAGGCACCAACTAGCTGGAACTGATAGTTAAGGTTGTTCTGGTTTGCCTAGATAGAAGTCTCAAGGCAGGTGAGCCAAGTATGTTGTCTAGAGGTATATTTCTGAGATTGAGTAAATTTGAAAAGACATCAGTATTGACATGCTTTGACCTCTCTAGCAATTGCTTTGCACTCTGTACTGCACACTTAGCCAGGCCGTTTGACTGCGGATATTCTAGACTACTAGTAGTATGAACAAAGTTCCACTCTTTTGCAAATTTCTAAAACAAATGACTAGTAAACTAGGTACCATTGTCAGAGATAAGCTTATGAGGACTACCATGGACTGAAAAATGACACTTCAACTTAGTGATAACAGTCGTACTCAATCCAAAGAGAAGCGTGACTTTCCAATAAGCAATAAAATGAAAGTAGAAATTCAAACAAATATATCCATATAAGTTAGCAAATTGTTTATTCCAAGCTTCTTCAGACTCTTAACACAAACTAAAACCTTAAGCATCACTTTTAAAACCAACAAAAGCTTGTGATAGGATCTCTATGATCACATGTTTACTTCATTTAAAAATACAGAGACCAATTAATCTCGATTCCATAAATGTTATCCTGTTAAGCTAAGTGAAATACTAGTATATTCAAAGTATGAACTAGATAGTTCATAATAAACATACATGTAAAAAGCACACATTATAATATTTTAAACAGTATATCTCAGAGCATTGTCATATTTGCTTATGATCTCATAGTACTTAGAAATCTCGTACTGAGCTTTCAAACAGTATATGTCAAAACTTCAGACTTGGTCAACATTTACAGGAGATTAAAAGTTTATATCACATTAGCTAGACTATTTCATAATCAAAGTTAAAAGCAATTTTAAAAATTACTTTATCTCTGCAATTTCCAAAATATCTTTAAAACTTACAGCACAACAGAACATTCTCAGCGGTGTCGCCTGGCTGATTCTTGAATGTAAAACAAATCATTAAAATATAAACAATCTCTCTATTTAAAAAGTCAGCATTCATAATCAAGGACATAGATATTTCAGGATGTACACATAACTTACAGAACTACGGATGAAAGATTGCTTCAACAAACAACAAACCATCCATATACAAACAGGGCAATGTCTAATAGTTAACATGACTCTCGCACAAACCCCGCAATGGTGGAAATATGCAGCACTGACCTATGCAACCATAAATTTATAGTAAATATTTGATTACTTGCACTTTACAATCTTTACATCCCTAATAACTAAATTAAAATATATAAACAATAAAATGGAATATATAGAAGCTATTTCTTAAACATTTATTTTGGTAACCCGAGTGGCATCCTGAGGTGTCTTGCATTAGTCTTTTAGTAAAACAAACAAGACATAATACCTTTCAATGCTAAATGTAGACATGCAAAGGGTCATTTTTGTGACAAGTGTTATAAGTTTATAAAATGTCATATAGAAATAAGTCATCTACATCATGGTCATAAAGTTGTGGGCAAAATGTACCTAAATGATGTATAATTTAGAAACAATAACCTTCTACTTTTCAGAAATGGCTTTAATTGAACTTTGTCATTAATCTTATGATCCATCTTGTTTCTTGTTCTAATGTTCTGTTAATTAAGTCACCACCTCTGAATCCTTCAAACACACATTGAATGGCACAGAATTTAAAGGAATGACTGATACCAGTTGATCTTTTATGTCTAGCCAATGCATTATGTATATTACATTTCAGTTGGTGTTAGTGTTAAACTAGTTTCTTTATTAATATAAGTACATTGGTCAACCTGTTAACTAGTGGATGTCTGACATCTTTATCTGAATTCAGAATACCCCAGTGTTTCTTCATAAAACTTTTCACTTGCAGGCTCATTTTACTAAAAGTGAGGTTAGCTCTGACCTCATTTCCATACTTTGTCTATGTAATATGTTATTTCTTTGACAGTCTTTCCTATAAATTGTTGTGTTGATCATACCATTGGTCATTCAAGATTGCTAACTGAGAAGTTTGCAGTAAATTTTAAGAAGTCCGTGGTATTATCCAAATAGGAAACAAACAAATATTCAGTAATCAGTCTTATTCCTATGTCATTAGGGATCACTGTGAACAAGCTAACCACATTGACCTGCAACAATAGGTCTGAATGGTGGGTCTCTGTTATCTTCAAGCATCTGAAACATTTTGTTGGCATAGTATGTATAGTCCATAATGACAACGACCTGTCATTTCTCAATGAATTCAAAGCTTGCCTTTGTTTATAGTTGTTTCTATAATAGTATCTACTAGATCATTCTGCCAACGATATTAATAAAGTGAACTCAAGTAAAAAAGTCGACATTGAATGTAAAACAAAATGCTGTGCGCTGTTGTGCTTACGTACCATAAGCGTTTCCATATAAACAATAAAATGTCTA
The DNA here is from genome assembly GCF_019279795.1 of Protopterus annectens. NCBI lineage: Eukaryota > Metazoa > Chordata > Ceratodontiformes > Protopteridae > Protopterus > Protopterus annectens. The sequence goes on from NC_056734.1 coordinate 631,629,708, forward strand.
AAGTTAACATGAATGACTCGCACAAACCCGCAATGTAAATTTATATTATTGTTGCGGGTTTGATTAGTCATGTTAACTATTAGGATTATATTTTAATTTAATGCATATGGTATCGTAAGTACTATCTAGTTCATAGAACCTACTTCAAGTGTCAGATTTAGACATTGTGTCTCTGGGGAGTACAAGTACTCATGGACTTTTTAATCCAGCTCAAGATGGAGGGGACTACTCTCAGTTGGTATGACTAACTTTGGACATTTCAAAGACTTACATGAATTAGAGACTGTGTTTACTAAATTAATCAAACTACAAGTTCAGAGACATTATTTAAACTCTTAGTGAGTTTCATCTGCCTGAAAGGGAGACTGAGATTGATTGTTAACAATTTATTTAAAGATTTTGAATGCAAATATATTGATAAAAGTATGTGTGAAATGTCCCTCAGAGAGGCCATCAGGTAACAGGTAAAAGTTTCAAGAATACTATATCATAACCACACCTGTTAACAAACCAGATAGATAACTACAATAATAACACAGATAATAGATTGTCCAACAAACTGACCTCACATAATAAACAGAGTGATGGTTCTGATGTTCCAAATACTGGAAACAGCATATAGGGCCTGACCTACAGTTGACAGAATCTAATCATATAGAATTTTGGCCAGATAGTAGGTTATTATGAAAAAATATCGTCCAAACGGTATATATGTCATAGAATTGAACCGACTATAGAGGTATAGGGAATGTAGTGGAAGATGAAATATATGAGAGCTATAGAGAATAAACCTTCAATACATGTGTAATGAAAACTATAAAAAACAAGGCAAGCTTGATTCATTGAGAAATGACAGGTCTATTATAGCAGATAGCCAGATAAGGGTGACCCGTTGTCATTATGGACTACCATACTATGCCCAACAAACAGATGCTTGAAGAGACAACTACCTATCTGACTTTAACTAAAAGGTTAATTTAAAAAATAACATGGTCTTCAGTGTATATAATACCTATGACCTAATTTACTACTCATGAGACATAACACAAGAGCCTAGGACATACCACACCTAAGGTGAACCCACCATACCTACCCGATCATACAGGGACTTCTAAAGTCCATAAGAAACACAGACCCCCAACATTCAGACCACTATTGTATTGTCAACAGGGGTGGGCAGAACAACTCTATCCATTTATGAAAGTGCTTAGACCGTTAGTCAATGGTAATAATAAGATAAGATGAAAGATAGTAAAAGCAATTTTTTTTAGATCTATATTCAGAAAACTCATCATTGGATACTAAGCAGCACTATTTCTTTGTGACACGATGGGCATCAATCAACCTAGTCATTTTCAGATGGGAAGATATTTATCTTTTCAACAATCTATCCTTCATAGAACATGCTGCAATGTACTGATTTTTCGTGGACGACCTCTTTTATGGCTTGGGATTTGTTTCTCCTATTAAGTTAATACCACTATTTGGATATAAAATTTACTACAATAAAATTCAGTTAGCAATCTTCCAGTCTTGGGCGTTCGTTCTTTTATTTGGAAAGTATTTAGAATGACCAACAACATTATCAACACAACAACAACTAGGAAAAAACTGTCAAAATAAAATATTACATAGACAAAGTATGCACCAGGCATGTATTTCATAACGTCCTTAAAGGACAATTTGTAGGATATCAGGTGAAATCAGAAACAGAAAACATGTATCAGGGGAATAGAGGACATGGGAGGAGGTGGAGAGAGGTTATAAGGAAAAAAAAAAAGAAATCTTATTAACACAGTGGAGACCTTAAGAACTAAGTACTCTTGAAACCATGTTTACATTATTTTATGGCACAAACAGCGAGTTCAAGTTCCCTAAGTTCCCCTAAAATGAGGCCCTCACTTTTACCTTTTAGTAAAATGAGCCTGCAAGTTGAAAAGTTTATGAAGAAACACATTCTGAATTCAGATAAAAGATGTCAGTGAGGTAGCTGGCCCCACCTTACACCTTATATAGCCTATAAAAACCTTCCCAATCTGAAGAGTATCCTATGTGAACCCCACTAGTTAACAGGTTGACCCAGTGAATAGAAACACTGTATACCTGTGGTCATTGCAACCCAATGTACTTATATTAATAAAGAAACTAGTTTTGAGCACCTACCACAGGGCGTATTTATAATTTTAACACTAACACCAACTTAGTGATAACAGTAGTTGACGTTAGGTTAGGTAGAAAATTGATCTCAAAGCAGTTTGAATAATAGTCTACCAACACTAAGTAATGCTGATTGTTCCACTCAAATATGTCAGTGGCTACTGTTGACCGATTTAGTTCAGGAAATTGGCTTAGTTAAAGTGGCTCTTTTTTCAAATGCGGTATATTATATTGCAAAATTTCTCCTGGTTTTTGGCCTCTTGTATAAAATAAGTGCCTCTCTAATGTAACATTTGTCTGGGGCGTTGCACTTTTCTCTAAATTTATGTTTCAAGCACTCAGGGTCCTCCCTTGATTCAGCTGGTATAACAATATGACATTTTTCTCCCTCTCCTGCATATACTGCTGGTGCATACACAAATGAATGCTCTCTTTCAATGGCCTCTGACCCTGCTAGGTTAAGCAAAATTAATGCCCTGGTACATGCATCTTTGTCAGAAAAAGCTGCTTGCATGAAAATATCATATTCCTGCTGAAGTACTCTGCAATTCTCTGCAATATTATGATCATATACAAGTGCAGTTGGTCTGTGAAATGCCTCTGCCATATTAACATACACTAGTGAAGACCTTTGCAATTATGTACGAACATACACATATATACATATGCCAGAAATTAAGGCCTGAACTTGTAACTATGCCCAACAGCACCAACAAGCCTCTAAACAACTGAACTTTGCGAAATAAGTCTCTGTGGTACAAGAACACTTTTGAAATCATTGTACTTTGTGAAATCACCTCATCAGTGTAAGAGACATTTCAAAATGACTGCACTTTGTGAATAAACTGGGCAGAAAAAGCTCAGAGTAAGAAACATTTCAAAATGATTGCACTTTGCTAATTAACTGTGTACAGCACACGGAAACTCTTCCAAAACGGCTGTGCTTTGTTAAGTAACTCTGCACAGTGTAAGAAATGCTCTGAAATGGCAGCACTCTGTGAATACATGCACACAGCACAAGAAACATTTTGAAATAGTGGTATTCTGACTGTACTTTACAAAACAGTTGCACTTTGCACACAGTAAACTCTTTGGAATAAATGCACAGTAATAAAGCACACACTGTAAGCACTTTACACACTCTTGAGATACTTTGAACAATTTTAGTTATACTTTGAATAGTTTCAGTCAATGTGAAATAGTAGCTCATGCCAAAATACAGTTGTTTGCCAAAACATGCAGTCACCTTGCTTTCTTATACTTCATTTGCCCTTTTTGCCCTTTTATTATATTTGTTATGCCCATTTAATCTCTTTTCATACTCATTGTACTTTCCTTGTGCTCATTTTACTGTAAACATGCTTGTTTTATTCTAAACATGCTTGTTTTGCAGCTCTGAGACAACTCAGAACCCCTTATGAACTTTTCTGATAATTTTATCAAATATCGCAATTCGAACATCCCATCTAATCAATAATGCATTTTGTGCCCTTTGTTTGATTAATAGTACATTTTTGTGCTATTCATTTGATTAATGATGCATTCTGTGCCCTTTGAATGCTCCATATTATTTCTTTTACAAAATAAATCATTTGTGCGAGTTTTGGTTACCTGTAGTTTGTTTCTGGCCCTTTTTTGCACCCAGTCTGCTCACCATGCCTTCACTGTTAGCTCTGCACCTCGTGGCTTGAAGAAACGGACTCCTGAATCCTGGTTCTGACACCATGTCTCACATCTGATCAGGATGAAACAGATGAACAATTGTGGGTTCTGTTCTACCAGCTTTATTATATACAAACACATCAGGATAGAGGCTTAGTAACTTATACTTAGATAAACTTATAAACAGACTACCACACTCATACATGTTCACACACTGGCTGCTCTCTCAAAATGGTACTGCTGCCTGCACCTGCTCACATGCATGTGCCATCCTTGAAAATGCTTCTTACAGATACAGCACACACACTGTTCTACAGTTTGGAGTAGGCTTCCTATTCACATTAAGCAGAACCCTTCTCTGGCCCTCTTCAAACACAGTTTGGATCAGATGGGAAATCACAAATTCTCACTTGGAGTAGTGCTTATGTCCCTTATAGACAGCAGAAATCTGTATGACACTGAAAGCATAGACACTAATCCATGCCATTCCCTTGAGCCTAGGGGCCATATATTGGGTAAAATCAGGTATATTAGCCTCTTAATCTCATATGAACCTATTCCAAGTAGTTCAAATAAGAACAAAATATTTTCCTAAGACAATCCCTTTAGATCTGATTCATGTACTTGAGAATGTATTGTCTCAGGATCATAGGATCATGGGATGTTACTAGGCTAAAGGCCATGGGGCCCTTACAAGCCTAGCAAAGAGTGTATCCCCAAAAAAGAAACCTCAATCAACACCTATCACCCTTGTCAATGAGGGACACAGTTGGAACCCCTAGGACAAATTTGTGGTTTCCCATCCACTCTCTGTTTGACATGTATGGGAAGTCTATTCCAGAGATGGGGCAGCCACTGGGAGACAAACCTGTCTCTCCAGCAGGTTTTGTTAATGTCACATATTAGATTTAGGCCTTTTGAGTTGGTAATGCATAAGGAGTTAGACTTATGGATATGGACCATCTCTTAGTAGGGCAGGATCTGATATTGCCTTGCAGATGAGACACAGATCACCTCTGAGCAATCTGTATGATACCATGCAGAGTGATAGTGATTTGAGCCTGTCTGCATAGGACAGGTGTTGGAGGCCATGGATTCTCTTTGTGAAGTATTTCTGTGCCCTTTCCAGTTGGTGCAGGTGTTTGAAGAGGTACATACCAAACAGGGTATTATACTCAATTATTGGCCTAATAAGGGAAGAGTACAAAAAAGTAATAGCCTCCTTTTTTCTGGATGCAATCCCTTTACTTATGAGATGAACCAAGTAAAAGGCTTTTCTGTCCACTGCTGCTACGTGATGGTTGAATGTGAGATTGTTGTCAACCTGAGTACCCAGGTCTGTCACCACAGGTTGTATGCTTAGGGGGTTCCAATTGATGTGGTAATCAGTAGGGGCTGTGTTTTTGCTGAATGGTATGATAATACTTTTTTTGCATTTAACTTAATGCCATGACTTTGGCATCAGTCATTTGATGCTGTGAGACCCTCTTGCTGTATGTTAACATCATTTGGGAAGTCAATGACATCACCCAACTTACAATCATCCACAAACCTGGTCAGCCAAAAGCCCATTGTCTTTGTCTGGACCTCTGAGAAGTAGATGCCAAACAGTAGGGGACCCAGGACAGATCCCTGGGGAATAACACTAGTGACAGATCTGCTGTCAGAGTGGAGGCACCTATTTTCAACTTGTGGGTCTTATTACTGAGCCAGTTGGCCACCCACCTAATGAGACAGGGATTTACTCCAAGTTGTGTTAACTTTTTGATGATGCCCAAGTGGGGGATTGTGTCAAAGGCCTCAGCCAAGTCAAGGTGAGCTGTATGTACTGACTTTCCTTCATCCAGGGCCTTGGTGACAGTCTCAAAGAAGTCAACCAGGATCAACAGGTAAGATCTGCCCTTGATGAAACCAAACTGGGTGGGGTCAAGTGGTTGGAGATTGCTTATGTTCTTGTTTATGAGGTCCATAATAATACACTCTATGGCTTTACATATCAGACTTGTCAAGCTAATGGGGCAATAGTTTCCATGGTCAGTAGTGGTACCACCTTTGTTTAAGGTGATGACAATGCAGTTCTTCACTCTGCTGGAATGGAGTCTGCACTTAGGCTGTGGTTGAATAGGGTGCTCAATGGCGAAGCTAGTTCTTGCTGGAGATGGTGCAGAATACAGCCTGGAATACCATCAGGTCCCATGGAAGCTGTGTTCTTTGTCTTGGATAGGGCCTTTAACACTTATCTATTGAGATGTAAGATGCGGGACAAGTATCAGGGATGTCAAATGGAACTTTGCAGGGGATAGGGGGTGAAGTTTACGCTGACCCTATCTGCTAGTCAAAAGGATCAGTGTAAGTGGTACCATTAAATGCTAATTTGGAACAAACTTGGGTTTGCCATGGAGTTTCCTGATGTAACTGAAGAAGGCTTTGTGGTTTTACTTTGTTTCTGAGGCTAGTTTCAATTCATCATTGGCTTTGGAGGTCTTCACTAGTGATCTAATTTACTTGTTGAGGCTGAGGAGGGAGTTTTTCCAATTTGAAATTTGTTCCTTTTTACCCTTCAACAACAATTTCTTCATTTTGTTGTAAAGCCTGTTGATAGAGGATGTCCACCAGACAGGTTTGTGTTTCCTTGAGGAGCAGGTTTTAGTTCTGTTGGGTATGGTTGAGTCCATGCAGTTGTACAGGTGCTTGTACACTGCATTGGTGCACTGTTCAGCATAGTTGTCTTTATCCTCTGAGAGAGGCAGTGGTGTCAACTTACTGATACCCTCCCTTAGGATGTTGTAGATATCTTTTGAGAATTTTTTTAGCCTGGTTACAGCTGGGTGGAGATGGTGGAAAAGAAACTTCAAATGAAACTGACCAATGATCTGATCTCACCAAGGAAGAACATACTATGGGAGTGGTGCAGTGGTCACCCATGTTGGTGAGAACCAATTCCAGAATGTTATCTCCCCTAGCAGGGGATGACACAAGCTGGTCTAGTGCGTTAGAATTGATAACACCAAGGAATCGTTGGGTGAGTGCATTAGTAGAGGAATAGTTCACCCAGTTTATGGTGAGGTAGTTCAAGTCATCAAGGATCAGGGTGTTAGGGGGTACCTTGATGGAGTCAAGTAGGTCCAGGTAGGAGGGGGTGTCCTGAGTCATGGAGGGGGGTCTATAGCTGCCTATAACTTGGATGGTTGTCTTGCCAACTGTCAGTTGCACCTGGAGTCTTATTCTACTTGTCTCTTTGCTTAGCAGCACATGATGGCTAACTGTGAAAGACAGTCCATAGTGGATAGCTACTGGTGAATAGCTGTCATTTCCTCAGCCTGTATATTTTGTAGGCATGACAATCCAATGGCACTGTCATAAATTTAATATAGTTTATAAACGGAACAGTAGATTTTTACCCAGCCTCTTTTATAGTTCCACTTGCAAATTAAATGTTCCAGTGATGCTTTAAATTAATTCAGAAACCTTCTATATTTTAAGTTGGACAGTTACCTGCATTGTAGCATTTGTAAAGGCTAAAGAACAATTGTCTTGCATACTTGCCTCTTATAGAACCACTCCATAACTGGGTGCAATAAATCTTTATGTAAATTGAGGTGGGTATACAACTTAGTTTTTTATTTGCATTCACTATATGTATTCTAGCTCATCTTGTGGAATTTTAATGATTATATCAGTTTTCATAATTAGTATTAGTATCTACAGCCAATTTATAATTGAACCACTGTTTCCATTTCTGTATGTAGTTCATTTTTCTAGATTCGGTTCACTTCTAACAGACCTTTTACAAACTATTGACTGCCAAAGCAAAATTTTCACAGATTCATGTTTTGAACTCTTCCAAGGTTTCTGGCATGATTGCTGAGGCACCTAAAACACCCATGCTGATGTATTCCTGGCCTAAAATAATGTAAACCTGCAGTCATCTGCCAATTTCCCCCATCTCTTCCAATGTGGAACACTTAATTGCCTGAGGGTTTGGAAGCTGAGGAAAGAACATACCTTTGTATGTAATCTGTGGAATCTGTGGGTTCACTCAAACTTTTGTGGGGCTATCCAGATACCACAGTAATGTAAAAAATATTTGAAGCATATACAATTCTTTTTTTACTGCAGTTATGAGGAATCTCTAATTTTAAAATGCTTATTGAAACCATGCCTAGCAGCTTTAGAGTGACGGAGGATTTACTTCTATCTGTTGTGATACCTGTAGGTTTTTCATATATCAGTATTTTAATTCATGTCCTCTTATCATTTTATCAGTTCTGTACCACATTATGTTATCTAAAAGGCATCACTCAGACATAAGAGGCACATGTATTAAATTTAACCCCTTTGGGAGCTTTAATTCACCCTGTGTAGTAACATTTTTCCATGCAGTCATTGTTAACAACACATGGGAAGTCATGTGATAGTATGTATAGGAATAAATATATTATTTTAATAAAGTTTTACATAAGGCAGTCTTGTTTCTAATGTCTTGTTTCTTGACATGTCTGAAATAATCAAAGTATTTCTCAGACTGATCAGTGCTGCACAGCTTTAACTGTGTCACATCAATATGTTCATTTCATGCACCTGTTACCATTTTTTCTAATCATTCTTTTTTTCTATGCATCTTTTGTATAATGCTTGAGATTCATACTTGTCATCTTGCAGTCTATATCTTGTTATTAACCTTCTTCATATATTTTCCTCAGTCATGGTTTCCCCTAGGGTACACCTTATATAACATTTTAAACAGTTTTTTTTTTGCTAAAAGCACTGCATGTCAGTATAGTGTATCAAAAAGCTTTATGATGCGTGTTTACTTCTTTGGAGAATGAATGACACTGTAATCATACCACAGAAAGCTATAATGTGGTGGAGTTCTAAGTTGTGTGGTTCTGTTTCTGTTGATAATTTTGCAGATAAAGTTAATTGATCTCTTGAAATTTTTTTGTAGTATCAATTTTTGTGAGATTTAGGAATTCTTACCACATACAATTGTATCTCTGAACAAATAAGTGCTTCTCCAAAGATATAGTTTTCAGTGAACACATGCAACTCGTCCAAATACTCTAGTTAATTTCTTTTGTTTGTTGGATTTGACCAGATATTACATAAAATTATTTGTAACTAGCAAGGTATAGTCCTCAGATTTCTCTCACAGCAGAATACCCCAAGCTGGCTGACACTTCCATAGCTTATTCTGTATTATTTCTAATTAACAGATCTATCAAGGACTCATATGTTCCTTCTGTATGAAAAAGAATTCTTCATAATCAACCTTCATAAAGGAGGAACCTCATTTGATATAAACAATTTCAGACCTATAGCCATATTATACCCTTTGTCAAAAATTATGGAGAAGTGCCTTCACAAGCAAATTTTTCAACATATTCTTCTAGAAAGGTTTCTGAACCCCACACTGCATAATTTTAGACCCACCCATATCACTACCAAGGCCTTATTAACTTTCAACTATACTATTAACTAAGCCAGAAACAATGGCAAACTTGTTTCCTCTGTATTGCTTGATCTCTCTAAAGCTTTTGACCTAGTCTCATACCAAAAACTCCTCTACCAACTGTCTTCCCTTGGGCTATCACAACCCATGCTTCTATGGTTTAACAAGTACTTATCTGATAGATTATCTGATAGATGCCAGTCTGTTAAATGGCTCTCCACTTTTTCTCTCTACCTTCCTGTCAATACTGGTATGCTACAGTGCTCAATTCTCGGCCCTCTACGCTTTAATATGTTCAATAACAATTGACATAAATTCTCACAGCAAGCTTCCCTTATACAACACTTTGATGATTCTTCCCTAATATGCATTTCTGAAAACCTAGTACATCTTTAGAGAATTACTCAAGAAGCCTTTAAATCTTTTGAAATCTAGCTATAGGATAATCACCTGATACTAAATTCCCCTACAAACTCTTTCAAAATCAAATTTCGATGAGAAAAAAAAATAATTTATTCCTTAAATAATACCATGATTACCCTACATAGAGTAAAGACACTGCTTACAGACTCTGCCAAGATAACTCTAGCTACCACTTACCTCCTACCATGTCTCCTATATGGAGTCCCCTAACATGATCATCCTAAAAACCTTACTTAGTTCTAAGCTTGAACTGTGCTGTAACAAAGTTGTCAGATTCAATTGCGACAAACTTTAAGGAACTCACCACTGTTTAGCACTAAAAACACTTAAGTGCCTTGAGCTTCCTCATCACCTATCTTATACTAAACTCATTTTAACCCATAAAATCGTCCATACCCATCTGCCTGCCTAGCAAATAGACACCTACTCCAATACTATCTTTCAAATCATTTGTTTTGGTCAAATACTAAACATCTGTTTACCATCTACAAACCACAAAGGGCTGCTGGGGTCAGTCTCTATTCCAATAGTGTAGCAAGTTGGTATAAAATTCCAATATCAGTCAGGTCTATCACACACCTTCATCTTTTCAAACCTTTATTAAAGGACTTCCTGTCTGCCTCTTGGTTTTGTCCCTACTCCTCATCTTGGAAATACCTCTCCAACACCCTCATTACCAGTAATCTCCCTTTTAAAGCACTAAACCACTTTAGTGCCCTTCTAATACCTCACTTTATTGTATTTCTTAAACTACTAAAACTACTTCTAATAAGCACACCAGATTACTATTCCATCACTGATTCTCTGTTAACACTCAGACTTGCTCAACTCCTCCAACACATCACTCTATTGTATTTGTTAAATTAGTCCTACCTATTTTAGACAGCACTCGTCTACTTGTAATGTCTCAGTATAAGGCTTGTAAATTTAATGTCTGTGAATATCAATACAAATTGTATTACACTGACTCATGCTATGTATTCAATGAAACTTTAATTTTATAAAACTTGTTATTATAAATCTTGATTGCAATAAATATTATACCTTGGAGGTTTTCTTACTGAGCCTCCGATGAAAAAAGGGCACTTGTGCCCAGTAGCACTTTCTCAGTAAATGAATGAGGTTGGCATAATGGTTAAGGTGTTTACCTTACAGACACAAGGGGCAGAGTTTGATTCTTACATGGGATACTTAGCTAGACTAAAAATGCCCCACAAAAGCAGTTAGCCTAGCATTAATATATGAACCTATAAGTAGATGAATGCATGTTGTAAACTATTGTTTATACTAGTCATATTATTGCTCAGACAAAAGGAATGCTCATTAATTTGGACTTGAAATCAGAATAAGATGTAGTCTCAATGTCCTTTCTAGAATACTACAAATGATAACCTACAAAGTGAGCTTTTGTAAGTGTAATAATATGAAGCATAAATCAAAACTATGTCTAAAATATTTCTTATAAGCCTAGTTAATACAAGGCATACTGATATTGGTGTGATCATATCAGGGGCATGTATGCTGAAAACATTCCCGACAAGCTTGGATAGAAGTATATTTTCGCAGACACTCCTCAGCTAATGACCTGATTTATGGAACTTAATGTTACAATTATAATTGCTGCAATATATTTAACAGTAGGAAAGTTTTCATAGCAGGTTGTTCCACATTTGATTTCAATAATATTTATTATTATTTTTTCTGAGAGTGTTTATACTCATTTTGTCAAATCTGAGATTAAAACTAATGCAATAGTGAAACTTATTTCAGGAATGAGGACTATATTAGAAGTAAATTTACATATATATTAATAGAGTTGTGGGAAAATTATTTAAAAATTGAATTAGCTAAAGAGTACACCATTCAGGCTCACATCTCTCTTAAATGACAGATGCAGATACATGGGATATGTAATAAGTAAGTGGCTTATGTGACATAAGCTGATGTTCATTATAAATCACTGCTGCTGTAGCTTTAGCTTATGGGCTATATTCTACTAAAGATATAACAGCCAATTCATCTTCCAAAACCTATGGGTCTCTCAGTACATGTGCCCAAGCTGCTATAAGAGAACAGCCTCCTGGGTATCAAAATCTTTCAGTAGTCATCAGCACTTCTCTTGGGCTGCAGAGGATTGGCAGTCAGCTGCTGTCTTCCTATTAGTTCTCTGTCTCTTTAAGAATGGAAGCAAATTCTTTGTGTTATAGTATTTACAGGATTGTCTCATCTGGCAGACTAGTTTTAGCAGGGATGGTCTACAATGAACTGGGACACTATTTTGAGGTAAAAGTGTAGTAATTTTGCAGTAATTTGTGTTGCGTATTGGGCTTGCATGTGTTTTAAAGAGAGTGTGCTTTTGTACAAATGTGATTGAGCTTACCTACAGCCCCTCTGCTTTCAGCACTACCAGGGACCAGACTTTATTCTTGGCAGGGTCATGGAGCAGCTTACTGGTACCACATTTCCTTCCTCCTCTGTATGAAAGAAGAAGAAGAAGAAGAAGACTGACAAAACACGTTTGCTCTCACAGCAGACTCAATCAGTGCCTCAGCTGTTTGTGAGTGATTCTGTTGTGGTCAATGGTTGTACCTCAGACTACTTACTGTTTTCTCCAGAGCCCACTGGTATAGCCAATTCAACCACCATGGACCAGGAGTTAGCCATGTCCTCTGCGGCTGCAGTGGGCATGGGAGAGACACTTTCTTCTGTCATCAATGGGGAGTGCATCCCTGTGTAGATGAGGAAAAGACCCATTCCCAGTGATGAGGTATCAACCATAAGCCAGTCCCCTTCTAGGGATGCCCCTAGAAAGAAAAAAAAAAGTTAAACATTTATAATTTTCTAACACTTTTCCTGTTGATCAAGAACAGGCTAAAGAATTGTCACAGGCTTTAAAACCTCTTGAAAAATGTTCTGAATAAATGTAAAAAAATAGGTCAAATTCTGAGGATTGCCTATTAGATGAAGATGACAGGAATAGTATCTTCGATTTTATGCCATATCCCAGACTTTGATTCTGAGGAAGGTATTTTATCAGAATCTGCTTTGGAAGAATTTTTATTTTTCTGAAACTATTTGTAGAATGAGCAATATGTTTCAATTGGAACAAGTTACATTTTTCTCATCTTTGAATAAATAACATAATTCAAGTGGATTTTCCACTTATTATACCTGTTTCTCCTGTTTTGAAACCTTTGGAGGATGTTTATGAATGTAGACTGCAATATTCCTGACAGTCAGTCTGCATTCCCTAAAAAGGCAAGCTGACTTTAGAAAGTTTCCTGTCTTACAAGTATTTGTTTTCTCATCCCAATTCTGACCCTGCAGCTATCTTTATTTCTAATCCAGCTGTTAATGAACATCTTGTTAATACTATTATATCTCCTAAAGATAAAGTTCAGAACTATTTTGACAGATCTTGGAAGATAATTTATGTTTCTACTTCTTTAGCCTTCAGAATTCTGAATTATCAGTCTCATATGTTAAAATACACACTGGCTTGTTTCGATAAGGTGATGGATTTTCCTACCTCTTTACCCTGATGTTTAGTTAATTGAAGTTGACTTTGACCAATGGTATTTTGGAATTTCCTTTGTATGGGAGGGATTTATTTGCTATAAAAGAGTTGCTTTGTACGAGTCTTTATTCTGATGAACTGCAGCTTACAGGACAAAAGCACTTAATGATTGTTCACTAATAAAGACAGAAGAATAGTTCTTCAGCTCCTGGTTTTTGCTTTTGTATCTGTTTACTCTGTTCAGAAAGTAGGTCCTATATGAATTCTGCTATTTCTGCTGCTTTACATGTAGCTACACATTCTTTGAAATATAGATATATTATAATGCTTTATACTGTTTCAAGGACAGCAGCTACTGCTACTGTGATGGGGTATTTTGCTTGGGTTCATAATCAGAAGTTTTCTGAAGATGTTAAATCTCCTTTGGCTAAGGAGGTTTTATTTGGGTCTTGTTACTTAGGTACTCAAAAAATGATGAAAGAGGAAAGCTCATTCATGGTGTTACTAAGATGTTTCCAACTCTTGTTTTCTAAGGCTTAAAAATCCTCACCTTCTGTTTTTTTTTTTAATCAAAACAAGTTAAGCCAACAAACCTCTGGCAAGCAGAGTTTTAAGAAAAAGTGGCAGGAATGGTCTAACCAGTATTACCACATTTTTCCTTTTTCCTCCCTCCTGTAACTCATTTACATCTGTTACAGAGCTTTGTGCTTTGTTCTTCAACTCACACTTTATCAAATGATTGTCTCAGTCAACTGGGTTCTAAGATTTGTATAGGAGGGCTACAGATGCAAGGAAAGACCTCCTTTTCAGAGAATTCTCCCATATCTCTCAAATCAGACTTCCCTGTTTTCTACAGTCATTAAACAAATGCTTATCCTAGGGCTCATAGTACCAGTGCCCACAGATTAGTGGAACAAATGATTTTATTTAAGAATTTTTCTGGTGCCAAGGAAAGAATCTTCATGGAAACCAGTGCTCAACCTATCCCTTCTTAATCTGTTTGTAAAGGTTCCAAAGTTCAAAATGTTGACACTTCAATGACTATTGCCTCTTGTTCCTCATTTGAGTTTTTTGGTAACATAAGGCCTGAACGATGCTTATCATCACATTCCCATTGCTACAGATTTAAGAAAGTTTCTAAGAGTTTCTATGTCTGGGTTACATTAGTAGTTCTGCATATTGCCCTTTGGGTTATCCCTGGGTGTTTACAAAGTGCCTAATTTCTGTTGCAAATTGTAGACATCCATATCATTTCTTATTTTACTTACTTATTTATCTTTGTAGATTGCTTTTGTCAGGTCTCAGGTGTCCCTTACATGGGGAAGAAATCTTCTTATGGACCTAGGTTTTCAGATCAAAATCAAAAATTATTTTTGATTCCCTCTCACAGAATTGCATTTCTAGAAAATATTCTGAATTCTTCCATGCAAAAGGCCTTCCTGACTCAAGAGAATATGAACCAGTAACTGAAAATTCTCCTGAATTTCTACCATCAGTCTCAGACTTCAGCAAGAGACTTTCTCAGGATATTAAGGTTCATGACATCTATAATTCTTATGATTCCTCTCTCTTGGTTACACATAAAAAAAAATTCTGTTATTTACAAAAACTGAACTTTCAAATTTCAGTTTTGGATTTTGTAAAGAAATAAATTCTTGGGTGGATAGACCAGATTTCTTTGAATCCAGGTCTGTCATTTCAGTTCACATCTCCCATTCAATCTGTGATATCAGACACATCCGATTTTTCCTGGGGAACTTTATCTATGGGGTATAAGTGCAGGATCTATGGAACAAATGAGATAGGCCAGAGCACATAAATGTGAAAGAGATGTTAGCTGTAATCTATGCCTTAGAATCTCTTCGTCACCTGTAGTCCACAGGATCTTTGTATGTGCTTACAGACAACACCACAGTCATGTGGTACATAAACAAGCATGAGGCACCAGGTCTTACTGTTTGTGCTGACTAGAAATGGTAGCTTCAGACTTCACAATTCAGTGCTGTTTAATAGTCCAAGCTTCCTACATTCCATCAGAGTTTAAAACTAAGCAGGACCAGGACAGACCCTCAGGAATGGAAATTAAATGTGGGGGGTCTTCTAGGTATTGATCCAGATGTGGGGAGCACCTCAGGTAGATCTGTTTGCCTCCTTTCAGAAAATATAACTCTACAAATTCTGTTCCTGGATTCCTTGGAAACAGGTGTGGAAAACATAATTGTTTTATTCCCTTGGACCGGAATGTTCCTATATGCATTTCTAGCTTCTCCTCTGATATCAGAGGTCATTCTAAAGATTCATAAGGAATTTACAAAGATCACTGTGGTTATTCCCTCTTGGACAGGCAACAGTGGTCCTCCCTTCTCATACAGTTACCATAAGTTTCTCCACAGATTGTCTCAACTTACACAAATCAGCACGAGCAATTACTGGAAGCTTCTTCAAAGATTGTTTCAACTCATACAAGACAGATGATGTTTGAAACATACCAGACTGAAACGCCTACAACTGACTGCCTGGATGACTCAATTTTAATTCCTTCTAGGCACTTGCATCTAAAGATGGGCAGCAGATATTGAAAAAGGCAAAGAAACCTGCTATTACAAAATATTATGTTAGTAAACAGAGGAGATTTACTAAAGAACATGTCCCTTTCAGGGGTTTTGTACCATTGGTTTTATATAATATGTGTATGACTTTCTATCCTCAGTTCTATCTTACTCCTGTTTCAAGGTTCATCTGTTGACTATTTCAACATGTTTGTCCATGAATCTTTTTACTTCTTCTCAGGCATTGGTCAACCTATTTTTGAAAGGGATTTTGCATGTAAGGTCATGTAGAACATAGGTCACACTTTCTTGGAATGTTAACTTTGTGCTAGAAATGTTTATGCTGTCTCTTTTTGAACCAGTTCATCAAGCTGATTTACAGTTCGGATTTTGGAAGACTGTGTTGCATATTGCTTTAACACCTGCAAAATGAATACTTGAGTTGCAAGCTCTTATGGTGGGTGAACAATATTTGGTTTTCCATAGAGACTGGGTTACATTAAGAACAAATTCCTCATTCATGCCCAAAGTAGGTTTAGAATTTATGCAAAATCAATCCATCAATCTCCCTGTAGTCTTTTCTTAATGAAAATGTCAGGGAGAAAGAATTCTATATATTCATGCCTAGACAATTCAGGTATTATATTGACTAACTAATCCCTTTAGGAAAGCTGAACAGCTATTTATGCCCCATTACAGTAAAAAGAAATAGGAACCCATGTGAAAACACACTATTTCCATATGGCTGTCACTTGCTATTTCTTTTTGTTATTCCCACCATAACAGAAACCCCCCCAGGCAGGTCAAGGAACACTCTACTGCAAACTTATCATCTCTGATGGCATATTGGTAAGGGGTAGACTCTAGAAGAATTCTAGAGCCAGCTATGTGACCCTCCATGCATGTTTTTACAAAGCTCTAGAAATCTAATTCCTTTTCCTGGTGCAAGACAGGCTATGCTAGGACCAGTCTCCATGAGCTCCTTGAGCCAAATCCTCCCCTCCCAAGTTATGTAAGTTATGAAATCTACTGATATAACTAAGGCAACTGCAGCAATCACTTAAGATGAGCATAATACAGTTTTGTAAGTTGCACTTCTCATAACAGTAGATGGTTGATAAAATCACTGCAGTTCAATAAAATCACTGCTACAGTAGCCATACCCTCCCTTCTTCCTCCTAATTTTCTATATTCCTTTTTTAATGACATGAAAGTTACTTATTCCTAACTTTAGTTTCTCTTCAGGACAATAACAGCCATTTTTTCTGTTGACAAAAACATCCTGAAGCCTTTTTTGGCCCAGGCTGCTCTATCCTTCTTAATTAGCTCATACTAGCAGTAGCTTGGGTGCATACATAGAGGAAACTAAAGGCATTGGAAGACTGGCCAGCTGTTCTATCCTTGGGAGAATACAACCCATAAAGCAACAGTGATCGTCTGTTATGGTAAGGCAATATATGAAACTATTTCTCAGCAACATCCAATGAGCCAACCAAATGACAGGGAAGCCACTGAAAAATAAACTGTTTTATTTCAGTAAGTGATTTCATAGTGTCTAAGCACCACTTCATCAGACCTTTAATCACAGTCATTAAAACACCTTCTTTATATAACAGATGCATGTAAATTCAGCCTATCAAAACACTTCTCTAAATATTTAAAGTTAAATATATATAAAAAAAACAATCGGCTTACACTCAACAACTACTATCATACATTCAGAAATTATCACATAAGAAGCACTTAAAAATATATATCTACAAATAACTGACTCAAGAAATGTATACATTTAGTCAAACTTTAATACATGTTTAAGGAATAACCATTTCTTAACATAATTACTTGCAAAATAGTCTGTTCTTTTGAATGGGCTTACTTTCAACTGCTAATCATATGTACCATTCAAATGTTACATATAAAACATATAAAATACATTTACTAATCTTTGGCTCATGAATTTTAAAATATATATGTAAATAAAAAGTATGTATAAGTGACCTTTACTTAGTACAACTACTTACAAAGTGCTCTATTCTTTAGGATGGGCTTAATGGGAATCCTGTCATTTAAACCCCTGCCCCTATCTGGCCACAATCTAATAATCCATCTAGTTTTGGAAGTCTCTGTGCAATTTACTACATCCTCTCTGATTTTCCCGATCACAAGGAATCTAAATGTATGTAAAGGGCCTTCAATAGACACATGCTTAGCCAGGGCATTTGTTAGGACTGCATTCCTAATATTTAGAAGGTGTTTCCTTATTTTGAACCTGATTTTTCTGTTAGTCTTGTCTACATAGAAACAAGAACATGAATTACACACTGTCAGATATACCACATTTTCACTGTTACAATCTGCTGTCAAATTAAACTTAAAATTCATTCCTAAGTCTGGGTGTCTGAATCTACTGTTGGTGTCAATATATTTACAATGGTTACATCTGGTGCATGGACGTGTACCTTTTCCTACCATGTTAGCTCCAGTGTTATCCTTTCTGTAACAGAGAAAATTCTTTAAAGATTTTTTTGTTTTTAAACAAAAAGTTGTGTCTCTCTCCTACTATATCCCTAATCTAAGGATTATGTGTAAGGATCAACCAGTGTTTTTTTCACTATATTCATGAGCATACTAACATTGCTGGAATAATGTGTAGGAACTCGAATCACATCTTTCTTACTTCTATTGGGCCTGATCTGTTCAACTTCACCTGCCAAAAAATAGGGTTTACCTATACTGTTCCTTTGTGTTATAGTTTCCTACAGTATGCTGCAGGTGGTGGTTATCAATGTACCCCCTTTCCACGAATCTCTCTTTAAGTTCATATAGTTCATTTTTAAAGTCTTCTTCCTCTGCTGTTAATCTTGACACTCTTAAAGCTTGACCTCTTACTACATTCTTGAATATATGTTACGGATGCATACTTCTCTTATGTAGAAGTGCATTTCTTTGGCAATCCTTCCTAAAGATCTTAATGGACAGGCCTCCCTCCATATTCTTGAACACTTTGATATCTAAAAACTCAATCCCATCCTTGGAGCTGTTAAGGTCAAATTTCAGGAATGTAGTACGGTTGTCAGTCCCCCGATGGAAACATTCCAACTCCTTATAATCCCCTTGCCACAGCAAAAAGAGGTAATCTACAAAGTGTTTATAAAAAACTGTCTGATGCCAGCTACTACTGAGAATATGGAACTTCTCCCATGTGGCCATGACTAAGTTGGCGTAACTGTTGGCACTCGAAGTGCCCATGGCCACCCCATCCTTTTGTAAATACAGATTATGGTCGAACAGCATGACATTATTATCCAGCATTAGTTCCATAAGTAGACACAATAACTCTATCTGTGCATGCTCACAGGTTCTATCAATTACCGTATACTGCCTACGCATTTCTATACCTATGCTATTGGGAATGGAAGTGAACAGTGAATGTACATCTTAAGTTACAAACAAAAAAGGATTTGTAGGTGATTGATAGTCCCTCAGGAAATTATACAGATCCTTCAAGAATTGTTTTGAGTCCCTAAGGATGTGACAGTCCTTGTTTACTACTGGTCTAAGTGACTTCTCTACAAATATAGATATAGGCCCTGTCACCCAGTTATGGCCTGATACAATTGGTCTCGGGGGGTGTAGTGAGTTTTTATGGACTTTGGGAATTCCTTGGATAATAGGAATCAGAGGTTTGGGCACTTTGAAGTAGTTGTACAAATCTATAGTAATCTGGTTATTAAGAAAACAGTCATATAAAATATCTTTGAGCCTTGCTATCTTTGTATTCATTATTTGTACATCAGTAATTTCATAGGTCTGTGCATCATTCAACATTTCTTGCATCTTTATCACTGTTCATTATCACTATCGGGCCACCTTTGTCAGCTGGTTTTATTACAATGCTCTGGTCATGCTGTAAACTTTTAAGAGCCTCAACTTCACCCTTAGACATGCTATCGAATTTTACACTTCTGTCTTCCTCTAACAAATCAAATATTTCCTTCTCACATAAACTAGTGAAAATATCAACTACAGGATGGCTAGGTGGAACAAACATGCTAGGTTTTCTAAAGCTTCTAACATTTCCTTCACATTGGTTCCCAAACAAAAGTTTTAACAACACATTTCTACTGAATATTCTTAAATTCAAAATTGTTTCTTGTTACCTCAGTCCTTTGTGCAGGTATAAACGTTAAGCCCTTGCTGAGTAAATTCAGCTCATCCATTGTTAAAGTTCTTGAAGAAATGTTCCATATCAAGGATTTACTGTCCCTTTGTTGTGCTAGCTCATCTGGTGAGTCCTGCAAGCCCTTCCTTTTCATGTGACCTCTGCTGTGGGATTATTCTGTTACTGCCCCTTGATTCAGACATGCTAACCTGATGGGTCCAAAAGTCCGAAAAACCTGCCCTTGAAATGACTGCCCCAAAATAGTCATGGACTCCTGTGCTGAATCTTCAGGGAATGCCGTTATTTCACTTACTAAATTCAAGGCCTTCTGTGTTTTTTCAATAGGCACTGCACCATTTTCCAGGCAAATATTCTTCAGATTGGATGTTTGAGCACCCTCTAGTGTTGGAAGGGCATTCCTTTTAGGTTTCACTCCCAGGTGTTCATTCAGCAAGCTACTTTCATTCATATGTGTAGCTCCAATCTCTACTGTTACTGTGTTCTGGGGGATCTCAGTTCTTAAGGAGGTCTCCGCATTATTGGCAGCTTCTAAATGCGTTCATGGCCATACAAATATGTGCCCCCTCCTTAAAATCTTTCTTATCCCACTACAGCTTGTTGAACTTCTGCCATAGCAGCCTTTTCTCAAAGAGTGACACTGATTCAACTGTATGGCCAAGTTTCTCGTTCACCAGTTCTATAAGATAATTAGCATTAACAGTTTTTGTTGTTTTGCTAAATTATCCAGCAGTGTTATTTCTTCCTTCTCTGAGAACTAGATTATTATGTGAATATAGCTGAAGCTTAAATCTAAATTAAGCTGCTGCCATGCAGATAGCATCTCTGGTTGCCATTCACCTTGAGTGGGCATCTGAAGTGTTCTTAGCCCACAGGGAATCACCCTGTGTTTAACACATGCTTCCAAATGATGTTGTGCTTGTAACTTTTTAGTTTTGTACATTTCATCTTCCAACTTATGTATGGCTCTCATAAAAGAAACAAAAGCTATGTCTTTAAATTCAGATGTTCCATGATCATCTGAAAAATTACTTGCTAGCAATGAGTTATCTTTTCTTCTTGCAAAACCAAGCAGGTTTCTTTGAAAATGTAATCTTTATCAATGTAAATTATGGCAAGTATATGATTCACTTTTTCATTATATTTTATTTGCATTCACTTTGTGTATAATAGGCATACAGCATGCTTTAAAAATAACTGAGATACTCAGGGACCTCTCATTTTAAAATGCTGATGATTCTCTGACAGCTTTTCATTAACTGATACTTGTAGGATTTTAATTGATTAACAGTTTAAATCATGTCCTTGTAATATCTTTTCAGTGCACTACCACTCTGTGATATCTTCTCAGTATCACATATAAAATGTTCCAGTTCTCTTTTATCACTTTGGAAGCTTTAATTGTCCCAATATAGTAACATTTTTCCAAACACACATCTTTAGTAACACACACAAAGTCATGTAATGTATACATGGGTATATTTTTTATATTATTGATTTGTATTAATGTTTATATATTTCTTAAAGATTTTGAACAGTTTAGTCCAAGGCAACAGCAAATAACTTTTTAGTAAATGGTATTAATTTTGCAGAAAAAAGTTCAGATATCATTCTTAGATACAATACAGAATGTAACATAACTTAAATTACAAATGCAGGACAGACACCTTTTCACATACTTAGCTGATCTTACATTTTTAGTTAGTCAAAGCAGACCAGAATATTTTTAATGAATAATCCCTTTAAATATAATTCATATATTTGAAAATGCATTGTGTAGTTCTATTTTCTGTTTCTTAGGAGCACATCATGGATAACTGTGAAAGACAATCTGTAGTGGACACCAACTGGTAAATGGCTGCCATTTCCACAGGCTGTATATTTTATAGCCATGACAATCCAAAGGCTGTGTCATATATTTAATATAGTTTGAACAGCAGCTGTCCGCAGTTGCCTCAAGCAACAATATATCTCAGCCAGTCCCTTTTACACTTCTGCAAATCTGTTAAATGATCCAGTGAATCTTTAAATGAGCTCAGTGCCTGAAAGTATTTTTATTAATAAATTAAATACGGTCTAGCATTTTATTTCAAACTAAGGAATAATTGTTTCAAATACTTTCTTGCTGTAGAACTACTCCATCAATGTCTATGGCAAGTGTACAACTCATTTTTTTCATTCTATTTTATTTATATTCACATTTTGTAGTTCTGCTTGTTAGGCATGGTTCTCATGATCATATTAGCTTCCATATTTAGTATTACTATTTTAAGGCAAGTCATCACTGAATCACTATTTCATTTTCTGCCTGCACTTCATTTTTCTTGACTCAGTTCAGTACAAGCAAACTTCTTATAAACTATTATTGTGCGATTTCCTACTTTGGAATCATACAGGACTTCTTGCATGCTACTGAAGCTGCTAAAACTCGTCTGGCTGATCAATTCCTGGCCAGCAATAATGTAAACCTCTAGCCATCTATCAACTGTTCCTATCTTTAGCTGTTTGGAACCCTTAATAGTCTGGAGCTTTGAAAGCTGGAAATGGATGCCATTTAGTCCAGTAAGTTCTCTGTGAGAGCATTCCTCTTACTTGGACTCACACAAACAATTCTAGGGATGTCCAATATCCTCATCCATGCCAAAAAAAGGAGTCATGCAGAATGCTTTAAAATACTTGGGGTAATTAGGGACCTCTCATTTTACAATTCTGATTATTATCTTGCTTAACAGCTTTTCACTGAGGTAGGATTTACTACATCTTAACTGATACATTATGATTTTACTAGATTAGCAGCTTAAATTGTGTCCTCTTACGATTTTGAATGCTCTAAAGCACTGAGATATCTTCTCAATACCACTCACACATAATGAGTTTTAGTAATGCTTTGCCCAGCTTTGGATCTTTTATTCTCCCAATAGAGTAACATCTTTAAATGCATGCATTTTTATTAACACATGCAAAGTCATGTGGTAATATCCATGGTTATAACTTTTTTTAGTATTTATTAAAAATTTACATTAGGCAGTCTTTTTTCTAATGACTGCTATGAATTTCACTCCTGTTGTATCTGATGTAATCAAGTTGTCTTTCAAATCATGAAATGTTGTATATATTTCTGCATGTGAAATAAAGTTATACATTTTCCATAGTTGCCACACTTTTTGTGATTCTTCTTCTTTTTCTGTATGTATATTTTGTATGCTGCCTGACATTCATCCTTTCCATCATGCACTTTTATCTTCCATTCACCTTCTTCAGATCTTTTCCTCAGGTTTCCCTTTGTGTAGGCCTTCTATAACATTTTTATAATCATTGTGTTGAAAGCAGTAACTGCCAGTATAACATATCTATATATTAGACATTTTGCATTTTTACTTCTTTGGAAACCCAAGCAATTCTTCTAATACTGCACACATTCTCATCGATGTGGAAATTGAAGTGGCTTCTTTTGATAATATTGAAGATAAATTTAATTCACCTGTTAACATTTCCTTTTGGCATCCATTTTATGAGCATTGAAAACACCTGTCAGACACAACTCCTAGTATATAATTTTCACCTAGCCTACAAAACTTATCTAAGTACTTTGTGTCAGATGAGATGTTTTATCTTTTTGTTGAATTTGACCAGCTGTTTTTTAAGATTACCTATACTTAGCATATTTTAGTCCTCGGTTTTTATTTCTATTCATTATTAATAAAGCATTGTTTTGTCAGGTGTGATCCTTAATCTGGATTTGAAATCAAAACAAATTGTAGTCTTCATGTCCTTCATGAAAGTTACTTTGAAATTACTAGATATGTGGAAAATTATTTAAAAATTAAAAGCATAAAGACCACAAAATTCAGATCACCCTTAAATAGCAGATCCAAATATTTGGGTACAGATATAAGGATAGAGCTATATAACATTAGCTGTTCTCCTACCTGTGACATAAACTAATTTCAGTATTTATAAATAACAGTGGCTTACATTACATGCAAATGATTTAGAAGAAGAGACTTTAGTTATAGACAAAAGACTATGACAAAAGTACTCTAACTCCAAATAGTGTCAGAAATGAATTATAAAGACAATTGATTCAGATTAAGAAGTAGATGATGCTCACACAGTAAATACTCTGTGAGAGTAACCATCTTACTTGGACTCAAAAACAAAATAACAATTCTAGGGATGTCCAGGTTCCTCATTTATGGTAGAAAAAGGAGGCATGCAGAGTGGTTTAAAATAATTGGGATAATGAGGGACCTCTCATTTCCCAAATCTTATTCTTCTCTTGACTGACAGTTTTTTAGTGAAGAAGGATTTTCTACTATTTTAACTGATACCTCAGGATGTTAATAGATTAGCAGCTTGAATCATGTCCTCTTATTATTTTTAAAGCTCTCCAAGTATAGTAACATTTTTAGATACGTGCAAGTTTAGTAGCACATGTAAAGTCATGTGGTAATATGAATAAGTATAAATATTTTATTATTTTGCTAAACATTTACATTAGGCAGTCCTTTTTCTAAAGAATGTCATGAATTTCACTACTAAGTCTGATGTAATAAAAGTGTCTCTCAAATTCAGAAATGCTGTATACATTTCTGCATGTCAAATACATACATTTTCTGTACTTGCTACCCTTTTGTGATTATTCTTCCTTTTCTGTATGCATCATTTGTATACTGACTGAGAATCATACATGACATCATGCACCCTTTATCTTCCATTCATCTTTTTCATATCTTTTCCTCAGTTAAGGTTGCCTTTCATTTTTGTAATAATTTTTTTCAAAGCCGTTCCTGCAAGTATAAGATATCAATTTATTACACATAGTCCATGTTTACTTCTTTGAAGATCAAAAGCAATGCTTCTAATACCACACAAATTCTCACTGATGTGGAATTTGAAGTGGTTTCTTTTGATAATTTTGAAGATAAATTTTATTCAGATGTTAACATTTCTTTATGGCATCCATTTTTATGAACATGAAAAACACTTGCCACACACAATTGTATCTCTGAAGTACTTTGATAGCTTCTCCAAATATATAGTTTTTACCTGTTTAATGAAACTCCTCTAAATATGTTGCTACCGATGAAATCGTATTTCTTTTCTGAATTTGACTAGCTATGTTTAAAGATTACTTATTCTTAGCAATTTTTAGTCTTCAGTTTTTATTTCTGTTCATCATTAATAAAGCATTTTTGCACAATGCAGTCAGTGTTATTGGACAGCAGAAGTATTCCTTAATCTGGATTTGAAATCAAAACAAAGTGTAGTCTTCATGTTCTCTCAATAAAACTAAAAATGTTTGACAAAGTGAGCCTGTGGAAGCAGAATACCATGAGGAGTTAATCAACACTAAAATTAAAATGTTCTTAGGAACTTTATAAACTGACTCATACTGATGCTGGTATGATCATCCCACGGGCTTGTATGTTGAAAATAAGTCCTGTTGTAATGATAGTTTCACAGTCACTCCATAGCAAATACCAGATGTAAGGCATTTAATTTTCTAAACATTATTGTCATAATGCATATAATAATACATTGCTGTTTCATAGTACACTGTTCCACAGTTCCGATAGGTAGTATTTATTATTAAATGTTTGACCCTGCAGTTCATTCTCAGAATATATCTTCATACTCAGAGTGTATATATATATATATATATATATATATATATATATATATATATATATAGAGAGAGAGAGAGAGAGAGAATCCTCTGTAAAAAGTGAAGAGTCATGATAAAGAAAGTATCAGGAGGAAATTTACTTTGAAATTACTAGAGATGTGGAAAATTTCTTAAAAATGAAATTGCATAAAGCCCAGACCATTCAGATCACCCTTAAATTACAGAACCTAACATTTGGGTTGAGATATAAAGATAGAGTAACATAACATTAGCTGTTCTCCTACCTATGAAACAAACTAGTGGTTTAAATTGCATATGAATGATTTAGAAGAAGAGAATTTAGCTGTAGACAATACTTCATGATAAAAATTACTCTAACTCCAAATAGTGTCATAAAGAAATTATAAAGTTAATCTATTTAGACAAAGTAGTAGATGATGCTGACACTGTTATCCTCCTTCCTCGAATTGGATAATCTTGCTACTCTATAGAAAGCAGTCAAAGGTCTGCACTACTGTTAAGCATTTCCAGAGAAAGGAGATAGTTAATATGTTCTGAAAATATGTGGATGGATGTTCATGTCAGACCTTTAAGAATACTCTATCAACATAAAAGGCAGTCTTTCCAACATTACACATTATACATGTAAATCAGATGTTTCTGTGTCCCTGCCATTTGGAGAAGATCTCTCACCCAGTTCACAAAGGAAAATTTTAAATGAAATATTTCCATGTTTTTTTTTTGTCAGGTATTCCCCAGATCGTGTAAAGTAATGTTTTACTACTTTTAGGAAATTGATTTATCTCTTTGATTTACTTCAGATTCAATAACTAAAAACTCATAGTTAGAATGATATGATTGTATTGCTTTATGGTGACTTTTGAAGATTATACTTCTAGAATTTGGTCATAGCATCATTAGAGTATGTATGACTTTATATCGGAAATATCAGCTGATGTCTCAGTTTTCATTTCAAAATTTTCTGGTGGATTGTACTTTGATTACTGATGTACTCAAGCTGCAATATTTTGTATATTGTAGATGCTGGTAAATAGGGATGACCAGGCTTGATGTTATTTGAAAAAATTGTTTATTTCTTTTTCTGTTTTAACTTTTGCAATTTGCCCTTAATTAGATAGTCATCTGTTCAACAGCTTCATTTTCTTAATTTAGCTCTTTTGATTGAATATTTGAGAATTTGTTTAGAGTGCTATATATATTTTCCTTTTTTCAGAGCCTGAAATACCAAGGAACCTTACAATAACAGATACCACAACAACTTCACTGTTCCTGACATGGACTGCTCCAGTAGGACTTCACAGCCACTACATCATTAATATCACTGGAAATTCTTCTGAGAGTATGGTTGTAGAAACTGACTATCTTAACCTCACTGGACTAACCCCAGGAGGAAACTACAGCATCAGTGTTTCAGCAGTTTCGTTTGATGGGACGATTGAAGGGGAAAGTTTATTAGTAAAAGGATCTACCAGTAAGTGGTTTTCCTTTTATATTTTATACAACACTCAGGGTCAATTGCCTTGGTACTACATATTGATTTAGTATGTAAACAGATTCATTTTTCCACTTTTTCTGAAGAGAGCATATGGTATGCAGAGTTTGCTCTGATTTTGAAGTGCTGTTTATCCATAAAATAGGTAGCCTGAAGACTGCTGTAATGATTCTATTACCTGTATTGTTGTGAAGCCACAGAGTTTGGTGCTTCTTGATGTTCTTCATGTTTATAGATTTCTAATAGATTTACAAGGGCTTAAGACAATGTAGTAGTAAATCACTTTTGAGTAAAGGCTATTAACTTTTCAGGAAAAGATGTCAGTATTATTAGTTATTGTACTGTTTATGTCAAAATTTTAATTCCAAATGCAAGTATGAACCCATTTGCTCATGCATAGCTGATCTTACATTTGAAGTTGGTTAAAGTAGAACAGAATATATTTAATGAATAACCCTTTTAAAAATAATTCATATACTTAAGAATGCATTGTGTAGTTCTGTTTTCTGATTCTTAGTAGCACATCATGGATAGTTATAAATGGTAGTCTACAGTGGACACCTACTGGTTAATGGCTTCCATTTCATCAAGCTGTATATTTTGTACTCATGATGATCCATAGGCAATGCCATGAATTTAATACAATTTGAAAACTGTACAGTGGCTTTCAGAAGTTGCCTCAAGCAACTATTTATCTTGGCCAGTTTCTTTTGCACTTCTGCCGATCAATTAAATGATCCTTTGAAGCTTTAAATGACCTCAAAATCCCAAAGTATTTTTTCTTAAAAAATGACCTGCACTGTAGCATTTTTCTACAGATTAAGGAACATATCTCTCAATGTCTTAGAGCAAGAAATTTGCACAAAGCCATAAATAATGGTGCGACAAAGTCCCCCAAATAGGGACAGTTTTTAAATATTGTTCTGACAAACTTAAAAGGTTGATAGAATAACAAGGTTTATATTAGCAGGAATATTTTCAGTTGTATGAAGTCTTCAACCCAGATGTCCGTCATTATTTTCTGAGTTCAACCCCTCAATGATATCCCAGAAAACCACACTTTTTGAGAAATAGACCAAACCTATCAGTTAAAAATCTGGACATTCTGCAAAAATCTGTACAGTTGAAAGGTATGTTAAGGAATAACTGTCATACTCTGAATTTTTGAAGCAGAAATCTTCATTAAAGTAAATTATATCAAGAGTACAAATCATTTTTTTATTATCTTTTATTTCTATTTACTTTGTGCAGTTCATTGTTTTAGGCATAGTTCTATTGATTAGATTAGTTTCAATATTTGCTATTACCATTTGAAGGCAGGCCATCATTGAACCAGTATTTCCATTACTGTATGCACTTCATTTTTCATGTCTCAGTTCAGTACAAGCAAACTTTTATAAATGTTTATTGCCAATGCAGAATTTGTGCAATGTCCTGCTTTGGAATCTTACAGAAATTCTAACATAGTACTGAAGCTGCTAAATCCAGTCTGGCTCATCTCTTTATGGCCTGCAATAATGTAAACCTTATAGCCATCTATCAAGTGTCCCTGTGTCCCTATTGTCCCTAAATATGTCCCTACCTGTTCGGAACTCTTAATATCCTGGAGCTTTGAAAGCTGAAAATGAATGCCATTGAATCCAGTAAGTACTCTGTGAGAGCATTCCTCTTACTTGGAGCCACACAGAGAATACTAGGAGTGTCCAGGCTCCACATTTATGGCAGAAAAAAGAAGGCATGCAGAATGCTTTGAAATAATTGGGATAATGAGGGACCTCTCATTTCTCAAATCTTATTCTTCTCTTGACTGACAGTTTTTTAGTGAAGAAGGATTTTCTACTGTCTTAACTGATACCTTAGGATTTTAATAGATTAGTAGCCTGAATCAGGTCCTCTTATTGTTTTCAGAGCTCTAAGCATGTGATATCTTCTCAGTACCACTCACACATAATGTGTTTCCGTATAGTTTTGAGAATTTTTGGAGCTTTATTTCTCCTAATCAGAAGTATGCATTTTTACTAACAGATGCAAAATCATGTGATTATAAGCAATGGTATAACTTTTTTTTAGAATTTTACAAAACAATTGCATTAGGAAGTCCTTTTTATAATCACTGCTGTGAATTTCACTCCTAACATGTCTGAATTAATTAATGTGTCTCTCTGCCTGCATGTTCATGTCAGACCTTTAAGAATACTCTATCAACATAAAAGGCAGTCTTTCCAACATTACACGTTATACATCTAAATCAGATGTTTCTGTGTCCCTGCCATTTGGAGAAGATCTCTCACCCAGTTCACAAAGGAAAATTTTAAATGAAATATTTCCATGTTTTTTTTTTGTCAGGTATTCCCCAGATCGTGTAAAGTAATGTTTTACTACTTTTAGGAAATTGATTTATCTCTTTGATTTACTTCAGATTCAATAACTAAAAACTCATAGTTAGAATGATATGATTGTATTGCTTTATGGTGACTTTTGAAGATTATACTTCTAGAATTTGGTCATAGCATCATTAGAGTATGTATGACTTTATATCGGAAATATCAGCTGATGTCTCAGTTTTCATTTCAAAATTTTCTGGTGGATTGTACTTTGATTACTGATGTACTCAAGCTGCAATATTTTGTATATTGTAGATGCTGGTAAATAGGGATGACCAGGCTTGATGTTATTTGAAAAAATTGTTTATTTCTTTTTCTGTTTTAACTTTTGCAATTTGCCCTTAATTAGATAGTCATCTGTTCAACAGCTTCATTTTCTTAATTTAGCTCTTTTGATTGAATATTTGAGAATTTGTTTAGAGTGCTATATATATTTTCCTTTTTTCAGAGCCGGAAATACCAAGGAACCTTACAATAACAGATACCACAACAACTTCACTGTTCCTGACATGGACTGCTCCAGTAGGACTTCACAGCCACTACATCATTAATATCACTGGAAATTCTTCTGAGAGTATGGTTGTAGAAACTGACTATCTTAACCTCACTGGACTAACCCCAGGAGGAAACTACAGCATCAGTGTTTCAGCAGTTTCGTTTGATGGGACGATTGAAGGGGGAAGTTTATTAGTAAAAGGATCTACCAGTAAGTGGTTTTCCTTTTATATTTTATACAACACTCAGGGTCAATTGCCTTGGTACTACATATTGATTTAGTATGTAAACAGATTCATTTTTCCACTTTTTCTGAAGAGAGCATATGGTATGCAGAGTTTGCTCTGATTTTGAAGTGCTGTTTATCCATAAAATAGGTAGCCTGAAGACTGCTGTAATGATTCTATTACCTGTATTGTTGTGAAGCCACAGAGTTTGGTGCTTCTTGATGTTCTTCATGTTTATAGATT
This sequence comes from Protopterus annectens, assembly GCF_019279795.1. Lineage (NCBI taxonomy): Eukaryota > Metazoa > Chordata > Ceratodontiformes > Protopteridae > Protopterus > Protopterus annectens. The sequence goes on from NC_056734.1 coordinate 631,660,139, forward strand.
TCTAATAGATTTACAAGGGCTTAAGACAATGTAGTAGTAAATCACTTTTTAGTAAAGGCTATTAACTTTTCAGGAAAAGATGTCAGTATTATTAGTTATTGTACAGTTTATGTCAAAATTTTAATTCCAAATGCAAGTATGAACCCATTTGCTCATGCATAGCTGATCTTACATTTGAAGTTGGTTAAAGTAGAACAGAATATATTTAATGAATAACCCTTTTAAAAATAATTCATATACTTAAGAATGCATTGTGTAGTTCTGTTTTCTGATTCTTAGTAGCACATCATGGATAGTTATAAATGGTAGTCTACAGTGGACACCTACTGGTTAATGGCTTCCATTTCATCAAGCTGTATATTTTGTACTCATGATGATCCATAGGCAATGTCATGAATTTAATACCATTTGAAAACTGTACAGTGGCTTTCAGAAGTTGCCTCAAGCAACTATTTATCTTGGCCAGTTTCTTTTGCACTTCTGCCGATCAATTAAATGATCCTTTGAAGCTTTAAATGACCTCAAAATCCCAAAGTATTTTTTCTTAAAAATGACCTGCACTGTAGCATTTTTCTACAGATTAAGGAACATATCTCTCAATGTCTTAGAGCAAGAAATTTGCACAAAGCCATAAATAATGGTGCGACAAAGTCCCCCAAATAGGGACAGTTTTTAAATATTGTTCTGACAAACTTAAAAGGTTGATAGAATAACAAGGTTTATATTAGCAGGAATATTTTCAGTTGTATGAAGTCTTCAACCCAGATGTCCGTCATTATTTTCTGAGTTCAACCCCTCAATGATATCCCAGAAAACCACACTTTTTGAGAAATAGACCAAACCTATCAGTTAAAAATCTGGACATTCTGCAAAAATCTGTACAGTTGAAAGGTATGTTAAGGAATAACTGTCATACTCTGAATTTTTGAAGCAGAAATCTTCATTAAAGTAAATTATATCAAGAGTACAAATCATTTTTTTATTATCTTTTATTTCTATTTACTTTGTGCAGTTCATTGTTTTAGGCATAGTTCTATTGATTAGATTAGTTTCAATATTTGCTATTACCATTTGAAGGCAGGCCATCATTGAACCAGTATTTCCATTACTGTATGCACTTCATTTTTCATGTCTCAGTTCAGTACAAGCAAACTTTTATAAATGTTTATTGCCAATGCAGAATTTGTGCAATGTCCTGCTTTGGAATCTTACAGAAATTCTAACATAGTACTGAAGCTGCTAAATCCAGTCTGGCTCATCTCTTTATGGCCTGCAATAATGTAAACCTTATAGCCATCTATCAAGTGTCCCTGTGTCCCTATTGTCCCTAAATATGTCCCTACCTGTTCGGAACTCTTAATATCCTGGAGCTTTGAAAGCTGAAAATGAATGCCATTGAATCCAGTAAGTACTCTGTGAGAGCATTCCTCTTACTTGGAGCCACACAGAGAATACTAGGAGTGTCCAGGCTCCACATTTATGGCAGAAAAAAGAAGGCATGCAGAATGCTTTGAAATAATTGGGATAATGAGGGACCTCTCATTTCTCAAATCTTATTCTTCTCTTGACTGACAGTTTTTTAGTGAAGAAGGATTTTCTACTGTCTTAACTGATACCTTAGGATTTTAATAGATTAGTAGCCTGAATCAGGTCCTCTTATTGTTTTCAGAGCTCTAAGCATGTGATATCTTCTCAGTACCACTCACACATAATGTGTTTCCGTATAGTTTTGAGAATTTTTGGAGCTTTATTTCTCCTAATCAGAAGTATGCAGTTTTGTAACAGATGCAAAATCATGTGATTATAAGCAATGGTATAACTTTTTTTTAGAATTTTACAAAAAAATTGCATTAGGAAGTCCTTTTTATAATCACTGCTGTGAATTTCACTCCTAACATGTCTGAATTAATTAATGTGTCTCTCTGCCTGCATGTTCATGTCAGACCTTTAAGAATACTCTATCAACATAAAAGGCAGTCTTTCCAACATTACACGTTATACATCTAAATCAGATGTTTCTGTGTCCCTGCCATTTGGAGAAGATCTCTCACCCAGTTCACAAAGGAAAATTTTAAATGAAATATTTCCATGTTTTTTTTTTTTGTCAGGTATTCCCCAGATCGTGTAAAGTAATGTTTTACTACTTTTAGGAAATTGATTTATCTCTTTGATTTACTTCAGATTCAATAACTAAAAACTCATAGTTAGAATGATATGATTGTATTGCTTTATGGTGACTTTTGAAGATTATACTTCTAGAATTTGGTCATAGCATCATTAGAGTATGTATGACTTTATATCGGAAATATCAGCTGATGTCTCAGTTTTCATTTCAAAATTTTCTGGTGGATTGTACTTTGATTACTGATGTACTCAAGCTGCAATATTTTGTATATTGTAGATGCTGGTAAATAGGGATGACCAGGCTTGATGTTATTTGAAAAAATTGTTTATTTCTTTTTCTGTTTTAACTTTTGCAATTTGCCCTTAATTAGATAGTCATCTGTTCAACAGCTTCATTTTCTTAATTTAGCTCTTTTGATTGAATATTTGAGAATTTGTTTAGAGTGCTATATATATTTTCCTTTTTCAGAGCCTGAAATACCAAGGAACCTTACAATAACAGATACCACAACAACTTCACTGTTCCTGACATGGACTGCTCCAGTAGGACTTCACAGCCACTACATCATTAATATCACTGGAAATTCTTCTGAGAGTATGGTTGTAGAAACTGACTATCTTAACCTCACTGGACTAACCCCAGGAGGAAACTACAGCATCAGTGTTTCAGCAGTTTCGTTTGATGGGACGATTGAAGGGGAAAGTTTATTAGTAAAAGGATCTACCAGTAAGTGGTTTTCCTTTTATATTTTATACAACACTCAGGGTCAATTGCCTTGGTACTACATATTGATTTAGTATGTAAACAGATTCATTTTTCCACTTTTTCTGAAGAGAGCATATGGTATGCAGAGTTTGCTCTGATTTTGAAGTGCTGTTTATCCATAAAATAGGTAGCCTGAAGACTGCTGTAATGATTCTATTACCTGTATTGTTGTGAAGCCACAGAGTTTGGTGCTTCTTGATGTTCTTCATGTTTATAGATTTCTAATAGATTTACAAGGGCTTAAGACAATGTAGTAGTAAATCACTTTTGAGTAAAGGCTATTAACTTTTCAGGAAAAGATGTCAGTATTATTAGTTATTGTACTGTTTATGTCAAAATTTTAATTCCAAATGCAAGTATGAACCCATTTGCTCATGCATAGCTGATCTTACATTTGAAGTTGGTTAAAGTAGAACAGAATATATTTAATGAATAACCCTTTTAAAAATAATTCATATACTTAAGAATGCATTGTGTAGTTCTGTTTTCTGATTCTTAGTAGCACATCATGGATAGTTATAAATGGTAGTCTACAGTGGACACCTACTGGTTAATGGCTTCCATTTCATCAAGCTGTATATTTTGTACTCATGATGATCCATAGGCAATGTCATGAATTTAATACCATTTGAAAACTGTACAGTGGCTTTCAGAAGTTGCCTCAAGCAACTATTTATCTTGGCCAGTTTCTTTTGCACTTCTGCCGATCAATTAAATGATCCTTTGAAGCTTTAAATGACCTCAAAATCCCAAAGTATTTTTTCTTAAAAATGACCTGCACTGTAGCATTTTTCTACAGATTAAGGAACATATCTCTCAATGTCTTAGAGCAAGAAATTTGCACAAAGCCATAAATAATGGTGCGACAAAGTCCCCCAAATAGGGACAGTTTTTAAATATTGTTCTGACAAACTTAAAAGGTTGATAGAATAACAAGGTTTATATTAGCAGGAATATTTTCAGTTGTATGAAGTCTTCAACCCAGATGTCCGTCATTATTTTCTGAGTTCAACCCCTCAATGATATCCCAGAAAACCACACTTTTTGAGAAATAGACCAAACCTATCAGTTAAAAATCTGGACATTCTGCAAAAATCTGTACAGTTGAAAGGTATGTTAAGGAATAACTGTCATACTCTGAATTTTTGAAGCAGAAATCTTCATTAAAGTAAATTATATCAAGAGTACAAATCATTTTTTTATTATCTTTTATTTCTATTTACTTTGTGCAGTTCATTGTTTTAGGCATAGTTCTATTGATTAGATTAGTTTCAATATTTGCTATTACCATTTGAAGGCAGGCCATCATTGAACCAGTATTTCCATTACTGTATGCACTTCATTTTTCATGTCTCAGTTCAGTACAAGCAAACTTTTATAAATGTTTATTGCCAATGCAGAATTTGTGCAATGTCCTGCTTTGGAATCTTACAGAAATTCTAACATAGTACTGAAGCTGCTAAATCCAGTCTGGCTCATCTCTTTATGGCCTGCAATAATGTAAACCTTATAGCCATCTATCAAGTGTCCCTGTGTCCCTATTGTCCCTAAATATGTCCCTACCTGTTCGGAACTCTTAATATCCTGGAGCTTTGAAAGCTGAAAATGAATGCCATTGAATCCAGTAAGTACTCTGTGAGAGCATTCCTCTTACTTGGAGCCACACAGAGAATACTAGGAGTGTCCAGGCTCCACATTTATGGCAGAAAAAAGAAGGCATGCAGAATGCTTTGAAATAATTGGGATAATGAGGGACCTCTCATTTCTCAAATCTTATTCTTCTCTTGACTGACAGTTTTTTAGTGAAGAAGGATTTTCTACTGTCTTAACTGATACCTTAGGATTTTAATAGATTAGTAGCCTGAATCAGGTCCTCTTATTGTTTTCAGAGCTCTAAGCATGTGATATCTTCTCAGTACCACTCACACATAATGTGTTTCCGTATAGTTTTGAGAATTTTTGGAGCTTTATTTCTCCTAATCAGAAGTATGCATTTTTACTAACAGATGCAAAATCATGTGATTATAAGCAATGGTATAACTTTTTTTTAGAATTTTACAAAACAATTGCATTAGGAAGTCCTTTTTATAATCACTGCTGTGAATTTCACTCCTAACATGTCTGAATTAATTAATGTGTCTCTCTGCCTGCATGTTCATGTCAGACCTTTAAGAATACTCTATCAACATAAAAGGCAGTCTTTCCAACATTACACGTTATACATCTAAATCAGATGTTTCTGTGTCCCTGCCATTTGGAGAAGATCTCTCACCCAGTTCACAAAGGAAAATTTTAAATGAAATATTTCCATGTTTTTTTTTTTTGTCAGGTATTCCCCAGATCGTGTAAAGTAATGTTTTACTACTTTTAGGAAATTGATTTATCTCTTTGATTTACTTCAGATTCAATAACTAAAAACTCATAGTTAGAATGATATGATTGTATTGCTTTATGGTGACTTTTGAAGATTATACTTCTAGAATTTGGTCATAGCATCATTAGAGTATGTATGACTTTATATCGGAAATATCAGCTGATGTCTCAGTTTTCATTTCAAAATTTTCTGGTGGATTGTACTTTGATTACTGATGTACTCAAGCTGCAATATTTTGTATATTGTAGATGCTGGTAAATAGGGATGACCAGGCTTGATGTTATTTGAAAAAATTGTTTATTTCTTTTTCTGTTTTAACTTTTGCAATTTGCCCTTAATTAGATAGTCATCTGTTCAACAGCTTCATTTTCTTAATTTAGCTCTTTTGATTGAATATTTGAGAATTTGTTTAGAGTGCTATATATATTTTCCTTTTTCAGAGCCTGAAATACCAAGGAACCTTACAATAACAGATACCACAACAACTTCACTGTTCCTGACATGGACTGCTCCAGTAGGACTTCACAGCCACTACATCATTAATATCACTGGAAATTCTTCTGAGAGTATGGTTGTAGAAACTGACTATCTTAACCTCACTGGACTAACCCCAGGAGGAAACTACAGCATCAGTGTTTCAGCAGTTTCGTTTGATGGGACGATTGAAGGGGAAAGTTTATTAGTAAAAGGATCTACCAGTAAGTGGTTTTCCTTTTATATTTTATACAACACTCAGGGTCAATTGCCTTGGTACTACATATTGATTTAGTATGTAAACAGATTCATTTTTCCACTTTTTCTGAAGAGAGCATATGGTATGCAGAGTTTGCTCTGATTTTGAAGTGCTGTTTATCCATAAAATAGGTAGCCTGAAGACTGCTGTAATGATTCTATTACCTGTATTGTTGTGAAGCCACAGAGTTTGGTGCTTCTTGATGTTCTTCATGTTTATAGATTTCTAATAGATTTACAAGGGCTTAAGACAATGTAGTAGTAAATCACTTTTGAGTAAAGGCTATTAACTTTTCAGGAAAAGATGTCAGTATTATTAGTTATTGTACTGTTTATGTCAAAATTTTAATTCCAAATGCAAGTATGAACCCATTTGCTCATGCATAGCTGATCTTACATTTGAAGTTGGTTAAAGTAGAACAGAATATATTTAATGAATAACCCTTTTAAAAATAATTCATATACTTAAGAATGCATTGTGTAGTTCTGTTTTCTGATTCTTAGTAGCACATCATGGATAGTTATAAATGGTAGTCTACAGTGGACACCTACTGGTTAATGGCTTCCATTTCATCAAGCTGTATATTTTGTACTCATGATGATCCATAGGCAATGTCATGAATTTAATACCATTTGAAAACTGTACAGTGGCTTTCAGAAGTTGCCTCAAGCAACTATTTATCTTGGCCAGTTTCTTTTGCACTTCTGCCGATCAATTAAATGATCCTTTGAAGCTTTAAATGACCTCAAAATCCCAAAGTATTTTTTCTTAAAAAATGACCTGCACTGTAGCATTTTTCTACAGATTAAGGAACATATCTCTCAATGTCTTAGAGCAAGAAATTTGCACAAAGCCATAAATAATGGTGCGACAAAGTCCCCCAAATAGGGACAGTTTTTAAATATTGTTCTGACAAACTTAAAAGGTTGATAGAATAACAAGGTTTATATTAGCAGGAATATTTTCAGTTGTATGAAGTCTTCAACCCAGATGTCCGTCATTATTTTCTGAGTTCAACCCCTCAATGATATCCCAGAAAACCACACTTTTTGAGAAATAGACCAAACCTATCAGTTAAAAATCTGGACATTCTGCAAAAATCTGTACAGTTGAAAGGTATGTTAAGGAATAACTGTCATACTCTGAATTTTTGAAGCAGAAATCTTCATTAAAGTAAATTATATCAAGAGTACAAATCATTTTTTTATTATCTTTTATTTCTATTTACTTTGTGCAGTTCATTGTTTTAGGCATAGTTCTATTGATTAGATTAGTTTCAATATTTGCTATTACCATTTGAAGGCAGGCCATCATTGAACCAGTATTTCCATTACTGTATGCACTTCATTTTTCATGTCTCAGTTCAGTACAAGCAAACTTTTATAAATGTTTATTGCCAATGCAGAATTTGTGCAATGTCCTGCTTTGGAATCTTACAGAAATTCTAACATAGTACTGAAGCTGCTAAATCCAGTCTGGCTCATCTCTTTATGGCCTGCAATAATGTAAACCTTATAGCCATCTATCAAGTGTCCCTGTGTCCCTATTGTCCCTAAATATGTCCCTACCTGTTCGGAACTCTTAATATCCTGGAGCTTTGAAAGCTGAAAATGAATGCCATTGAATCCAGTAAGTACTCTGTGAGAGCATTCCTCTTACTTGGAGCCACACAGAGAATACTAGGAGTGTCCAGGCTCCACATTTATGGCAGAAAAAAGAAGGCATGCAGAATGCTTTGAAATAATTGGGATAATGAGGGACCTCTCATTTCTCAAATCTTATTCTTCTCTTGACTGACAGTTTTTTAGTGAAGAAGGATTTTCTACTGTCTTAACTGATACCTTAGGATTTTAATAGATTAGTAGCCTGAATCAGGTCCTCTTATTGTTTTCAGAGCTCTAAGCATGTGATATCTTCTCAGTACCACTCACACATAATGTGTTTCCGTATAGTTTTGAGAATTTTTGGAGCTTTATTTCTCCTAATCAGAAGTATGCATTTTTAGTAACAGATGTAAAATCATGTGATTATAAGCAATGGTATAACTTTTTTTTAGAATTTTACAAAAAAATTGCATTAGGAAGTCCTTTTTATAATCACTGCTGTGAATTTCACTCCTAACATGTCTGAATTAATTAATGTGTCTCTCTGCCTGCATGTTCATGTCAGACCTTTAAGAATACTCTATCAACATAAAAGGCAGTCTTTCCAACATTACACGTTATACATCTAAATCAGATGTTTCTGTGTCCCTGCCATTTGGAGAAGATCTCTCACCCAGTTCACAAAGGAAAATTTTAAATGAAATATTTCCATGTTTTTTTTTTGTCAGGTATTCCCCAGATCGTGTAAAGTAATGTTTTACTACTTTTAGGAAATTGATTTATCTCTTTGATTTACTTCAGATTCAATAACTAAAAACTCATAGTTAGAATGATATGATTGTATTGCTTTATGGTGACTTTTGAAGATTATACTTCTAGAATTTGGTCATAGCATCATTAGAGTATGTATGACTTTATATCGGAAATATCAGCTGATGTCTCAGTTTTCATTTCAAAATTTTCTGGTGGATTGTACTTTGATTACTGATGTACTCAAGCTGCAATATTTTGTATATTGTAGATGCTGGTAAATAGGGATGACCAGGCTTGATGTTATTTGAAAAAATTGTTTATTTCTTTTTCTGTTTTAACTTTTGCAATTTGCCCTTAATTAGATAGTCATCTGTTCAACAGCTTCATTTTCTTAATTTAGCTCTTTTGATTGAATATTTGAGAATTTGTTTAGAGTGCTATATATATTTTCCTTTTTTCAGAGCCTGAAATACCAAGGAACCTTACAATAACAGATACC